>NC_050198.1:35108743-35437976 GCF_004126475.2 Phyllostomus discolor | reverse complement strand
TTTCAAGACTTAGTGTGATGTTCAGATTTAAAACTTTTTCACTGATGGAGATACCTGTAATTTATTTCTTTCAACTTTTTGGACATCTTGTCCTCCCAATCCCATGAAGCTTGTAAACTATCTGCATGCTTGTTTCTGTCATCTAGATACACATTTTTTTATCCATAACAAACAGAAGTATCAGTTAAAAAATTAAATGAAATTCTAGTTTTCTGAAGCTTATTGCAAGTCAGTAAGGTCTACTGAAAAGTCAGTTTTTCTGGGCCTCATTTTCCCATTCTAAAACAAATGGTTTGTGTTAGATTTCTAAGGTTCTTTCTACTTTTAACATCATGAGATTTTTAAAAACTCTTCTAAGTATCTATTTTAGCAAACTGATGAAAAGAGTAGGGTTGATGCTAATTTTTAAGAGCTACTATTTTATTATATTTGATTTATACCTGAGGTGACCATATAACCTGCCATCCAAACACGAGGAAACTTTTGAGAGTGAAAGTAGTACCATTAGTAATTAACTTATCTAGGACAACAGCCTTAAACCAGAGCTTCACCAAGTTAAACTAGAATGTCTGGTTATCCTGTCAGTTGCATTGCTGTCCAAGGAAGATTATTTATTCATCACTTTTAATTCCTTTTCATGGTTTCCCTGTTTTTTTCCTATAGATCCACTATGTGTGGAGAGTAATACAACATCATGCCAGCAATCTTCAGCTAGTAAAAAAGGGATGTTCACAGATGACTTACACAAACTGGTGGATGACTGGACAAAGGAAACAGTAGGAAATTCTCTTATTAAGCCAAGTTTAAACCAACTTAAGCAGAGTCAACACAAATTAGAGGCAGATAACTGGAACAAGGTACATGAAGTAAGTTGTTTATACCCGATCCTCTTTATTTATAAGAATTAAAAATCATAAAAATTGATTCGCTTAGGCATAAGGTTACAGTTACTATTGATAGAGTGATGTGACTTGACAGCATATTGATTTTTTCCCTTGTCTAGATTTACTATATCTTTAAACAAATTATCTTTTAGGCCAGGGGTTAGCAGACTTTTTCTGGGAAGTTGTCAGTAATTATGTTCAAGCTTTGGGGTTGCAACTACTCAATCACATTGTAGTACAAAAGCAGCCATAGACGATACATAAATAATACGTGTGGCTTCGTTCCATCAAAATTCAATTTGCAAAAGAGGTGGAAGGGTTTAGCTTGCTGACCCCTGTTTTAGACTATATATCTAAAAAAGTCAAATATCAAAAAAGAAAGCATCTGGAGTGATGGTTAGTTAATTCCATCCTATGGTAAAAGAAGAGTTTGGGTTTTCAGAAGAAGCTACCTTATGGTACACATCAGCATTCTTAGAACCAATAAGCTACCTTATTCAGTATGAAAAACAATTTTAATGCTCTCTAAGCTGGAATGTTTTAAAAGACATTTTAAGTTTATGGACACAATGCCTACTTAATTGCATATGGCCTTATCCAGGTATACATGCATTTGAAATGCAGAAAAATGTCCACAGTGAATTGTGGAGTGGAGATAACAGAGTCTCGCAGAATGTGTGTGTGTGTGTGTGTGTGTGTGTGTGTGTGTGTGTGTGTGGTATTTGTATATAATTGCCTATATTAGATATATGTGTATGTCCATAGGAATAGGAAAAGCCATTAACAGTATGCTGGATGGTGGGATATGGACCTTATTTAATTTGTACTTTTCTGTATTTGAAGTTTTAAATTAAGGATCATTTTTTCACAATTTGTAAATCTATTAAAATGCGAATCAGGGCTTCGAATCTGTACCATCATTATTAAAAACGATACACGTGTGTTTGTGTGTTATGTCTGTATATATGTATGTGTGTATATATAGTCATTACATATAGTTTGGTAAAGAAATTCTGAAAATACATTTAGTGTTGACATTGAATAAAAATTTTCAAATGCCTAGATTTCTCAAACTGTTGAGCAGAGTATATGCTTTTGGGGACTCTGTATGTTTATCTTACTCCTGGCACCTATTTATACACAGATAGTATCACCATTGTGAAAATTGGAAGCCTTTAGAGGCAAATACAAGGCATAAATACATTTGTGATGCCATTCAGACATCTCAGTACTTTGTGAATGGAGGCTTTTGTTGACTGGTAGTACGAAGGTGGTTAATTGCAGTGTAATGCGGAATATTTGAAGGAAGAATCAGTAGAAAATGGAGTAAGAAGGAAGTTGGTGAAGGTCTTTAAACAGACTTAGGTTCTGGTGTCAGCTCAGTCATTTACTAGTTGTGTGACTTTAGACAAGTCATTTGTGCCTCAGTTTTCATGTTTTTAGATCAAGGATAATACCTACCTGCCTTGCAGGGTTGCTGTAACACCTGTAAAATACATAGCACATGATAGTACCATATATGGTAACTATTTTTAGATTCAGTTGCTTCAGCTTTTGTGTGGAGAGCCCATCTCACTATCGGATGTTCTTGCATGTTCCTGTTCTGTAGCCTTACTTTCAAAATGTTGTCACAAGTATGTGTGAGATCCTTTACTATGTGCCAGGCTCTCTGCTAGGCACTGAGTTACTGAGCAAGAACTTATACTCTGGAACTTATTCTCATGGAACTTATACTCTGGTGGGACAGTTAGATGTGAATAGACTTGTTGTATAAATAAATATAAAATTGCCATTGTAATAAGGACTACACAGAGATATAGTAAGGGACATTTGACCTAGTAAAGGGAAGTCAAGGAAAGCTTCCCTGAAAAAGTGATAGCTGAGCAGAGATCTTAAGGATGAGTAGGTGTTAACTGGGTGAAAGGAGGAGGGAATATGATTCCAAGCAGAAAGGACAGCATATGCAAAAGTACTGTATGGGGAAAGGGAGCATGAAGGGACTGAAAGTAGGCCAGTTTGGTTTAAGTGAAAGAGAGCAGAGAGGAATTGGTGCACAGTCAATCTAAGGAGGTAGGTAGGGGTTTAAAAACTATAATGATAAGGAATTTTGTCTTTATTTTGAGGAATATGGATAGACATTGAAATCTTAGGGTTGACATGATCAGATTTGCTTTTGGAAAAGATCACTCTGACTTAAAGCATGAAACAAGGATATTGGGGGTAAGAGTAGATGTTGGTAGAACAATTAAGATTTAGTCACAGTAGTTCAGATAAAGAGAAGTTGAGATAGAAAGAAGTGAACAGATTCCAAGAAATGTTTAAGAGATAAAAATGGACCATATTTAGTGCTGGAATGAAGGTATGGCAGAGGGGAGGTGTCTGTCATTCTACCATACCAATCACCAAAATGGAGAGCATGAACAGGCAGTGTGTTTTGGTAGAGGAACGATCACATGTTTGAGTTTGGTCATTTGTATCTGAGATGCTTTTGAAATAGCCAAGAGAAGTTAAGTATAATAGGTCATCTCCAATTCAGTCTTTTAAAAAATAAAAGTCACATTGTTATTATTTGTAAAATAATGTTTGTTATAGAGTTTAATCAGTGCAGAAAAGTACAACTTTTAAAATAATGCCTTTAAATCCCATCACCCAGAAATAATTTGTCATTGACTTTAAATGAACATCATTTCAGGTATCTTCTGTGTCTGTATATGGATACATGGAAATACATTTCTAAAAATGCAATCATCCTACATGTGCTGTTTTGAATCAGAAGTATTAAATTTAATTTTTAAAATATTTTATTATTTATCTTCAGAGAGAGGGGAAGGGAAGGAGAAAGGGAAGGAGAGAAACATCAATCAGCTGCCTCTTGCTCGCTCCCAGCTGGAGAACTTGGCACACAACCTAGGCATGTGCCCTCTACTGGGAATCAAATAGCAACCTTTTGGTTTGCAGGCCGGCGCTCAGTTCACTGAGCCACCGCAGCCAGGGCTAAATTAATTTTACTTGAACAGAAAAAAAAAAAAAAAACACTGATATGAAGAAGGGATTGCTGAAATGTAAATAAATGTGTTTTTTTTTAACCTCAAGAGATCATTGTCATTTATTCTTGATTCAAGCTCAATTCAAGTACCCTAACTTTAGTTTGAAAGTTTAGTTGAACAGGTTTTAGCTTGATCATTCAATCTAGAAGAACTAAGCATTGGGGCTGATACCAAGTTTTCCTTTGAGTGAGAATTACTTACTTCCATTAGATTTATTATTCCCATAGACATAAGATTTAGTATACATATTCATAATTACAATACAATATGATAAAAAGAGTCAGTCAGGAATATATTTTTTCAATACTGCCAAAACATAATTGTCTTGAGTGTAAATTTCCAAAAATATAACAGAAATGTCAGAATTATTTGAGATAGCAAGTAGAAGAGGGTAGGGTGGTAACATTTATTAAGCACCTACTATATGCCAGGCTCTTCCCCATGCCACATTATTTCAGGCTCTGTCTCCAAAAAATTATGTACTGCAATAAGATGGGCTGTTGTCTGTGGTGTCGAATAAGAGAATGCAGAAGGAAATAGAAAAGTAGTGCTAGACTGAGGAAAGGAGACACTAAATGAACAGAAATTTTTTTAAGCAGGGGCCTTGGAGTTAGCTGGAACTGTGTTCAAATCCTTACCTATTAATTTGCACAGTGTTTGTTAGGTGTAAAGCTTCTGTTTCCTCATCTGAAAATGCCTACCATACAGGGCAGTTATGAAGATGAAATGGATGAGGTATGTAACTATGCTTAGCACACAGAATGGTGCTGCAAAAATGGTAGTCACTCATAGTAATGATGGAGTAGTTAGCCAAAAAGAATAGGAAGGAATATAGATGGATAAAAGCATCTGCCAAATAAACTGATCTTTTGTTTTTTATTTTTGTTTTCATTAGAATATTCCATCTACTCTGGGCTACACACCAACATGGATTTCTTCTCTGTCCAAATCCGTGGAGCTGTCCAACCTCCTTGCCGCAAGGACTCCCACTCTCTTCGTTTCCTGGGCCATTGTCGTCATACAGAATGCCCCCTGTTTGTCAGTATAATGCTGTGGGGGGGGCAGGGTATCCAGTACAGTGGGTAGGAATTTCAGGAGCACCACAACAGCCTTTAGTGATTCTACCCAATCTGGGGGACCGTTCCAGCTGGGGATGAGTTTGCAGGCGTTTCCAGCTTCATCAGTGCAGAAGCCATCCACCATCCCTCCTGGTCCCAAGTGAATAGTAGATGATGAAGAACAGGGAGATTTATTTTTCAGAAATATTTTGGGACATCTAAGATATTACACTCCTCTTCTTGGGTTCTGCCATATTTTCCATCATTTGAGTTTACTTTCCACTGTATTTTTTGTTGTTGTTGTTGTTCCAATGTAGTATTTGATACAGCTCATCATTCTGTAGAACTGTGCAGTTTGTACATAGAACACTGCACACAGAAATGTTTTTTCACTTCAAGTCCTATCCTTTTTGATACTTGATTTTTTTAAAAATACTGTTGAGAATGCTTAAAATAAGCTCGGCTTGAGCATTACCAATTTCAGGACCTTTCCATGATTGCTGAAAAGCTTCCATTTTTTTACTGCTGCTGTCTGCAGCTGGATGATGCTTTTCTTTAAAATGTATTAAAAAAAAAACTATTTAAATTGATATTCCCCCAAATGCGGACGAAGTGTGACCATCCAACAGCTGGAGTCTTACAGGATTCTTAACATTATTATCTTAGGTTTACCTTTCATAGAAGGCAGGGTAATGCTGCAGGAACATTTTGGTATATAAAATTAGAATAACTTTGTCAACCAATATATAGAACACAAGCCCCTTTTAAATGTGATTTTTCTTCCCGTCCGTCACAGCTGTAGTAGTGAAGCTTCGTTTTAGGTGAGGCGGAAAGAAAGGAAAAAACAGAACTGTAACAGTTCCTTGATTCTGCAAATACTGTAGCTGTTTTTAGGATTTTGTTAGTAATTCAAAGCAGCTATCTCCTTGTTTATCTGTGCACACTACATTGTTTTTGAGCATCTGAGAGGCATTGGTTTGGCTTGCATTCTTTGCAAGGGATATATTGAAGCTGAAAAGGATCTCATTTGTGGGGAATCTTTGTCCCCAAACACTTGAATCCCCTAACAAAGAGGATTCAAGTTACACCTCTATTGACCCATTCTTCCAAGTGAAATTTACTTGACACAGTAGGTTTTGTAGGTTTTAAGATTTAAACATGAAACACTGGCTTTACAGGGTTCTAAGAGATGTGGGGTATACACTGTCCTGCAGTGAAATAGTAGACCCTTGAAGTATACTATTTAAGTTGCCCTTACCTTTTTGATTTTTTATTACCATTTTTTAGTTGTTATAATTTCTAGTTAGTATCTATAGCATCTTATTTTTAGATCTTAGATGATTTTAGCACCCTCTTTAGAATCTGAGAGAGATATCACTGTCAAGTTGCACTTTACTGGGTTTTATCCAGTTGTAGGAGGAGGGGAGGCAATGTCAAAATAAACACTTTCAGTTTTCAAGAAGGTTAACTATAATGATCTTAAAAGGCTGTTCACAGAGTTACTTAATGCTCAGTCTGTGAAACCCAAGTAGAATTCTTAAGTGATATTTATCAACCACTACATATACATATTTAAAATACTTTTCCCTCTGATGATTTCAAGGTCGTTTCTAGCACTCATTTCCCTTAATAACAAGTTCTGACTACTGGTACACATTCTAAATTATTACCCAACATTTCTGTTAACGGATTTTCTTCCATATTCTACTAAAAATTTTACCCCATCAGCTTGCCAGGTAATGAAGAAAATTTAGTAGGTGTTCGTTCTTTCTTTTTCTTTTTCTTCTTTCTTTCTTTCTTTTTCTTTCTTTCTTCTTTCTTTCTTTCTCTTCTTTCTTTTTTTTCTTTCTTTTCTTTCTTTTCTTTCTTTCTTTCTTTCTTTCTTTTCTTTTTTCTTTTCTTTTCTTTTTCTTTTTTTCTTTTCTTTTTCTTTCTGTCTTTCCTCTTTCTTTCTTCACAGTTTTACTTTGAGATATTCAGTACCCTTTTTCAAAAAACAGTGTCTTATACTTACGTACCTGAAGTTCACACTCAACATCATAAAGATTCGTCACTATCATTTGGGGCATGTAGGGCAGCATTTTGAGAACTGCTGTTTGTAAGAGCCAAGTTTCTTTTCCTAAAACACTCAGTTTGGATAGTCTTTCTAAATCTTATGTACAGATTCTTAAAATTTCTTCTACAGTATTGGTTTTGCAAGTTGAAGTAATTTTAGGACATTAGTGTAATGGCAAATGCTTGCATTCCAGTGTTTATTTACCATGTATAAAAAACAATGTGCCTAAAACTTGTTAATTCTTTAAAACTGCTCGTTTCATTATAAGAGTTGGCTTTGTGTGATTAAATTGGAGACTTATAACCTATAAAGTGAAAATGGCTGCAGTTTTAAGATCCCTTCTTCTGTAGTCACAATCCTTTTAGACAGCGTACCCCCCAAGATGAGAAAAGCTCCATGTATGACATGCACGGAGTGTTTTTTTAATGACTGCTCTATATCACATGTCCCACATTTTGCATCACCTGTTTTATGTATAATTCATCCTTCGTTTGCCTGCAGACTTTTGCAGTGCCTTAATAAGTAAATCTTTTCAGATTTTTTGCTGGAAAGAAAGTAGTCTAAAGTTCGAAGTTGCTAAATAATGTACTGCTGTCTCCATGCTGACTGCAGTAGTTGGGAACATATATGTTATATACATTATGTATATGTAATGTGTGTAGTTTAAAAATACAGAAAAAAACTGGAGTTTGTGCAGAAATAGAAAACAGTGTATTCACATCACTGTGGGTTTTTATTTATTTTTCTCATTACTTAAATGTTTTGATTCAGCTATAGTCATTTTGACTGTAAATATTGGCTAGTTTCTATCTAGGGATTTGCATTATTTCATAACTTTTGCTAAATCATGTAATAGTGCATTGCTCCTTGCTGAGGTAACTTTTCCAACCAAGAAATAATTAGTCTCGGGGTAAAGCTCAGAAATTCCCTTCTTTCTTAACAAAGAACCTACTGTATAACAAGGGCCTTCTACCCATTCCTCCCCCTCAAAAAAAAATACAAACTGTCATTTTCATTTTCCTTCTTATAGAAGAGAAAAAGGTTGTATTAAGCCTCCTGCTTATAAGTTTATTTGTGGGGGGGTCTGTATGTCCAACCACCATGTTTACTTCTCAAAGCTGCAAGTCTGATGAATAGTACTGTATCTCCATATGTGGTAATGTGAGCATTCATCATGAAATACCTGCTGCTGCCTGATTGTGTGTAGTTGGGTGTAACAGCATAAGAACATGAAACCAGTAGTGGTATAAATCGAATGAAATTACACTGTGTGTATTGTAGCAGTCCTGAATCTCTATTTAAGGTAATTTGCTATAATATAAAAACTATCCATTCAGTTTTTCATCCTTTTCTTACAAATTTATACTGAGCATGAACTCTAATGGCTTGACAGCAAAACTATCTGTGAAAGTTTAAAAGGCACTTTTCCACTGCGAATTTTAGATTGAGTTGAAGAATGTGTTGAGTGTCCACTATGATGGAATGTATCATTTTAGAACCCCAGAGTTAGTTCCAGTCCAGTTACTTTTGTTTCTACCTCGTTTTAGTGCTGTTTTAGGGTGCACAAGTAAACACTGCCTGTGAAACTTGTTTTTTGTTTTGTTTTTTTTTTGCCTTGATTCTCAGTATTCTTACAGGCTAGAAACCTGTCCTGCCTCCTTGTCCCAGTATTAACCATAAGTTTGAGATGAGGGGGCCATCACTCTGCCACCGATGTGTTTAAGGGATGAGAGCCACATGCCTCTGTGAAATAGCTTTAGGAATTTGGGGATGGAGAGCAGAGAATAAACCCAGCTGGGGGCAATATAGAACTTAGTTGTAGGAATTAGTTGTAAAATAAATGTTTAAAAATACCTAAATTAGACAGTCCAGTGCCTGTAACTCTGGCATCTTTTACTAAAGATGCATTTCTTATCTGTGTGGCCTAAAGGGCTATGGGTTGAAATTGTTTTAACTACCACAGTGAAATAGTTTGACAAATGCTACAGCAATAGCCTGTCATTTAGCATATCAGCCATACTGCCTAGATATTTGCAGTGATTTTTGTTACCTTAAAATAGCTGTATGCCTTCAGTTTATCCATTCTCTAAAGTTTAGTGGAGGCATTGATTTTCTTCTTTGCTCTTTCTGAGTAATGAAAATGATACATTCCTCCCCCCCCACCAAAACACTCAGCAAATGTTTGTAAACCACATGTTCCTTGTTTAACATGTTTACTGTGTGTAACACTACAGCACATTTAATGGTAGTGAATACTGTATTTTAGGCTTCATGCAGAAGTACACTCTTGAGATATAGTTGCCATCAGTTTGGGAGTTAGTTTTTAAATCTTTTTGGATCAGAAAAACTTGAGATATTTGAAGTAATATGCAGGTCATTTTGTAGAATACATTGTTACTATTTCATTCTACAGTTTACTAGGGACTTGTTTTCCACCCCATCCCCTTGTTTTAGAGATGAACAGAAAAGGAGGGTGGTGTAGAAAGGCCAATGATTTGGTCAATGTAATTTCCTGGGATTGAGTTTTTTTAAACAATACAGACTGTAAAATAGTGACAGTCAAACTTGCTAAACTCCTCTGAAGCTGAAAAGTATGACACTTTTTTTCTTCCCTGTCTATAAGACATGCAAGTTATGGGCCAAACTGCATCATAATCACCCTGGAAACAGTTGTATTGTAAGAATGAACCAAACATGGTCATCTTGATAGTGAACCTAGGTTTTCAGTGAAGTTATTTTAACTGAGATGGCTATAAAGAGTATATCAACTAAACAGCTTCCATTATGGAAGTTTTTTTTTTCTTTTATTATTTTTTTAAAAACCAAGGAAGAAGAGAAAGGTGTTTCTTCCTCCTCTCTCTCTCTCTCTCTCTCTCTCTCTACTCTCTCTCTCTCTCTCCTCTCTCTCTCCTCGCCTCTCTCTCTCTCCTCTCTCTCTCTCTCTCTCTCACTCAGGTGACATCTCTTTCATGGCTCTGGGCTCAAAAACCTTCCTCCTGTGATCTCATAATGTATGATCCCAGCTTCTGGACTCTGGGCAATACCACCACTTCTGTTTTTTTTAATCATCACCAGAGGATATGGCTCATGAAATTAGAGAGTGGAAGGGGGAAAATGAGAGACAGGGACAGAGACAGACATTGATTGGCGGCCTCCTATAGGTCCCCTGACCAGGAATCAAATCTGCAAACTTTGTGTGCAGGACGATGCTCCAACCAACAGAGGCCAGGGCTAGAAGGTTTTCTTTTCATTAAGAATAAAAATAAAAAGGCTGAAAGTCAAGCAAGAAGGGAAGAGGGAAACTGGGCTCTTGAGAAAAAAAAAAATGTGCCAGTGTAAAATAAACTCCTAAATGTGTGCTTGTCATCCTTCCAGTTTTTTTTTCTCAAGTTGCATTTGTTTTTCATCATAAGGTTTCCGATTGAGATTTGTGGTCCAGAACATACCCTCAGCAGAAATAGTGACTGATCAGAAAGTGCAGTTGTTCAAGGTCTGTCATGCTCAATCACATAAAGCTTTGTTTGATATGAATATTAAGCATGTAGACCTAGTACAGCATGGGAGCCACTCAGGAAGTTTATGCAATTAATAGACTTTCATGCATAGTTTACTATGAAGTATGCAGAATTTCAGTCACTTCTCTACAGTGAACATTTAGTTGTATATGTGAACTCTCTTAATTGGGGAATGTAGCATTATATAGAATGTTGTTAATTTTAATCCTTGGCGTTAACTTTTTTCTTTCTTGGGTTTTTTTTGGGGGGGGGTTTAAATCAAGTGATCTGCCTTATGCGGTTGTCTTATTTTGGTTCTTTGAAACTGTGATTTTTATTTCATTTGTACCCAACCATTGTTAAGTATTTTGTTTTGTTCCCTGGAAATTTTGTTTTGAAACAGAAAAATAAAGGCTGTGATAAAATGAGTATGTCATCTTGTTAAAATGCTGTCATAGTCACTCTGCCCTCATTTTGACTTAAATTGATTCATTTACCAACTGTAATATAGCAGATTTTAAAAATTTAGTCTTATATTTTAATGCTTGCTGAACAAACTAACCAAGCTGTGTTACTCTCAATTTGTAGCCCCAACACATTTTGAGTTCTTTTCCATACTTGGTCAATGAGTGATAATTGTCAGAGTCACTCTGATTTACTGAGGTGCTTATGTGTTCGCTAGGCTTCTACCAGTGATATTTATTTCATAAAACAATTCTCTAAGCTATGTCTGTTACTATCCACACTTTTCAGAGAAAATTTTAGGATCAAGAGAGATTAAAGAAGTTACCAGAGTAACACAACTAATAAGTGGTGAAGCCTGGATCCAATCCAGGTCTGACTCCAAAGCTCATGGAAAAATTCCTCTGCCATACTCTCAGATGTACTGCATGAAAATAATACAAATTATAGATAGATAGATATAGATATATAATATGTTTTCATATTATTGGAATTAGTATATACTCTTTACATATCTTACATGAGGTAACATCTAGTACTTTTTCATAATTTCAGGAATAGAAGTATATGTTTGTGGTACAAGAGAGGATTCAAAATGTACCCTCTGCACAAACTTATTAAGGAGTTTAATTTCCTGTCATATTGACAGTTACTATCGTTCACCTTTAGAGAAAAGTACATCTGGGTATCTCCCTCCCACAGCTCATTCACCACAACTACTGTGACTTCGGACTCTATCAAATACGGTCAGATCACTTGTTACTTTGATAGTTTAGGTAGAAAAATTATGCATGTATTTATACAAACAGCCATGAGGAAGAGTAAGAAGCCTACCAGAAATATTCAAGATTAGGTAGGAATTCTTAATGTTTTAAAATGATTGTCTTCATTTATTAGGCCGGTGTCTCAGGCTTTCTATCTTATTGAGGACCAAGGTAGTTAGGAGAACAATCATGGGCTTTGATTCTCAGACCTCTTAAAAACTCCATTTTCTCATTGTACAATAAGGTTGTATTATATGAGACAGCTAAAGGCAGCAACCCCGTCCCTAATTTGCTGATTGTGCTTATTAATAAGAATCTTTGGTGACTTTGACACTAATTTGCGCTTGGGAATCAGGCTGGTTTGGAAATGGGCCCTGATTCTTATTATAGTTAATATAGATGCATTTGGGAATCCAGCAGACCTGGATTTGTATTCTAGCTTTATGAACTTCTGAAAAAATTGCTTTAACTTATCATCTTCAATTTCCTTATCTGTAAAAAGGAGAACTGCATCAGGGGAGTGTTTGAAGACTAAGTGGAAAAGCATATAAAGAGCTTAGCACTTGGCATGTAGGCTTGGTCAGATAGTAGTAATGACTGCTGAAGGGACCACACATATCACTATTTTAAAAGAAAATAGTTGTAAACAAGTCACAACTAAGCCCAACCTGTGAGTCGAGGTGAGGTCTGTTGGTGGAAGAGATTAGGAGATGCAAGATGATGTAATAAAGTGAGGTTCAGAGGTGATAACATACAAATCTTTTAAAAGGTGCCATCATAATGAGCAGCACTAATAAAAGAATGAGATGGCAGAATTAAGTCTGACTAAGCAGTTTAGAAGTTGCTGAAGTAATAGTAGCAGGGGAAAAGAAGGTGGGTCTCATGGCAGGAATGAAGATAGAAATGAAGTACAGCTTAGATGATGGTTCAAACAGGATCAGAACCTTGAGATACACAGATAAAGACTTGGAAAGGACTAGCTCACATAAATGTTCCAAATGAAGAAACAGGCTCGGGAATTTAACCAATATTTGTAAGGTTTCCCATTCCCCCATTCTAGCTCACAGGTTCTCAACCCTGATTGCATATGAAAATCACCTGGAAGCTATTATAAAAAAACGGGGTCCTGGTTTGCACAAAAATGTGAATATGCTTAACACTACTGAACTGTTTTAAAAGGTTCAAGTGATAGATTTTAGGTTGCCTATACTTGACCACAATTTAAAATAAAGTAAATTACTGTATGGGTCCCACCACTATAATCAGTATTGTTTTAAGCTGGTTCCTTGAAAGGTTACAAAGATTGACAAACTTGTAAACAGAATCATCAAGAAAAGAAAGCACACAATTAAACATAAAAGAGAAGTACAACTGACACCACAGAAATATAAAGGATTGTTAGAAAATATTACAACTATATGCAACAAGTTGGACAATCTGGAAGAAATGGGTAAATTCCTAGAAATACACAATCTTCCAAAATTGAATCAAGAAAAATCAGAGCCCTGGCTGGCATGGCTCTGGATTGAGCGCGGGCTGCAAACCAAAGCATCGCAGGTTCGATTCCCAGTCAGGTCACATGCCTGGGTTGCAGGCCCACAGCCCCCAGCAACCACACATTGATGTTTCTCTCTCTCTCTTTTTCTCCTTCCCTTCCCTCTCTAAAAATAAATAAATAAAATCTTTAAAAAAAAGAAAGAAAAATCAGAAAGCAGCCCTGGCTGGTGTGGCTCTGGATTGAGTAGGGTCTGTGAACCAGAGGGTTGCTGGTTCAATTCCCAGTCAGAGCACATGCCTGGGTTATGGGGCAGGTCCCCGGCTTGGGGTACATGACAGGAACCACACATTGTTTCTCCCCCTCTCTTTCTACCTCCCTTCCCCTCTGTCTAAAAATAAATAAATCTTTAAACATAAATAATGAAAAATCAAAATCTGAACAGACTAATTACAATGAAGTGAAAACAGTAATCAAAGGACCCCCCAACAAGCAAAAAAACCCAACATGGGCTTCACAGGTGAATTTTACCAAAGATTTAAAAAATTAACACCCATCCTCCTCAAATTATTAAAAAAATTCAGAGGAAGGAAGACTCCCAAACTCATTTCTGAGGCAGCCATTATCCTAATTCCAAACCAATAGACACTACAAAAAAGGAAATTATAGGCCAGTATCCTATGAACATAGATGCTGAAATCTTCAACAAAGTATTAGCAACTAAATCTAGCAATATAAGAAAGATCATTCTCCATGATCAAGTGGGATTCTGGAGATGCAAGGTTGGTATAATATCCACAAATCATTAAGTCTGATACACCACATTAAAAAATATGAAGGATTGCTTTGACTGGTGTGGCTCAGCGGGATGGGTGTTGTCTAGCAAACCAAAAGGTCAGGTTCGATTTCTGGTCAAGCAGGGCACATGCCTAGGTTTCAGGCCACGTCCTTGAATGGGTGTGTAAGAGGCAACAGATTGATGTGTCTCTCACATTGATGTTTCCTCCTTTCTCTAAAAAAAAAAAAAATCATTCAGAATTTAAAAATGAAGGATAAAAATCACGTGATCATATCAAGAGATGCAGAAAAAGCATTTGATAAAATCCAGTACCCATTTATGATAAAAAAAAAAAAACACAACTCAGCAAAGTGGGAATAGAGAGAACATATATGACAAACCCCCAGGCAACATCATACTCAATGGACAAGAACTAAAATCATTTTCTCTTAAGATTGGGATCAAGACAGGGAAGCCTGCCTTCACCACTTTTACTCAACATAGTACTGGAAGTCCTAGCCACAATAAAAGGCATCCAAATTGGAAAGAAGAAAACTCAATATTTGCAGAAAATGTGATACTGTATATAAAGAACTGTAATGATTCCACCAAAAAAACTGCAAGAACTGATAAATGAATTCAGGAAAGTATCAGGATACAAAATAAATGCCCATAAATTGATTACATTTTTCTATACCAATAATGAACTATGAGAAAGGGAAACTAAGAAAACAATCCCATTTACCATTGCATCAAAAATAACCCTGGCTGGTGTGGCTCAGTGGATTCAGTAGTGGCTTTCGAACCAAAGGGTTGCCGGTTGTATTCCCAGTCAGGGCACATGCTTGGGTTGCAGGCCAGGTCCCCAGTGGGGGGGTGCATGAGAGGCAAGCACACATTGATGTTTCTCTCTCTCCCTCTCTTCCCCTCTCTCTAAAAATAAATAAAAATTTAAAAATAACCCTGGCTGGCGTAGCTCAGTGGATGGAGCACGGGCTGGGAACCAAAGTGTCCCAGGTTCGATCCCCAGCCAGGGTACATGCCTGGGTTGCAGGCCATAACCCCCAGCAACTGCACATTGATGTTTCTCTCTCTCTCTCCCTTCCCTCTCTAAAAATAAATAAATAAAATCTTTAAAAAATTTTTTTAAAAACTTAAAAAAATTTTAAAAATAAATAAGTAAAATACCTAGGAATATTTATATCTCTAAATGTGAAAGTACTTTGTAGTAGGATCCATTAAAAAGCTATTAGCAATGACACTGGAGGAAGAAGAAACAGAGTGACGAGGTAGAAGACATCAGTGAGTACAAAAGGCCACTTATTTCATTAAAGGAAAATAATTTTTCTTGTTAAAGTGTTTAATGCGTATAGAATATATCAGACACAAAAATACATCTATGGAGTGGATATCGTGATCTATAAAAAGCCACATAGCACACCAGTTGATTCACTTTAATCATATACCCACATGTATTAGTAACTGAATAAAAAATATTTATTTCTACATAAAAAAATAAAATACCTGGGAATAAGTTTAACCAAGGATATAAAAGACCTTTACTTGGAAAATTATGACACTGAAGAAAAAAATGGAGGAAGATACTAATAAGTGGAAGCACGTGTCATGTTCATAGATAGAAAAATTAACATTAAAATGTCCACACTACCCAAAGCAATCTGTATTCAATGCAATTCCTTTCAATGTACCAACAGCATATTTCACAGAACTAAAATATTCCAAAAATGTATATGGAATATACATTTTCCATATATGGAATATATGAAAATGTATATGGAAGACTCTGAATAGTCACAGCAATGTTGGGAAAGAAGAACTTGGAGGAATTCACTACCTGATATCAAACTATACTACAAAGCCATAGTAATCAAAACCACATGGTACTGACATAAAAACAGACATAGATCAGTGAACAGAATAGAGATCCCAGAGATAAACCCACACTTTTATGGCCAATATTTGAGAAAGGAGGCAAGAACATACAAAGGGGTAAAGAAGGTTTATTCAATGGATGGTGTTGGGAAAATTGGACAGATACATGTAAAAAATGAAAGTAGAATACTTTCTTATACCATACACAAGAATAAACTCAAATGGATTAAATACTTAAATGTTAGACTCGAAACCATAAAAAGCCTAGAAGAAAACACAAGCAGTAATGTCTTGGACATTTCTCATAGCAATATGTTTCCTGATATATCACTTCAGGCAATGGAAACAAAAGAAAAAATAAACAGATGGGACTATATAAAATTAAAAGGTTTTACACAGCAAAGGAAACCATTAACAAAATGAAAAGAAAACCCATTGAATGGGAGAACATATATGCCAACAATGATACATCTGATAAGGGATTAATATCCAAAATTTATAAAGAACGTATAAAACTCAACATCAAAAAATCCCCCAAAACAATACAATTAAAAAATGGGCAAACGACCTGAATAGACACTTCTCCAAAGAGGACATACAGATGACCATTAGACATGAAAAGATAGTCAATCACTAATAATCAGAGAAGTGCAAATTAAAACCACAATGAGATATCATTTCACTCCTGTCAAAATGGTTAGCATCAATAAATAAACAACAAGTGTTGGTGAGGATGTGGAGAAAAGGGAACCCCACGTGCACTGTTGGTGGGAATGCAGACTGGTGCAGGTACTGTGGAAAGCAGTATGGAGATACCTCAAAAAATTAAAAATGGAACTGCTTTATTACATAGTGACTCTACTTCTGGGAATATATCTGAAGGAACCCAAAACAGTAAAGAATATACGCACCTGTATGATCACTGCAGTGTTATTTACAATAGCCAAGATTTGGAAGCAGTTCAAGTGCCCATCAGTAGATGAGGGGATAAAAAAAAAAGCTGTGGTACATTTACACAATGGAATACTACTCAGCTGTAAAAGAGAAGGAAATCTTACCTTTCGTGACAGCATGGGTGGACCTGGAGACTATTATATTAAGTGAAATAAACCAGACAGTGAAAGACAAATACTAAATGATTTTACTTACATGTGGAATCTAATGAACAAAATAAACTAACAAAAAATATAGCAGACTTGTAGATACAGGGAACAGACTGACAGCTGTCACAGGAGAGGGTATAGAGGAGCTGGGTGAAAAAGACGAAAGTATTAAGCAAAAAAACAAAACAAAACAAAACAAAAAAATCATAGAACAACAGTATTGTGATTAGTAGAGGGAAAAGGGGTGGATAGGTAGAAGAGGGTAGAGGGGGGCTAAATGGTGATAAAAGGAGACTTGACTTGGACAATATATAGAATTTACCCCTGAAACCTATAATTTTATTAAGCAATGTCACCCCAGTAAATTTAATAACACTTTTTTAAAAACCACGTAGCCACAATACTATTATTATCAGATCAAGAAATAGTCATTCCTTACCATAATCAAATGTCCAGTGAGTGTTCACATTTTTGTCTCATAAATTCTTCTGTAGTTTTTGTTCAAATTAGAATCTAATAAGTTCCATTCTTTGCAACTGATTGATGTGTCTCTTAAATTCTTATAATTTATAAGTATCTCCTCAATCTTTATTTTTTTCCTTGCAATTTATTTGTTAAAGAAGCTGGATTGTTCATCCTATAGATTATGGTTGTATTTCACATATTTTTGTTGCCCCTGTATTTTGTTACATTGGTAATTAAAACCAGAGACCAGAAGAAAAATTAAAAAATAAAAATGCAGAATCTCAGGTCCTACCCAGGCCTGAGGAATCAATCTGTGTTTTAATAAGATCTTCTGGTGATTCATGTATTAAAGTCTGAGAAGCACCAAGTCAGAACACAGGCTCAGAATCAGAAAGCCTAGGTTAGAACCACTGCTGTATCCCATACTCTATGACCATGGACAAATCAGCCTCTGTGTATTCGTTTCCTCAACCATGAAATAGGAATAACTGTTTCCCCACTTCCACACTTTCATCCAACCCATTCTCCAGAGAACAGCACAAGTAATCTTCTGAAAACATAAATCAGCTCATATTACTTCCTTGCTTCAAACCTTTCAGCGGTTTGTTTCCCTAGAACCATATCCAAGCTCTAACCATGACCCACAGGGCCCTGGCATGATTTGGCTCCTGAAGCAACCTAAGAATGCATAAATGGGTGGAAGAGCAGATCACTATTTGTTTGTTTGTTTGTTTGTCTCTCTCTCTCTCCCCCTCCCTCCCTCTTTCTAAAAGCAATAAATTTTAAAAGTGTCCTTTCTTTGAAAAAAAAAGAGAGAAAGAAGTGATTGATATGGATAACAGTGTGGTGATTGCTGGGGTGTGGGGGAGATGAGAGGGGTGAATAAATGGTGATGGATAGAGACTTGACTTGGGGTAGTGAACACACAATACAGATGATGTGTTGTAGAATTGTATACCTGAAATCTTTATAATTTTGTTAACCAGTATCACCCCAATAAATTCAATGAAAAAAAAACAAAGATTCCAAAAATTTATGTGGAACCACAAAAGACTTTGACTTGGAGTGGTGAACACATAATACAATACATAGGTGAAGTATTATAGAATTGTACATCTGAAACCTATATAATGTTATTAACCCACATCATCCCAATAAATTCAGCTAAAAAAAAAGAAAAAAAAATAGAAGTTCCCCAGGTGGAACTATGATTAAGAGCCACTGCCTTTCTTTCTTTTACTAATAAAATGCCCTCCCTCTTTTTTTTTGTGGACAAATGTTTATTTTTCTAGTGAAAAAAAGTAATAGGAAAGAGCAGGTAGAGACAGACTATATTTCCTTCTCAGACCAGTAAAGTGTTGGAATCTTAATAACACTGAATTTACATAATACTTTATAAAAAGTATTACAAGTAAAAAGGTTTTCATTACTGTTTTATTATTTAGAATATTAATATGGTGATTTTTATTCAATGTTAAACCTAGAACATTGCTGAAGCAATCAAAGAAATTTTTAAAAGTTTAAAATATTTCTCACTCTCCATGAAAACCCTACAGAACCAGCAGCTCAAGACACAGTTGGAGGACATAAGTGACTAGCTCATCTCTCCCTGCTACTCATCTCCTGCCCACCTGCCCAAAACATCTGGATTCTGCTTGGACTAAAAACAACAATTTAGTTCTAAAATAGTGTCTTGCTGTTCAAAAAAATTAACTAATGAAATATTTTAAAACTGTGTTTAATTTTCATCATTACAACTTGTATAATTATACTCACCAGGTCTGTCTTTGACAAAAGGCACACTTTCAGGTGATACACTCAATTAGCCAGTCGCAGGTTTAAGAAACTGAAGCACTTGAACACACAGTACAATATACAGATGACATATTACAGAATTGTACACATGAAACCTTCAGAGTTTTATTAACCAATGTCATGCAATCAAGTAAATTTAAAAAAAGAAACTCAAGCAATATGGCAGTCTCAATAGACCTTCTAATTAATTATTTTCTATAACCATGAGCTTATAGCCTCTCAAACATACCCCAAGGATTTGAGGAATAAAGAAAGCTAAGTGGACCCCTTGCAGAAACTGAATAGCTAGTTACCACTTAGGTGGAAGATTTCAGAAGATAGGTCAGTGCTGGCTGGTATGGCTCAGTGGATTGAGCACTGGCCTCCAAACCAAGAGGTCAGCAATTTGATTCCAGTCAGGGCACATGCCTGGGTTGCAGGCCAGGTCCCCATTTGGGGGCATGTGTGAGAGGCAACCCAGAGTTGAATCTCTAAGACATCAGTGTTTCTCTCCCTCTCTTTCTCCCTACCTTTCTCTTTCTATAAAAAGTAAATAAATAAAATACTTAAAAAAAAGAAGATAGTCAAAAGTGAACTCTCCATGAAACCTCTCTATGCTTCTCTCCATCCTTCATGATAACAAGTAACATTTATTAGTTGCTGACTGTGCCAGTTCTGCCAAGCACTTTATTACATCATTTAATCTTCACAGGCTTCGGAGGTAAGTATCATTACCATCTCCCTTCTAAGCTCCCTGACTGTCTTATTAACCAATGCCACCCCAATACATTCAATTTAAGAAGAAAACTCCTCTCTCCCAGTACCTATCTTTATTCCTTGCATGTAGTAGGGACCAAATAAATCTGTTAAATAATGAGTCCCTATTTCACAGACACAGTAAGGGATCAAGAGGTTAAGTAACTTGTTAAAGTTATATAGCTAATAAAAAGTTAAACTGGTATTGGAACACAGATCTTGGTTCCAAAGTACACACTTAACCACTGTCCTGTGACATGTACTATACACTTCTGCTTTCAGGGCTTTAACCTGTTCTATCCTCTCTAGGATCTATGTCAAGCATAAAGTTTCTCCTGTAGTATATGTGTTAAGATTCTTGTTTGTAAGTAATAGGAACCCAATTTTAACAAGCTTAAGCAAAAGACAAATTTATTATAAAAATGGCGATGTCTCACAAAAATCAGGGATAATGCAGGTGGACTTTAGGAACAAGTAAATCAGGTGCTTGAATGTAGCCAAAATTTTTCATCTCGTCTCTAGCTCAATCCAAGATTCTCTGGAAAGGCACATAAAGGACGGTTCCTGCTGCAACCATGAGGATAAAGTAGAGAAGGTTGTAGAACAGGGTTTCTGGGGAAGACAAAATAATATATGTTTACCTATAGTCCTCCTCTTTAGAGCCCATAAACACATATGCCATTTCCTCCTTATCTACAATTCCAAAAATGCCCACACCTAATATAACCCACAGGCAACTGCCCACCACATGCAACTACCGAATCCAGAAGCAACGGCATGGCATAGACATACCCCTTCTTCATCTAATTCAGTGACAATCTAAATGTGGCTCTTCTTGACCCTAAACCTTTGATAAACTTAACTGCCACCAATAGACCTAATATTCAACAGAGAAATAATTAATCATGATAAAAATTCTCTTTTAGAAAAAGAGAGGGGCACACCATTATCAGCCACCAGGTCTAAGTATGCATCATTTCCATCTGGGTAGGAACAAAAGAACTACATCACAGGTATAGAAAAATGTATGGGAGTCAACTTATTGATGCACCTTCTTGATTAACTAGTCTGCACTTGGGCCAGGGTACACTCTAGAAAAGCGGTGATTCTCAAACTTGAGAGTGCTTTAGAACTACCAGGAGGGCTAGTGAGACCTGCAAAAACTCAACACAAACACTTCGGTCAAACACCTGCACTAAGAGACTTGACTCAATTGTCACGTGGCATTTAGCAGCCTAAGGCAGAGTTCCCATCTGGAAAATTTCAAGGCTGTCAAAAGAATTTAGGTACCTTTTGTTCTAGCAGACACTTGACATAGACCCTGACCTCCCTTGCCTTGAGCTTTTACTAAAAGAGGATTACAACTGTGACTTCTTCCCCTGTCCCTTTATGATGTAGACATGTTTCTCCGAAGGACCTTTCCCTTGAAATGCAGTCATCAAGAAGCCCGCCCCTGTGTCTCTATCTCCTAGTCTCTTGGGAGGATAGACTCCTAACTTCAGTAACTGACAGCTAGCAGACACAGCTGGCCTAACTGCACTTACACTGACCGACTCTTTGTAATTTTTCACTTCCCCGACTCTACTGAAACCCTGCTTGCTCCTCTCCCTCCTTTAAAACGCCCAGTCATACCCTGGCCAGATGGTTCAGTTGGTTAGATCATCTCCCACACACCAAAAGGTTGTGGGTTTGATTTTTGGTCAGGGCACATACCTAGGTTATGGGTTTGATCTCCCGTCAAGGAGCATATAGGAGGTAACTGATCTATGTTTCTCTCTCACTTTGGTATTTCTCCCCCTCTTCCTCTCTCTTTAAAATCAATAAGCATATCCTCGGGTGAGGATTTTAAAAATAACAATAAAATAAAAGGCCCAACCACCCCTGCACAAATGGGAATGGAGCTCAGCTCTTTCCCTTAATGTCGGTCATGACTGGATAAAATCTGTCTTCATTGCTTTAACTACTGTCCAGCTTTGTTTGTCTTTGACACTAAACCACAGATTGCTGGCCCGCACCCTCAGAGTTTCTGATTCTGGAGGCCTGGGGAGAGGCCTGAGTAGTTTATAGGTGATCCTGATATACTGGTTGAGAGAGAATCACTGTTCTAGCTCCTGATCCCTATTTACCAGATATGATTTTCTAGTGCTACAACTTCCTCAAAACATTTGATTGCTTATATATTTCATTTCAGGGGATTCAGAATGCTAATCACAAGTGCCAAGAATCTTGTCAAGTTATGTTCTTTGAGTCTTCAGATCTGCTAAAGGGAATAACCTGGCTCATGCTGTTGCAGCTTGTATTTCTTAGCACTCTACCTAAAAGCTTGGCTCATTTTCTCTGGCATTCTGCTCACACCTGCAGTTCAGAGCTTGGGCAGCAAATAGCAGGCTGAGTTCAAGGCTGTGAAGCCTCTCTTCTCTGATCTCTCTGAGAACATTACACTTACCCTCACCTACTTGCACTCCAGCTAACTGCACTTACAGAGTGTGACATTATCACATTTGGGGAAGTTGAAGAACAAGGACAGCTTATACAGATAACCTCATTCCAATTGCCTGTGCCAGTTTTTTTTTTTTAAATCAGTGAAACATTTTAGGTAACAGTTCTACTGTAAGTCAGCAAAGTCCATGACTGTCTGACCCTCAGCAACAGGGTATCCCTTAATACAGGCAGAAGGGCTGCTATGTTTTGAGTCCCAAGAACAATAAGGAACTGCTTTACTACCAGATAACAAAATGCCAACTTTTCATGAACTCATGTGAAAGATCTCCAGTCTCTGCCAGGTCCATATTTGAGGGTCTCAAATTTGCGACACACTATTTCTGGGTACTAGTTTATGAATGAACATTTTTTGTTATAAGTACTTTCTAACTGAGCTATCTTAAAGAAAACTAGTAATAGTAAGGATGTGGGGCTGCCTCAGGGAAATCAAGGATAAGAAGGACTCAGGAATGATCTGGAACCTGGACTTAAACACAGTGAAGTCCCCCTATCTCTAGTGTCTGCTTTGGAGTCTACATTTTTTTTTTCTTTTTCTACAGACCAACATCTGTTACTTATGTCTCTCTGGTGGGAAAATTGATTAGTGACAGCTTCCAAGTTTTACACTCAGAGGAACAGATCTCTCTGGTCCAATTCCAAATTTTTAGGGAATGAGATTCTGATCAAGCCAGTTTAGCTTATTTGTCTACCTTTGGCACAATCAGCCATGGCTATAAGAACATTTCAGGTTTTAATGTGACTCTGTAAATCCGAGGAGGGTCAATTCCCAGAAAAGAAGGACTGTAGGTGTCCATTATACTACAAAACTTTTATTCCTTCCCTTCTCCATCCCTTCCAGCCACTGATCTCTCCTTCCACTGCTGGTTTTCAAAAGAGTTACCTAAATGCAGTGCTTCACCATGTACTTATTCTTTGTCAATCTAATTTGTTCTATCTCCACTATTCTTTTATGATAAACGCCTTTATGGAGTTTGAAGCTTTTTAAGCTTTTGCATCCTATTAAACTATTCTCAGACTTCATCCTTTTTGACTACTCTTGGGTTCTGCACTCTTGGGTTCTAACTCTGCCTGCCACTATCTCCCACCTTCCATTAAGTTCCAAGCTGCTTTGGCCACTACTCACTGTCACAGAAAATATTTTTTCTACCCTTCTTCTGATGAAAGAGTAGGCCCTAAAAGTCAGTCAGAAGACTGGTGCTAAACTGGAATCAACTGAGGAACATGCTGAAAATATATTTTTCAAAATATGGATTCTGTAAGCCTGTAATCGGAGTCCTTGTGGTTATTTTGCTAGACCTCCCTGACAGATTGATTCATAATGAGTTGTAAAAACAGAGGTCTTAACTGTAGGACACTATAACTCACTGAATACCAGAAAGGTACAACTTGCAGTTTAATTTGTGTTAGTGCTTATCTCCCTGACCAAAGAGATCCTGAGGACAAGGGATATTAAATTTCACTTGTTCTCTGCATTGCCTTGGGCAAATAAATAATGTAAGTTTCACCATTCATTAATTGGAGCCAACAACCCTTCTTTAAAGAATTACAGTAGCTAAAAGTTAAGTGGATCGCTACAGAAATGGTGGTTATTATTTTTATGTTCCACAACTGTCCTTAATTCTCATTTACTAAAAGTTACATATATTATTTTCCCCTTGAAGTGAAAATTCCACCTCCTGGAGAATTTTGGTATACTTTAGCAGAATTGACTTAATTCACTTCACTTCCTTTCCCATGATGCATCACTCCTTTCCCCTTAAACCCCTTTTCCTGGGAGGCAGTAAATGGCCAGAAGCAACTCAGTGGATGCCAGGAATTGAAGTTCAAATCCTAAACACATATTGTCACGCCCCACCACTTGTGACCCTGTGAGCTCAATGGCTGGCAGGGGTGGTAATCTTGTTACCCGACTGTATCCTAGGGCTGGAGAGAATACTACAACTCCCAGAATGCCTCTCTGCTCCGCCTCGCCTCTTCCCCGCCCCCCCCCCACCCCTACTTCATCCAAGTGTGTACCACCAAGACTAGGCAACATGGCTTCCGGGGTGGAAGGAAGAGGCTTCACCATTTGCGAAACGGTGAAGAGCGGCGGGAGAGGGGGAAAAAAAGAGACTAGAGCCCGTTAATGCTTTTTTCCTCCCAGTCTCTCCTAAATCCGGTTGGCTTCATCCCTCCTCTCTACACAAATCCAATCTGTGGTCTTTTCCCCACCCCGCCCTCACTCCCTAATTCGATTACTCCTCCTCTCCGGAATCCTTTTCCCGCCCCTTCGCCCCCTGCAGAGTGCGCACGCGCCCGCCCCCAGCTTCGCGCCCAGATTACCGCCTAGCCAGCTCGCGCAGCCGCTGTCTCCTCTGCTTGCCGAAGAAGCATGGGCGTCCAGGGCTTCCAAGAGTTCCTGGAGAAGCGCTGTCCCGGAGCCGTGGTGCCCGTGGATCTTCTCAAACTCGCGCGCACGGTGTCGCGCCAGCAGCAGCAGTTCCAGCATCGCCAGCTACCACCTACAGCAGCCCTAGCGCCCGGGGCTCCACGCGTCACCAGGGGCTCCGCTCCCCTGCAACCGCCGCTCCCACCCGCTGCTTTGGGTGCCTACTCCGGGGGCGCGGGGCCGGCTCGGCACCATCACCCCGCTCACCACTTCCATCATCTCGGCCAGGGGCATTCCGGCCTGCACCCGCCGCCGCCACCCCCACAGATTCCCGGGGCCCGGGTGCTGGTAGATGCGGGCTCGGCGCTGCCGCGGCTTTATGGCGGCTACCAGACTGATTGGGTGTGTGGCGGCCAGTGGAACGCCATGCTGGGCTATTTGTCAGCGCTATGCCAGGCTTGTGCTTGTTCCGGCGGCGACGGCCTGGAGCTGGTGGTCATGTTCCCTGGGGGCCTGGGCAAGGACCGGCTGGCTGAGTGGGGCCGTCGGTGCCAGACTGAGCGGCAGACGGCGCAGCTGATCGTGGGACACGTGGGCAACAAGGGCACCCCTCCTCCACGGGCCTGGTTCCTGCCACCGGCCTGCCTGAGCCACTGCGTGAGGCTAGCACTCATCCGCTTCCGGGTCAAGGTGAGGGAGGGGCCGGATCTTAAATAATGTGCCTCATACCTATTCCCTCCCAACTAAACACCTAACTACCCACCTACATGTCTGCCTCCCATCTACCCACTTACTGCCCAGTCAGCTAACCCATTTGCCTAACGACCCTCGATCATTTTATCCATCTGCTTACCCCCTACCTATTCTCTCACCTATTTAACCACATCTCTACCCCTGCCATCCCAATAACGCCTTTTACCTTGTACTTACCCAGTTGCCCTATCCATATCCCTAAGAAATGTCTTACAAGAATTTCTTTTGCTGTCTTCTGCCTAAAGCTGAAATGCCTTTTTCCATTTTTTTTTTCCAGTTGGCATCTCTTCTGTATGTCTTTGTTTAACCTTGCAGCAAATCCGTTGAACAGATGTTAATTGAACACCTTTCTTCTACAATATTTTTAACCATTTTGACCTAGTGCTTTTTTACCCATGTGTCCCTTCAACCTTTTTTTTTCATTTCAACATGCTTCTACCTCCTCCTTCCTTAGCCTAAACACAAAAAATCCCACTGATTCAGTCACTGCAACAAGTATTAGCCTCTCGAGAGTAAGAGGTTTAAAAAACTTGTGAGACATGGTCTTGCCCTTGGAAAATCAAATATATGTATGCGAAACATTTACTTAATGGTGTAAGTGTGTATGTGATTATGCTTTATGGTACATATTGTAAGTATAGTACCTGTTTGGGGGTGGTGTTGGGAGGAGATATCTGTGGGCTAAAATGGTCAGGAGAGGTTTCCTTGAAGAACTTGGACTTCACCTAGCTCTTCAAGGATAGGTTGAATTTGAATTGGTCACTGGTTTGAGAGGAGGCTGCTTTAAGTGGGAAAAACAAAAAGAGCAGAAGCAAAAGGGACTATTAAGAGTGTGAGGCCCCATGGGCAGTTAAGTCCAATCTCCACATGTAGTTGGTCAGTGCATGTGGAGCTTGGGGAAGAGCTTGGCAGCATCCCCAGTTCTTGGCACTGCAGCTATTTCTCTGTTGCTTTCCCATGCTCTTAGGTTTCAAGTACCTACGTGTGGGGAATAGCAAGGCTTGAGAAGTAAATGAGGTGGGCAGGAAGAAGAAAAAGAAAAGTAGTGCAGGGTTGGGTAGGACAAAACCTCAAACCCATTCACAACCCAAGGCTCTTGGGGATGTGCTTACAGGCAGAACATGGACAGGGATTGTGGGCACCATGAACTAAAGAAATGGTGCTGCAGGGAGTGATGAAAAACCTTGCAGCTGAGGGACTGAAAGACCTGCATAGAGAAGCTTGCAGTGGTCATAGTTGTAGCTAGAGTTAAGTCATACTAGACTCCTTTGTGCCCAGCATCAAATCTGTGCCTACGCTTGGTAAATTATAGGTGTTTTTAATAATGAAAAATCCAATAATGAACTATGTCAAATATACAAAGTAGAAAAAATATATGTAACAGATGCTCAATTTGCTTGCTTTCCTGACTTAACACTTCTCAGTAGATTGATCATTCATGGCCATTCTTTTCTTGGTTTTATTTTTAGAGAGGGAGAAGGGAGGTAGAAAGAGAGGGTGATAAACCAATGTGTGGTTGCCTCTTGTGCACTCCCCACTGGGGACCTGGCCTGCAACCCAGGCATATGCCCTGAGTGGGAATCAAACTGGCTACCCTTTGGTTTGCAGGCAGGCGCTCCATCCACTGAGCCACAGGAGTTGGGGCTTGTGGCCATTCTTTCCACCGCTACCACCCAAGGCAGGGGTGTCCGACCTGAGGCCTATGGGCTGCATGCAGCTCAGGATGGCTATAAATGCAGCCCAACACAAAATTGTAAATTTACCTAAAACATGATGAGATTTTTTTTGTGATTACATGTTGCAATGTATTTAATGTGTGGCCCAAGACAACTCTTCTTTTTCCAGTGAGGCCCAGAAATGCCAAAAGGTTAGACACCCCTGCTAAGATTTTGTACCTCATTATCGTTGTTAACTGGGTTGCTGGCAACACTGCCTAACATTGATGGAACACTTATATGCCAGGTGCTAATTTATGTGTTTTGACAAAAATAATTATCTCATTCGATCCTTGTAATAACCTGTGAAGCAGTAGTCATTTCCAAATGAAGAAACTGAGGCACAGGAAGTTTAGAAACTTACCTAGAGTCACCCAGCAATAAATGACAGAGCTGGGATTCATGCCCAGGCATTCTGGCTCCAAAGCTCCTGCTCTTAACCACCGTGCTCTCTAGAAGGAATCTTTGTAAAGTGCCAATTTGATTAGGTCATTCCCACACTCGACTAAAAATCTTCCCTGGCTCCTGGGTAAACACAGGTCTGGATTATTCATTTATATTTTTTTTATTGAGTGCTTGCTATATAGGCAGGGTACTGTGCTGGTAGCTGAGGATTCAGAGGTAAATAGGGGGACCCCTGCCCTCAAGGAGGTCAGTTTAGTAAAAGAGCCTGACGGGAAACAAAGCTGCAGATACTAAGGGCTAATTGTAAATTATGGGCCTTTATGTGAGGCATGGTTGATTCTGGGTGAGGGTGTGAAAGCTGGGGGTGGCTTCACAGGTTGATGCTGAGCTTTGAAGGGTGCTCAGATAGTGTACAAGGAAGAATAAAAAGTTCAGATGGTACACAAGGGTGTGGAGACCTAAAATGACAGATGGTGAGCTCTGAATAGGTTTTGATTGGGGGTTGGCAGGAGAGTTGAACACTGAACATGGGTTTGTGGTTTCCAAAATTTGAGGTTGATGCGCTCCATCTATCAAAAATTTTGAGAAACAACCCTAAGGTGGCCTACTGAAATTCATCACATATACTCTCATTTTCTTTTTTTTTTGCCTTTTTAAAAATTTTATTGATTATGCTATTACAGTTTTACCAATTTTCTTGCCTTTGTCCCCATCTTCCCAGCACCCGCTATGCCCTCAGGCAATCCCCACACCATGTTCATGTCCATGGGTCAACATACAGTCTCATTTTCTAAATCCCAATAATTCATCAAAAAATAAGATGGATGGATGAATGGATGTGTGAGAAGGCAAGTATAGTAAAAATAATAGAATTTGGTGGTTGAGTATTTGCATGTTCAATGTAAAGTTATTTTAACTATGACATATATTTGAAATTTTTCATAATAAAATATTTTGGAAAGTATAGTTCCAGCAGCCCTCTTCTGTCCCAAGAACCACCATTCAGAGAATAAATAAATTTTATTCCTCATGCTAGATTATAAACAAACTCATCTTTCATATTCTTTATAGTGTCTTGTATATTTTAGGTGCAGAATACATTTTGTTCCCTGAATGAATAGGTCTGTGATCCTAAGAGAATGAAATGTAAGAGTAACTTTTAAAAGTGTGTGATGTAGCTCTTAATGTAATGGATTTAAGAGTGGCTTCAAAATTGCAAATGTAAAATACCTGTGGATATTACCAGTGACTAAAGTTCTCTCTTCTGGTTCTGGTCAATGATTTTGTTGTTGTTGTTTTACAGAACTTTCTGGTTTATAGCACAGATTTGGAAGGTATTGGTTAATAACTTATTGTGGCTTGCCTTTTTGGAGGATTGTTCCAGTATCTGGAAGATAACAGTTCGTCACTCAATGATCTGCATGTCTACCATTTCTTTCTTTCTTTTTTTTTTTTTTAATGTATTCTAGGTCAGCCCTGGCTAGTGTGGCTCAGTGGATTGAGTGCCAGCCTATGAACCAGGGGGTCGCCAGTTTGATTCCCAGGGAGGGCACATGCCTGGGGTGCCGGCCAGGTCCCCGGTAGGGGGCATGCAAGAGACCACCACACATTGAGGTTTCTCTCTCTCTCTCTCCTTCCCTTCCTCTCTCTAAAAATAAAATAAAATCTTATTAAAATAATTTTTAAAGAATGTAATTTGGGAAATGATTTGGCATGGTTAAGGGAATGAATGCTGTGTTTTAATGGTTAATATATGAAGTCTGTCCGGGAAAAATCCAGCCATTGTTAATATAATGAGACTGGTTTGTTCGACATTTATATAACCTGGTAGCCAAGGAGAGTGGACTGGAATGTGCATGAATGAACAATGACAACTTCAGTGTACTAGTCAATGGGAGTGGTAGATGCTGATGAGTGAGCATATGTACTGTGTGCCTGTCACATTCAAAATGACTTCAGCAAATAGAGCGACAAATCTGCATCAAATTTTGCATTGAGCTTGGACATTCCCCTGCAGAAACTATTTGGATGATTCAGAAGGCTGCAGTCATGGGCAGCTGGTGATTGGCAGCTTTATCACAATAACGTGCCTGTTTATGCATCACATCTCTTGCAGAGTTTTTTGGCGAAACATCAGATCACCCAGGTGATTCGATCCCCTTACAGCCCAGATTTGGTGCCATGCAACTTCAGCTTTTCCCCAAACTAAAATCACCTTTGAAAGGGAAGAGATTTCAGACCTTAGATAAGATTCAGGAAAATACAATGGGGCAGTTGATAGCAACTGGGAAGAACTGTGTGAGGTCCTAAGGTACCTACTTTGAAGGTCACTGAGGCCTCATTGCCCTATGTCCAGTGTCTCTTGTATCTTGTATCTTCTTCAGTAAATGTCTCTATTTTTCATATCATATGGCTGGATACCTGCTGGACAGATCTTATATATTAGAAAAAAGATAATTACATCAAACCCACCATTTCACAGCTATAGTTCTTGAGAATGGAACCAATTAAAAGTAAGTTGATTTAAAGAAGTATATTAAGATGCAATACTTGGATGTGGCAGAAATCATGGTAGTACGTAAATGACCAAAGTTTGAGAAGTCTCACCAAGAACAGGTTTTATTTTGTGTTTTCATTCTCTAGAATACAGCGTAGCAATGGCAGCTATTCCTCCTGATTATTTACTTATCCTCAGTCATAGGCACATCCTAAAAAGTCAGTAACTCTTCTAGGTACTCTAGTGGGAAGAAAAGTAATTATAATAGTAATTATTACGACTTGAGCACCAAGTTGTATATAAAGTGCTTTTAAAATGTCTTGTTTAATCCTCAAAAACTTGCAAGAATTGCATGGTATTCTTTCCCATTTAATAGTTTAATAACTGCAGTGCAAAGAGATGAGATGATTTTTCATTGGCATGGGTACTGATCAGTGGTGGATAAAAATCTTTGTTCTGGGTCAGTGTGACTCCAAGTCTCTTTCCACAGTCCAACCACACTGTCCTTTGTTTTGTTTTATTAGCCAGATGATACGCATAGAAATACAAAGAAAAACAGTAATTAGATTTATTGAGCATTTAGTTTGTGCCAGCATTGCTGAATGTATGATACTGCCTCTGCAAGGCAAATGTGTAAGCTAAGTGCCAAGTGAGTGAATCATATAGTGATGTTACAGGAATTCAAAAGTAAGTTCCTTTTCTGCATTTCAGTCTCTCCATCTCTGGGTTCTTTCATTTACAGCATACACAAATAAGCTTTAAAAAAATGAAAACTCTCCCTTTACTTTGTAATTCCCTTAAGCCATTATCCTTATCCCCGTACTTCCATTTAACCATTATTCTTGAAAAAAGGAGACTGTATTAATTCCCATTCCCTAGGCTATTGCCACTTGGTATCTAATGTGACCATTTTGAAGTTGTCAGATCCATTTCCATTCTTACCCTCTCCGTGAGATAATTGACACTATTGAGCCATCCTTTCTTTAAATTTTCTTCCTTGGATTTCATAGTGCTGCTCACTAGTTTTTTCTTCTTTCCTAAGTTATTGCCCCTTTGCCTGCTTCCTTAAGTATTGGTACTCTCAAGGCTTTTGTCCTGGTCATATTCTTCTATTTATTTTGTGAGCAATCATACCATTATTATGACTTTAATTATTAACCATATTCTCATGATTCCTAGAGCCCTTTCTCTACTTCCAACCCCTCTCATGAGCTTTTCACACATCTTTTCAACTCTCTACTACTCACTGTCTTACAGGTCACTTAAACTAAAAAATATCAAAGGTAGAACTCAATATCTCCCCCCACAAACTTATTCTGCTTCCTGTATTCTCTTTTTCTATGAGTGTTGTCTCTCATCCATTTCAAGCCAGAAATGTATGAAGCCATGGAGTTCTTCTCAATTCTTCACTCTCCTGTTTCTCCCCATGTCTACTTGGTCATCAAATCCTGTCACTTTTACCTGGAAAAATGTCTTCTGAGTGCAGCCACTTCTGCCCCTATTGTCTTAGTTAAGGCTGCTATCAATAAAAAAGACAGCCAACCAAATGGAAGAAGATATTTGCAAATGATAATTTCTGACAAGAGGTTGATATCCAGAATATAAAAAGACCTTAGCCAACTCAACAACAACAAAACCAAACAATCCGAATTAGAAGAATGGTCAGAGGCCCTAAATAGTTTGCAAGGAACACATACAGAGGGCGAACAGACACATGAAAAGATGTTCAATATCTTTAGTTAATAGGGAAATGCAAATCAAAACCAGAATGAGATACCACCTCACAAAGTTTAGAATGGCTAGTACCAAGAAATGAGTGGAGGATGTGGAAAAGAGGAAACCCTTGCACACCTACTGATGTGAGTGTAAATTGGTGAAGCCACTATGTAAAACATAGAGGTTTCTCAGAGAATTAAAACTGGAACTACCATATCTGATGCAGCAATCTCACTTCTGGGTACTTATCCACCATCGTTTTTTAAGTATATTTTATTGTTTATGCTATTACAGTTTTCCTAGTTTTTCCCTTTATCCCCTCTCCACCCTGCAGCCCCCAACCCTCCAGTATCCCCCCTTTAGTTCATGTCCATGGATTATACATATAAATTCTTTGACTTACCTGTTTTCTATACCCTTCTTAACCTCTCCCCATCAATTTTTTTGCCTACCAATTATCCCTCCATTCTCCCCCCCCAAAACCCTCCGTGTGATCTCCATTTCTCTGATTCTGTTCCTGTTCTAGTTATTTGCTTCATTTTTGGTTTTTGGGTTTTTTTTTTTAGATTTGGTTGTTGATAGTTGTGAGTTTGTTGTCATTTTACTGTTCAGAGTTTTTGATCTTCAATTTCTTGGATAAGTCCCTTTAACATTTCATATAATAAGGGCTTGGTGATGATGAACTCCTTGAACTTGACCTTATCTGAGAAGCACTTTATCTGCCCTTCCATTCTAAATGAAAGCTTTGCTGGATAGAGCAATCTTGGATGTAGGTCCTTGCCTTTCATGACTTGGAATCCTTTCCAGCCCCTTCTTGCCTGCAAGGTTTCCCCACCATCATTTCTTACCTTAACCATGAAAGTAGCCTCAACTTACTCCTTTATCACTCTGGACTATAGTCTGTCTTCCACATTACTGTCAGAGGTGCCATCCTGAAATCCAAAACTGACTTTACCATGTGCCCAAAGATACCCACTGGCTACTTTTTGCCTACCCTACCAAGTCTGGACTTCTCAGTATGGCAGAGAGTTGCTTTCGCAGTCTGATCCCAAACTCTTATCAGGCTTACTTCATGCTTACCTTCACTCATACCTGTTCCAAGCATTGGAATGACCCAAACATTCTGAACTTTTTTGGTTTCTGAGACACACCATATCTTCTCACATAGTGCTTTTCATGTGTTACTCTCATCTTTGCATAGCAAATTCCTACTTGTTCTTGCTCAAAAGTTATCACTGTGAGCCCTGACTGGGTGGCTTAGTTGGTTGGAGCATTGTCCTTTGCAGCAAAAGGTTGCGGGTTCAATTCCAGGTCAATGCACATACCTAAGTTATGGGTTCAGTTCCCAGTTCACATACAGGAGGCAAGTGATTGATGTTTCTCTCTCACATCAATGTCTCTCATTCTCTCTCTCCATTCCTCTCTCTCTAAAATCAATAAACATGTCCTCAGGTGAGGATTTAAAAAATATATTATTGCTATGAAATCTTTCCCAGCCAAGGTGATTGTCGCCTTCCCTTGTGCTACCAAAATGCCCTTTTACCTCTTTCATATTTTTCTCTCTCATACTATTATCACATTATAATTCTCTTCCCCTTCCCCCAATTCTGTACATCTATTGAACTTATCATGTAACTGAAGTTGTATATATTCCCTCTTTTCTAAAAATTTTATTTATTGATTTTCGAGAAAGAGAAGAATCAATTTGTTTTTCCACTTATTTATGCACTCTTTGGTTGATTTTTTTTTTAATTTTTTTAAACATTTTATTTATTTATTTTTGGGGGGGGGAGAGAGAGAGAGGGAGAGAGAGAGAGAGAAACATCAATGTGCGGTTGCTGGGGGTTATGACCTGCAACCCAGGAATGTACCCTAGCTGGGAATCGAACCTGGGACACTTTGGTTCCCAGCCCGTGCTAAATCCACTGAGCTATGCCAGCCAGGGCTTGGTTGATTTTTTTATGTGCCTTGACTGGGAATTGGATCCACAACTTTGGCATATCAGGCCGATGCTTTAACCAACTGTGCTACCTGGCCAGAGGTGTTTATTTTAATTGAGTTCCAAGAGAGCAGGGATTTAACACAATATGTACAATAATGGTTGCAGAGAAAGAAAGAGACATACTGACTGTAGAAAGCTTTAAAGGTCAGGTAAGGAAAAATTTAGAACCAGTGTTTTATAATGTTATATGTTAATTCCATGTAAATCAACTCAGACTCCAAACAGAATTGCCAGACTCTGTTAAGTAAAAATAAGTTTTATAGCTGCTTAGCAATGCATTTATAGAATAACATCCCCTGTGGTGGTAGTAATAATAGCTACCACATGGGCTTGGGCACATTACATAGACTCATATTTAATCCTCACAACCACTCCTCAGGATGTGTATTAATCTCCATTTTTATAGCTAAAATAAAAACAGGCTCAACATAGTCAGTGGCCGAAGGTTGCACTGCTATAACGTGGCTGAGCCACGATACGAACCTAAATGTATTTGACACCAAAATCCCTTCCTTTTTAACATATCTCAGAACAGTACAGTTGCATTTTAATAACTTTTTTCCAGAATATTTTTCTTATATTTAGTTTGTGTAGCATAATGACTAGGAACACAGACCTTAGAGCCAGACTGCCTGGGTGTAAATGATTCTTCTTCTACCTATTATTTATATAAATATAAACTTGGGCAAGTTAACCTCTTCCTGCCTCAGTTTCCTCACCTGGAAGAGGATGATAGTAATAATGCCTACACTACAGACTTTGTTGTGAGTGTTAAGTGTTTTAATATAAATACAGTGCTTAGAGCATTATATGGCACGTAGTAAATACCAGCTGCCATGACTTTGACCAAAATATCTTGTGTTTCAGGTAGGTTGGACATTGATCATCTCACTCATTTTTTAAGCATAGTATAACATGGCATGCAGGGTCCTTCATGATCTTCCTACTATTCTCTGGCCTCATTCAGCCAATTATTTTTACCAGGATAATGAATACTTTTCAGTTCAATTAACATTGTTTCAGCACCTACTCCATGTCTTATCCTGTGCTAAGTCCTAACAATGATGAAATTCATTCATTAAACATCTCATACACCCCAAACCAGGGACCTGGCCCACAACCCAGGCATGTGCCCTGGCTGGGAATTGAACCAGCAACTTCTATAGTTTGCTGGTTTGCAGGGCGAAGCTCAGTCCACTGACCCACACCAGCCATGGCTATTAATCTGTTTTTAACAAGCCCTTCAGCTGATGCTGATACACGCTAAAGTTCGAGAACCACTGCACCTTGGTATAATTCGTGTGTTAAGACTTTTGATGCAGTCTCTTTGCACTTGTAGCCTATGACAGGTACATGCAGAAATACTTGAATTTTGTGTGTTGAGAAAAGTCTTGAAACTTTTAGTGTACATTGGTCAAAATTAGTAAATATGACTATATGTGTGCTTGCCAAAAGCATTACCGTTGCACATAAGAAGCTTCAGTTTGAAGCAGAGACATACAAAGACTTAAACTTAAAGCTATTTGTTGTATCACTCCTTAGAATTCACTTTTTTGCACAAAAATACTCAAAATGAAACATGTCAGGAACTAGTATTTAACATTGTGGTTTGCACTGAGTATTTGAATACTTTGTGAATTACTAGATTCATGTTATGGAAATCTGCCCTATTATATGGAGATTGATTGGCTTAGTTGAGTCACGGTACTGAAGGTACTGCAAAAAAATTACGTATTTGGCATCCAAAGAGCATTCAGCACACCAACAGTGATTGAAATAAAATATTTGACCTGTTTAGTTGACATTTCAAGTCATCAAGACACTTTGAATTAAAGCAGGATTGTTCAGAAATACCTCCACAAATAAATGCATGGTTGTATTTGCCCATTCCTAGCAAAAGTGTGCATTTGGAAAACTCATTTGCCTAGAGATAAACTGGATGACTTTCCTTTGCTGATACCAGTTTCCAAGATATAAAGTGAAGCCTGAGTTACATTCCCAAAATTATGGAGCTGTTCATAGAATTCCAGAAAGGGCTCTCTGACATGCTATTTTATGAAAATGAACCAATATTGTTCACTTAGCCTTCTCAATGTTCATGGTGTGAGAGGAGCTACAATGGAGATACTGAACTACTGTTGTATGGTACTGAAAATGAAGCATGATGTCACTGAAATGTCAGAATACTACAAATATCTTGAGAGTAGTTATCCTAAATATAAAAAGCACTACAAAGTGTCTGTCTGTGTTTGGAAATGCCTACATTAATAAGCAGCTGCTCTCCTTTATGAAATAGGATAAAATTAATCGTTCCCAGTAAAAAAAAGGATTGAAGACTAAATTCTTTACTGCATATTGTAACACAAAACTATAAGACCTAACATGGACCTCTTGAAACATAAGACATCAAACCTCCTGTTCCAAGTCAAAGGATAATAAACCACACACACAAGTATAATGATAACATTTTTCTATTTTTTGATTTGTATTTTCAATTGTGAACTTAAAATGTAATTGCCAAGATTGTGCATATTTATATTGTTAACACCCACAGTGTAGCTTAGTAAAAAACAAAGGTTACATTGCTGGAGTTGATTTTATTAACCCTCTTCACTTACGTTAGCTTTCCATCTCCCAGCAGCATTTGCAACCCCTGATTCAAGGATTCATAGAAATTTCTTGCTGTCATTTTCCTTTCTGCAGTTCCTGTCTGTCTTTCTGATACAACCCAAAAGCTCCCTTGGACTTTTGTATGCCTCTTATTTGAAAGGATACCTTTCATCAGGCCTTCTGAGTTTTCTATCTTGAAGATTTGCTTTGCGCAGAAAAGTGCCTATTCTGCTATCTACTTATCTCAAATGATTTCTGAAGACCTGCAGACAGTATTATGTACCACAGTCTTCATCTCTGCAAAATACACAGGCTATGACTTATTTTGTAACCAGTTTCTCAGAGCCTATATGCTAGGTATTTTCTAAGTCTTACCATCAGGTAGGAATTTGCAAAGTTTCCATTTTACAGATAAAGAAGCTAAGTGAACCCAACCACTGGAATTTGAGCATAGGTCCACTGGAAGTCAAAGTTTCAGCTATAATCACTGATTATAAAAGTTATTCTCAGAATAGTCTCCAGCCCATGGATGAGCTACAACAGATTAAAAATATGTTTTTCTTTTACCTTCTCACGTGTGACAGGCAGTTTTACCTACAGAAATGGGCTGGCTTCTGGCAGCCTAAGAATAATTATAGGTATGAAAATTGGGTATTCACACATTAAAATTAGTACCTTAATATCCTTTACTGAACATTGGATCCAGCTTGACTGGCATTGGCAAAGATGCTACCATGCATATATATGTAGATAATTGAAATTCCTACAGGAAGGAAACTTTGTTAGTATTGCCTTGAGTTGGCTATGGTTTTCAATTGCTGCTATTCTTACTTTTTAATTCTACATTATTCCCTAGTTTTGTAATTGTCATTTAGTCTCTGAATGGTTCTTGAACTCCATAGAGTGTAATAATATGTTTGCATCAACAGTAGTCTTGGTCTGATTTTTCAGTTTATACTTAAGTCATACAGGCCTTGCAGTTGAAATTTAAACCATCCATATTTCTATGGTTAAAGCAGAGTTATATATAATCTACCCCTTCCCTTTTCTTAAAAGGCAATGCTTCTTTGTCATCTCTGATTTCTTTTTGTTTTGGAACTGAGAACAGGTAGAGAAGGTGGGCCACAGGCCCTGCATGAGTCAGACACCACTTTAGTGTATTTAACACAGTAGATGGGAGTTGAGGCTAGTATCCAAACAGAATTTGAAATAAGATGGAGGAAGTCAAGTATTGCAGGGGTCAGAAAGGAGTAGTGCCTCTGGATAAAGCTCTTTCTGTGGTCCAGGCAGGGTTCTAGAGACTGTATGTAAGTGAAGCTAACATGTTCACAATCCAGATATTCTTTATGGCCATGTGCTTATTGTATTACTTTATGAATTGATCTGAAGTTAGTGTATGCTTGTTTTTTTGGTTGCTTTTATTTGAAAAACAACACACTTGATAGATAGATCACTATTTTTTAAAAAAATTTGTTTATTTACTTTTAGAGAGGTGGGAAGGTAGGGACAGAGAGGGAGAGAAACATCAATGTGTGGTTGCCTCTTGCACACCCCTACTGGGGACCTGGCCTGCAACCCAGGCATGTGCCCTGACTAGGAATTGAATCAGTGCCCTTTTGGTTCACAGGCCAGTGCTCAATTCTCTGAGCTACACCAGCCAGCACTGTTTTGTTATTTGTTTTTTAAATAAGTGTGTGAGACCTGGCTGGTGTGTGAGAAACCACCACACTCGGATGTTTCTCTCGTTCTCTTTCTCCCTCCCTTCCCCGCTCTCAAAAAGTAAATAAATATAATCTTTAAAAAAAATAAATAAGTGTGTGTGGTTTTTAGGCAAGCAATTTTTTTCTAACTTAGAATAGGCAGTTTTCAAAGCATTACTTGGTTAAAATGAGCTTAGTGAATGATAATTTGCACTATGTTTAATTTAAAAACCTGCCAAAACCAACTTAGTACTTGCCTGCAAGCATTGTGCTATCCTGCTGCTCTTTAAAGATAATTAATATTTTTTGTTTCCACCCATCCCTCCTCCCCTTTGGCAACCATCAGCTTATTCTCTGTATCTATGAGTCTGTTTCTGTTTTGTTTTGTTTTGTTTTTAGATTTCACATACAAGTGAAATCATTTGGTATTTGTCTTTCTCTGTCTCACTTGTTTCACTTAACATAATAACCTCCAGGTCCATTCATGTTGTTGCAAATGACCCGATTACATTATTTTTTTATTGCTTAGTAATATTCCATTGTATATATTTGTGTATGTATATATCACATTTTCTTTATCCATTCATTTATCAATAGACACCTACATTGCTTCCATGTCTTGGTTATTATAAATAATACTGCAGTATTCATGGGTTGCATATGTTTTTTTGAATTAGTGTTTTTGTTTGCTTTGGGTAAATACTCAGAAGTGGTATCACTGGACCATATGGAAGCTCTATTTTTAATTTTTCGAGGTATGTCCATACTGTTCACATAGTGGCTAGAACAATTTACAGTTCTACCAAATGTGTACAGAGGTTCCCTTTTCTCCACATCTTTGCCAGTTTTCATTTGTTGATTATTTTATTTTCAGTTACAGTTGACATACAATATTATATTAGTTTCAGATGTACAACATAGTGATTACACATTTACATAAACATCTATATAAACTTATGCAGTCATATCCATGATAAATCTTGTACCCATTGCCTTTTTAATAATTTTTAATTTTCAATTACAGTTGATATAAAGTATTATATTAGTTTTAGGTATATAACCCAGTAATTAGACCTTTATAGAACTTACAAAGTGATCACCCCAGTAAATCTAGTACCCACCTGGTACCATACATAGTTATTACAATATTATTGACTATATTCCTTATGCTGTACTTTATATCCCATGACTATTCTGTAACAACCCGTTTGTACTTCTTAATCCCTTCACCTTTCCCCCCATCCTGTCAACCCCCCTCCCATCTGCCAATTGTCAAAATGGTCTCTGTATGAATCTTTTCTGGTCTGCTTGTTCATTTATTTTGTTTTTAAATTCATATTTTCAGTGAAATCATAAGGCATTTGTCTTTGTCTTATTTCATTCAGCACAGTACCCTCTAGGTCCATCCATGTTGTTGCAGATGTCCATATTTCATTTGTTTTTTATGGCTGAGTCATAGTTCATGCTGTACATGCACCACCTCTTTATTATTTTATGCATTGATGGACACTTAGGTTGCTTCCATATCTTGTCTATTGTAAAGGATGCAGTGAATATAGTTTTTTTTTTAATAAATAGCCAAAAATGGAAATTCTGGGTCCTTTGTTCTATCTTGATAGAACTTTTGTTTTAAAGTCTGTTTTGGACTTCTGGTCAAAATGGAGGTATACAGGTAAACATGATGTGCCTCCTCACACAACCACAGCACAATTTACAACTTGACTACAAAACAGTTATCACCCAGAATCATCAGAAAATCAAGCAGTATGTAAGTCTGATAACCAAGGAATTAAAGAAGTCACATTCAGATGGATAGGAGGGGCAGAGAGGCATAGAGAGGTGTAAAGATGTGTAATGGGCGGTCCAATACCCGCATATGGTGGGTGAAAATTGGGAGGGATACCTTGGGTGTAAGGGATCCCAGCCCCAGACCAAAGCACCCAGCCCAGGGTTCCAATGCCAGGAAGCTAAGTCTCCATTACTTCTGGCTGTAAAAATCAGTGGAGGTTGGGGCAGTGGAAGAAGCTATGGGATTCTTAGGACTCTCCTCTTTATTTTACTTTTATTTTAAATATATTTTATTGATTATGCTATTGTAGTTGTCCCATTTTCCCCCATTATTCCCCTCCATCCTGTACCCCTCTCCCAATATCATTCCTCCACCTTAATTGAAGTCCATGGGTCATATATATAAGTTCTTTGGTTTCTCCATTTCCCATACTATTCTTTTTTTTTTTAAGTTTTTATTTATTTATTTTTGGAGAGGGAAGGGAAGGAGAAAGAGAGAGCGAGAGAAACAACAATGCGTGGTTGCTGGGGGTCATGGCCTGCAACCCTGGCATGTACCCTGACTGGGAATCGAACCTGCGACACTTTGGTTCACAGCCTGTGCTCAATCCACTGAGCTACGCCAGTTAGGGCTCCCATACTATTCTTAACCTCCCCCTGTCTACTTTGTACTTACCGTATATGCTTCTTATTCTCTGTAACTTTTCCACCATCCTCCTTCCACCCCCACCCCCGATAACCCTCTATGTGATCTCTATTTCTGTGAATCTGTTTCTATTCTAGTTATTTATTTAGTTTGTTTTGGGGGGTTTTTTTCGGGGGGGGGTGGTACCATTTTATTTATTTATTTTTTGGGTTGTTGATAGTTGTGACTTTGTTGTCATTTTACTGTTCATGTTTTTTATCTTCTTTAACTGTTTAGATATATTTTATTGATTATGCTATTACAGTTGTCCCATTCCCCTCCCCTTTATTCCCCTTTGCCCTACGTACCCCCTTGTACCCACATTCCCCCCCCTTCAGTTCATGTTCATGGGTCATATATATATAAGTACTTTGGCCTTTCCATTTCATATACTATTCTTAACCTTCCCCTGTCTATCTTCTACCTACCATTTATGCTTCTTATTCCCTGTACCCTTTGCCCCTTTGTACCTACCCACTTCCCCACTGATAACCCTCCAGGTGATCTCCATTTCTGTGGTTCTGTTCCCCTTCCATTTGTTTGTTTAATTTCTTTTTGTTTTTGTTTTAGGTTCAGTTGTTAATAACTGTGAGTTTGTGTCATTTTACTGTTCATATTTTTTATCTTCTTTTTCTTAGATAAGTCCCTTCAACATTTCATATAATAATGGCTTGGTGATGATGAACTCCTTGAACTTGACCTTATCTAGGAAGCACTTTATCTGCCCTTCCATTCTAAATGAAAGCTTTGCTGGATAGAGTAATCTTGGATATAAGTCCTTGCCTTTCATGACTTTGAATACTTTCTAGCCCCTTCTTTCCTGCAAAGTTTCTTTTGAGAAATCAGCTGATGGTCTTGTGGGAACTCCTTTGTAGGTAACTGTCTCCTTTTCTCTTGCTGCTTTTAAGATTCTCCCCTTCTCTTTAACCTTGGGTAATGTAAGTATGATGTGCCTTGGTGTGTGCTTCCTTGGGTCCCACTTCTTTGGAACTCTCTGAGCTTCTTGGACTTCCTGGAAGTCCATTTCCTTTGCCAGATTGGGGAAGTTCTCCTTCATTATTTTTTCAAGTAAGTCTTCCATTTCTTGCTCTTCCTCTTCTCCTTCTGGCACCCCTACGATTTGGATGTTGGAATGTTTAAAGATGTCCTAGAGGTTCCTAAGCCCCTCCTCATTTTTTTGAATTCTTGTTTCTTCATTGTGCTCTGGTTGAATGTTCCTTTCTTCCTTCTTCTCCAAATCGTTGATTTTAGAATCAGTTTCCTTCCCTTCACTGTTGGTTCCCTGTAAATTTTCCTTTATTTTACCTTTCATAGCCTTCACTTTTTCTTCTATTTTGTGACCATACTCATCCAATTCTGTGAGCATCCTAATTACCAGTGTTTTGAACTCTGCATCTGATAGGTTGGCTATCTGTTCATCACTTAGTTGTATTTTTTTCTGGAGCTTTGGTCTGTTCTTTCATTTTGGCCATATTTTTGTCTCAGCGCACCTGTTACATAGTAAGGGGTGGGGCCTTGGGTATTCACCATGGTGGGGTAACTCATGTCAGTGTGTTGTGACACTGTATGTGGCGGAGGGGTCATCGAGGGACAATGTCTCTTGCTCAGCTCTCAGCCAGGTTTCAGTCACTTCCCCTGTGACCTACAAGCAAATTGGGCCCTTCTGGTGCTGATTCCAGGGTCAGTGGGTTTGTGGACGTACTAGGACTCTGTGGGTCTCTCCAACAAACTCTCCTGTTAGGCCGGGAGTTTCTCCTCCTGCTGCCTCAACCCCCACAGGTTTTTTGCATTTGAAGGTTTTGAGGCTTTATTTTCCCACACTTGAACCCTGGGTTGCATGGTGTGTCTCTGTCCCCAGTTTGTTTTTCCTCTCAGTTTATTTGCATGCAAATATAGGACCACCCACTCCACCAGCCATAACCTTGGGAGGTTCCCCAACCACTGACTTGCTGTGTGTCCTTTCCACCTGGCTGCCTGTCTCCGCCCCTCCTACCAGTCTGGATAATTGTTTCTTCTTTACTCCTTGGTTGTCAGACTTCCATACAGTTCGATATTCTGGTAGTTCTGGTTATTTTTTGGAGAGGGGAGAATGGGGGAAAACTACAGGGAATACGAAGCAAAAATGGTAGGTACGGAATAGCCATGGGGACATTAAGAATAGTACAGGAAATGGAGTAGCCAAAGAATCTACATGCATGGCACATGGACATGAACTAAGTGGGGGGATTGCAAGAAGGAATGAGGGGTACTAGGTGGAGGGGGGCAAAAGGGAAAAATTGGGACAACTGCAATAGCGTAATCAATAAAATATATTTAAAAAATAAAAAATGTACAGTCTGTTTTGTCTGGTGTGAGTAGTGTGAGTATTACTACTCCAATATGTTTCTGTTGTTTCCTATTTCATGAAATACCTTTTTCCATCCCTTTACTTTCAGTCTGTGTCTTTCCATTGAAGTGAGTCTCCATAAACAGCATATGTAAAAGTCTTGTTTTTTATTCGCAAGTAATTAATTGTTCCTAGGTATTTATTGACACTTTATTGACATTCATATTTTTATCACATTTTGGTAAACTCCTTTTGCTTTTTCATGTCTGGGAAGCTCTTTATCTCTCCTTTGATTTTAAATGATAGATTTGCTGGGTAGAGTAATCTCATTTGTAAACCCTTACTTTTCGTCACTTTGGATATTTCTTTCCAATCTCTTGTGGCCTAATAAATGTCTTTTGAGAAGTCCTCTGAGTCTTATGGGAGCTCCCTTGAAGGTAACTGACTGCCTTTCTCTTTCTACCTGTAAGATTCTCTTTTTGTTTAACCTTTGGTATTTTAATTATGATGTGTCTTGGTATAGGGCTCTTTGTATTAATCTTGTTTGGGACTCTCTGTACTTCCTGGGTTTCTAATCTGTCTTCTTCATCAAGTCTTGATCTCATTTGGCTGCATCTGTTTGGACACCATCTATTCAATATGTGTTTAATAACATTATTTATATTCTTCTTTGGGAATTACTGTGACTTTTCTGTGTTCTCCAGGTTTTCCGTCATTATTTTTTTCAAGTAGGTTTTCAATTCCTTGTTCTCTCTCTTCTTTCAGCACCCCCGTGATGATAGTGTTGGTATACTTGAACTTGTCCCAGAAGTCCTTTAAATTGTCTTCACTTTTGGATTCTTTTTTTTTTTTTAATTTTGCTCTTCTAATTGGGTGTTTTCTACTATCTTGTCTTTCAAATTGGTGATGTGACCTTCTGCTTCATCTAATCTACCATTGATTCCTTCTAGTGTATTTTTCATTTCAGTTATTGTATTCATTTCTGACTTGTCCTTTTTTATGTTTTCTATCTCCATTTTTTTAAAGATTTTATTTATTTATTTTTAGAGAGGGAAGGGAGGGAGATAGAGAGGGAGAGAAACATCAGTGTGCGGTTGCTGGGGGTCATGGCCTGCAACCCAGGCATGTACCCTGACTGGGAATCGAACCTGCGACACTTTGGTTCGCAGCCTGCACTCAATCCACTGAGCTATGCCATCCAGGGTTCTATCTCCATTTTTATATTTCCTATATCTTTGTTGAAGTTTTCTCTCAGTTCATCTGTTCTATTCCTAAGTTTTCTCAGTATCCTTATAACCAGTATTTTCAACTGTGCATCTAGTAGATTGTTTCCCTTCATTTTGTTTAGTTCGTCTTGAATTTTGATCTGTTCTTTCATCTGGGCCATATTTCTTTGTCTCCTCATTTTGGCTGACTCCCTGTGTTTATTTTTATGTATTAGGTAGAGCTGCCATGACTCCCTGTCTTGGTAGAGTGACCTAATATAGTAGATGTCTTCTAGGGCCCACTGGCAAAACCTCCCCGGTCACCTGAGCTGGGCATTCCAGGTGCACCCCTTTTGTTAGCTCTGTGCACCTTCCTGTTGAAGTTGAGCCTTGATTGTTCTTGGCACATCAATGGGAGGTATTTACCCCCAGGTCTAGAGACTGGCCATGACAATAGCAGAGGAGCTACTGTGCAGGGGCCCACCACACAGAGCAAGACTCGCTTAAGTGAGTCTCTGGTGCTTGATGAGTTCATCCTTGAATATGGCACTAATGTAGGCTGTTGCATGGTGCTCCAATGTGGTCTGAAGCTGACCACTTGATGTGTTGGCTCTGGGGCCTTCCAAGAGGTACAGGCCAAGATCAGCTGTCACCTGTGTCCTGCCCTGGACCATCCTCTACAAAGCAGTCTTAAGATGGCTGTTACCTTGTGCTTGGATTGGAGGTGCATGGGAGAGGCCAAGCTGTGAACTGATGATGCTGGCTGGCACTAGTGTCATTCCTGGGACCACATACCAAAAGGCACATCACACACCTAGGCCTGATGTTGCTTCTTAGAGAGATTTTAGGAAATTTGTAGCATGAGCCAAGACAGGCTGTTTGTATGGAAAAGTCACTGGAAACAGCTTGGGTGGAACTACAAGTTGAGTGGGATGGGGTCTCAAAGAATTACCAGAGCAGTGGTAACAGTGTGAGCCAGGTTGATGGAGACTAAGATATGGTGCTTGATTGCCTGCCAGCTCTGTTGAGGGGAAGGCTCAACAAGGGAACAAATGCCTCTGCCAGCACCTCTATCTGGGAGAAAGCTGCCTCTCTAACCATTGTCCTGATGCCAGACAATTCAGTTCTACTCCATATGTCCATGTCCCATTTTGAGCTGCTGCACCAGTGCTGGATCTCATAGCAAGTGAGTCTGAATATGTCTGTGTGGGGGCCCTTTAAGTGGAACTCCTGGGACTCCAGCAGCCATCCGTCTCACTCAGTTGCAACCCATGCTGGTTTTCGCAGCCAGAATTTATGGGGACTTCTCTTCTCAGCACTAGAATGCTGGGCTGAGGGTCCAAGTGTCGGGCTGGGACCCTTTGCTCTTCAGGGGGGACCTCTGCAGCCAGGATATCCCTCCCGATTTTAAACCAGCACACATGGTTGTGTGACTAGCCCATTCAGCATCTATTCCCCTTCTACCAGTCTCAATGTGGCTTCTTCTGTATATTCCTAATTATAGAACTGCTTTTCAGCTAGATTTCAGGTGGTTCTGAATGATGGTTGTTCTGTAGTTTATTTGTAATTTTTTGTGTTTTCCCACAGTTTTTTATTGAAAACTTTTATTTTGATATATCTACATGCTTATGCCATTGTGAGCAGCAACATAGACTCCATTTGCCCTGCTCCCAGTTTCCCTGGTGAACCAGAGCCAAAACTATCACTAGGATCAACCCTCCCTCTTTAAAGATCAAAAATACATAATAAATACTCAGATTCATTACAGTTAATGATACAAAATATGCAAGAACAAATTGTTACATTTTAAAGGCTAATTTCTGCAAACTCCCTCACTTCAAGAAAGATATTTGGGTAAATGAACATGTGAGTGATACTGACACCTTCTTGCTATTACAGAATGGAACAATGGTAAACTTTCCCCCTCTTTATTTTGTTTGCACTGCCCTGATTAAAATTAAAATTAGATAATTTGCACATCAACAATTCAGGATGCTCATGCTTTGATGAACCATATAAGCTGCTATGAAAACACAGCCAAGTCATCACAAGTTGGGAGACTCAGTGGGAGGGGCTATGAGGGGCAGGCTCGATTCCTTCTGGGGGTCCTGGGATGCTGCTGATGCTGAGGCAGATATAGTTGTGGGAGGACACAAGTACCACATTACCTATACTGCCATCTTCACTATTTTCTGGTAATAGCCATCTGGTAAGGGTGAAATGATATCTCATTGTGGCTTTAATTTACACCTCTCTGATGATTGCTGATGTTGAGCATCTTTCACATGTCTGTTGGCCATCTGTATGTCTTCTTTGGACAAGTGCCTATTCAGATCCTCTGCCCAATTTTTAATTGGATTTTTTAGTAAGTTGTATGATAGCCTTATATATTTTGAATATTAGCTCCTTATCAGATACATCATTTGTGAATATCTTCTTCCATTCAGTAGGTTATCTTTTTGTTTTGTTGATGGTTTCCTTCACTGTATAAAATCTTTTAGTTTGATGTAGTCTTCTTTATTTTTATTTTGTTTCCCTTGCCGGAGGATATACATCCAAAAAGATTGCTGAGACAGATGTCAAAGAGTTTACTGCCTATGTTTTCTTCTAGTTTTATGATTTTTACATAAAAACCATAGTCTTACATTTAAGTCTTACACTTAAGTGTTTGGTCAATTTTGAATTTCTTTTTGTATATGGTGTGAGAAAGTGGACCGGTCCTCAGTGTGACTCAGTGGAATGAGCATCAGCCTGAAAGCCAAAGGGTCACTGGTTCAATTCCCAGTCAGGGCACATGCCTGTGTTGTGGGCCAGGTCCCCAGTAGGGGGTACACAAGAGTCAACCACACATTGATATTTCTCTCCTTCTCCCTCCCTCCCTTCCCTTCTCTCTAAAAATAAATAAATAGCCCTGGCTGGTGTGACTCAGTAGATTGAGTGCTGGCAAGTGAACCAAAGGGCTGCCAGTTCGATTCACTGTCAGGGCACATGCCTGGGTTGTGGGCCAGGTCCCTGGTGGTGGGGGGGCATGTGAGAGGCAACCCCACATGATGTTTCTCTCTCTCTTTCTTCCTCCCTTCCCCTCTGTCTAAAAATAAATAAATAAAATATAAATAAATAAATAAATAAATAAAATCTTTTAAAAAAAATGGTTCAGTTTTATTTTTCAGTGCTTTCCCTCTAATATCAGAAATAAGACATGAGTCTATGGCCATACTACCCTCTACATGCCAGATCTCATCTGATCTCGGAAGCTAAGCAGGGTTGGGCCTGGTTAGTACTGGGTAGGAGAAATAAGACAGGGATGACCACTATCACCACTTGTATTCAACATAATATTGGAAGTTCTAGCCACAGCAGTCGAATAAGAAAAAGGATAAAAGGCATTTAAATTAGAAAAGAAGTAAAACTCTGTATGCAGATGACATGATAAAAAACCCTAAAGACTCCACCAAAAAGCTATTAGAATAATTAATGAAGTCAGCAAAGTTACCACATATAAAATCAATATACATAAATCTGTTGCATTTCTGTACACCAGTAGCAGTCAGAAGAAATTAAGAAAACAACCCCATATACAATTGCATTAATAGCATTAAATACCTAGGAATAAATTTAACCAAAAAGCTGAAATACCTGTACACTGAAAACTAGAATACATTGAAGAAGAAAATTGAAAGAGGTACAAATAAATCAAAGGATGCACCGTGGTTATGGATCGTTTAGATTAATATTGTTAAAATATCCTTACTACCTAAAGCACTAGCCAGATTCATGGCAATCCCTATTAAAACACCAATGATACTCTTATCAGAACTAAAATAAGTAGTCCTAAAATTTATATGGAACCACAAAAGTCCCTGGATAGCCAAAGAAATGTTGAGAAAGAATAATGTGGGGAGGTATCATGCTCCCTGATTTCAAAGTATACTATAAAGCTACAATAATAAAAACAGCATGGTACTGGCTGTTTTATTATTGTAGCTCTATAGTAGGAACAGACTAGGGAACCCAGAAACAAGTTATTGCTTATAAGGCCATTTAATTTACAACAAAGAAGCAAGGATATACAGTGGGGTAGACAGTCTCTTCAACAAGTGGTACTGGGAAAACTGGACAGATACATGCAAAAAAGAACATTATTTTGTAATCAGATCTGAGTTCAAATTCAAGTACTGCGTGGCCAGCTGTGTGATTTGCAGCAAGATGTTTACTTATTCTGCTACAAAAAAAGGAGAGTAGTGGAGACAGGGTTAATGATACCTATTTCATAGGGTTAGAGTAATAAATATGTCTTAAATTGCTTAGCCCAGTGCCAGTTGTGAAATATTAATCACTAGAATGTCAGCTCCATGAGGATAGGAATTAGGAGCTCTTGTTCACTGCTGTATCCCAACACATAGTTCAGCACCTGACATATAGCAGTTCCTGGCTCAATAAATACTGGTTGAAAGTCAAAATGATTCATTGGTTCTCTGTGCAAGTGTTCTATGCACCAGAGATAGAGCAATAAACAAAACAGATCAAGAATTCCAGCCTTCTTGATGCTCACATTTTAGTGATATATACTTCTAGTTGTGTTTAATAGTAAATATTCTTCAATAAAATATTTCTGAAAGAGCCAAAATATAAAATAGATAAAATGGTGAGTGTAAGCCCAGATTAAAGAGAAAGTAGGAGCATCTGTCCTGCTGGTTATTTGGTCCAGATCCAGTTACCCAAATTTTGGTTTGGGAAACGCAATTTAAAAGCCACTGGTTTAGCCCTGTCTGGTGTTGCTCAGTGGATTGAGTGCCAGCTTGCAAACCAAAAGGTTGCCAGTTTGATTCCCAGTCAGGGAACATGCCTGGCTTACAGGCCAGGTCCCCAGTAGGGGGTGCACAAGAAGCAACCACACATTGCTGCTTTTCTCCCTCTTTCTCCCTCCCTTCCTCTCTCTCTAGAAATAATAAATAAATAAAATATCTTTTAAAAAATATTATCAAAGTTCTGGCCAAGGTGGAGGCATAGGCAGAAATGCTTATCTTCCTCACACAACTGAAAGAAAGATAACACCCAATCTAAAAACAATAAACAACCAGAGGATCCAGAATATAAGCCTACATGGAACTCTGACAACCAAGAAATTAAAGAAACATTCACCAAATGGTAGGAGGGGTGGAGATGGGAGACAGGCAGCCAGGCAGAGAGGATGTGCTGCAGGACAGCGAACTCTGTGGGTGAGGCAGGGCTGGCTGAATGGGAAGCTAAAGACTCAAAGCTAGCCTTAAAGTACTGTGGAGGTTACCACAGCAGGAGAAACTCCCAGTCTCACATAAGAAGAATTCTTGGAAAGTGGAGGTAGAGTGGAGCAAGCAAGTGGCATCGTTCTCTCTCTGACCCCTCTCCCACAAACCGCGCCACAACACAGCAAAGAGGGTTGCCCCACCCTGGCGAATACCTAAGAATCCACCCCCTTACAACATAACAGGTGTGCTGAGACAAAGAAATATGGCCCAAATGAAAGAGCTGATAAAAACTCCAGAAAAAGCTAAGCGACAAAGAGATAGCCAGCCTATCTGATGTAGAGTTCAAAACAGGTAATCAGGATGCTCACAGAACTAATTGGGCTCAGTCACAAAATGAAGGCTACCCAAAGTGAAATAAAGCAAAATATACAGGGAACCAACACTGAAGGGAAGGAAACCAGGACTCAACAATTTGGAACAAAAGGAAGAAATAAACATCCAAGTGGAACAGAATGAAGAAATAAGAGTTCAGAAAAAATGAGGAGAGGCTTAGGAATCTCTAGGACAACTTTAAACGCTCTAACATCAGAATCATAGGGGTGCCAGAAAGAGAAGAACAAGAGGAAGAAGTTGAAAACTTATATGAACAAAAAAATGAATGAAAACTTCCTCAATCTGGCGAGGGAAATAGACTTCCAGGAAGCCCAGAGAGTCAGACCTGAAGAGGAACACACCAAGGCACATCATAATTACATTAGCCAAGATTGAAGAGAAGGGGAGAATCTTAAAAGCAGAAAGAGGAAAGGACATTTACCTACAAAGGAGTGGCTGTAAGATTATTCAGGTGATTTTTAAAAGAAATCTTACAGGCAAGAAGGGGCTGGAAAGAAGTATTTGAAGTCATGAAAGGCAAGGACCTACATCCAAGAATCCTCTATATACAGCAAAGCTATCATTTAGAATGGGAGACCAGATAAAGCGCTTCCCAGATAAGGTCAAGTGCAAGGAGGTCATCATCACTAAACCCTTATTACATGAAATGTTAAAGGGACTTATGTAAGAAATAGAAGATCAAAAACTGAACTATAAAATGACAACAGACACAACTATCTACAACTGAACCTAAACAAAAACAAACTAAGCAAACAACCAGAACAGGAACAAAATCAGAGAAATGGACATCACATGGAGGGTTCTCAGTAGGACGAAGAGGGGAAGAATTGGGGGAAAGGTAAAGGGAGTAAGAGGCATAATTGGTAGGCATAAAATAGACAGGGACAGGTTAAGGTTGTATAGAAAACAGAGAAGTCACAGAACTTCTATGTACAACCCATGGACATGAACTAGGGGGGAATGCTGGAGGGTTCGGAGGTACAGGGTGAAGGGAGGATGAAGGGGAGAAAAAATTGGGAAAACTGTAATAACATAATCAAAATATACTTTAAAAATAAAGATATTATATAAAAGTTTTTAAAAAGCCACTGCTTTAGACTACTTGTGATTAGAAATAAGACAGTACTTTTCTCTCAGGGAGCCCTGGCTGGTGTGGCTCAGTGGAAGGAGCATCAGCCTGCAAGCCAAAGAGTCACCAGTTTGATTCCCAGCCAGGGCGCCATCCTGGCTTGTGGGCCAAGTCCCCAGTGGGGAGTGCACCAGAGGTAACCACGCATTTTGTCTCTCCCTCTTTCTCCCTCCCTTCCCTAAAATAAATTTTAAAAGTCCTAAATTTTAAGTCTCTCAGGGAGCTGTTTTCCTTCTGAGTTTTGGAAATGGGTGTCACTTCTAGAAAGCATATCCCATTGACTGGTTAGACGCCTTTCCTCTTTGTACCCATGGCATTCTGAGCTGTCTGCATCCTGGCCCTGAATTCGTATTCATTGGACTAAAATTAACTCAGCAATTAAAAGCTTTAGACAGTTCAGTCTCAACTGTTTTTAATCTATTTTATTGGTTATGCTATTAAAGTTGTCCCGTTTCTCCCTCTACCCTGAACACCTTCTCCCACCTGCATTCCCCACCCCCCTTAGTTCACGTCCAGGGGTCATACATATAAGTTCTTTGGCTTCTCTATTTCCTGTATTCTTCTTAACCTCCCCATCTACTTAGTACCTAATATTTATGCTACATACTTCCAGTATTATTCCCCCAGTTCCTCCCTCCCTTTCCCTGCTTATAACCCTCCATGTGATCTCCATTTCTGTGGTTCTGTTCCTATTCTAGTTGTTTGCTTAGTTTGGTTTTTAGGTTCAGTTGTAGATAGTTGTGAGTCTGTTGTCATTTTATAGTTCAGTTTTTGATCTTCTGTTTCTTACATAAGCCCCTTTAACATTTCGTATAATAAATGCTTGGTGGTGATGAACTCCTTGAACTTCATCTTATCTGGGAAGCACTTTATCTGCCCTTCCATTCTAAATGAAAGCTTTGCTACACAGAGTCATCTTGGATGTAGGTCCTTGCCTTTCATGACTTGGAATACTTCTTTCCAGCCTCTTCTTGACTGCAAGGTTTTTTTAAAAAATCAGCTGATAGTCTTACAGACACTCCTTTGTAGGTAACTGTTTCCTTTTCTCTTGCTGCTTTTAAGATTCTCTCCTTGTCCTTAATCTTGGGTAAGGTAATTATGATGTACTTTGGTGTGTGCTTCCTTGGGTCCCACTTCTTTGGGACTCTCAGAGCTGCCTGCACTTCCTGGAAGTCTATTTCCTTTGTGAGATTGGGGAAGTTCTCCTTCATTATTTTTTAAATATATTTTATTGATTATGTTATTATAGTTGTCCTATTACCCCCCTTCATTTCCCTCCACCCTGCACACCCTCTCCCACCCACATTCCCCTGCCTTTAGTTCATGTCCATGTGCCATACTTATAAGTTTGTTGGCTTCTACATTTCCCATACTATTCTTACCCTCCCCCTATTTTCTACCTACCATCTATGTTACTTATTCTCTGTACCTTTCCCCCTTCTCTCCTCCTCCCATTCCCCTGTTGCTAACCCTCCATGTGATCTCCATTTCTGTGGTTCTGTTCCTGTTCTAGTTGTTTGCTTAGTTTGTTTTTGTTTTAGGTGTGGTTGTTAATAATTGTAAGTTTGCTGTCATTTTACTGTATATGTTTTTTATCTTCTTTTTCTTATCTTCTTTCTTAGATTAGTCCCTTTAACATTTCCTAAAATAAGGGCTTGGTGATGATGAACTCCTTTAACTTGACCTTATCTGAGAAGCACTTTATCTGCCCTTCCATTCTAAATGAAAGCTTTGCTGGATAGAGCAATCTTGGATGGAGGTCCTTGCCTTTCATGACTTGGAATACTTCTTTCCAGCCCCTTCTTGCCTGTAAGGTGTCTTTTGAGAAATCAGCTGACAGTCTAATGGGAACTCTTTTGTAGGTTACTGTCTCCTTATCTCTTGCTGCTTCTTGGATTCTCTCCTTCATTTTTACCTTGGCTAATATAATTATGATGTGCCTTGGTGTGTGCTTCCTTGGGTCCCACTTCTTTGGGACTCTCTGATCTTCCTGGAAGTCTATTTCTTTTGCCAGATTGGGGAAGTTCTCCTTCATTATTTGTTCAAATAAGTTTTCCATTTCTTGCTCTTCCTCTTCTACTTCTCGTGCCCCTATACTTCGGATGTTGGAATGTTAAGATTGTCTTGGAGGTTCCTAAGCCTCTCCTTCTTTTTTTGAGTTCTTGTTTCTTCATTCTGTTCTAGCTGAATTTTCCTGTCTTCATTCTGCTCCAAATTGTTGATTTGAGTCCTGGTTTCCTTCCCATCACTGTTGGTTCCCTGTACATTTTCCTTTATTTCACCTTTCATAGCCTTCACTTTTTCTTCTATTTTGCGACCATACTCATCCAATTCTGTGAGCATACTAATTACCAGTGTTTTGCACTCTGCATCTGATAGGTTAGCTCTCTGTTCATCGCTTAGTTGTATTTTTTCTGGAGCTTTTATCTGTTCTTTCATATGGGCCGTATGTTTGTCTCAGTGTGCCTGTTACATGGTAAGGGGTGGAATCTTAGGTATTCACTATGGAGGGGACAATTCGCATTGCTGAGTTGCTGCTCTGCATGTGGAGGAGAATCCAAGAGAGTGAACAGTGCTGCTTGTTGAGCTCTCTGCCATTTCTCAGTCACTTCCCCCGCTACCCACAAGCAAATTGAGCCCTTCTGGTTGCTGATTCCGAAGTGGGTAGATTTGTGTACATTCTAGGAACTTGTGGGTCTCTACAATGAACTGTCCTGTGAGGGTGGGAGTTTCTCCCACTGTCTCAAGTCCCACAGCTTTTTTGCAGTCAGAGGTTTTGAGGGTTTATTTCCCTACGCTGGAACCCTGGGTTGCGTCGGCTGTCTCACTCCCAAATTTTTCCTCCAGGTGTATCTGCATGTAAATGTGGGGCTGCCATTTCCTCAAGCCTCCACCTTACCTGCCCTGGTCCTTCAGCTGCTACCTTGCCACATGTCCTCTCTGCCCAGCTGCCCACCTCCTCCTCTCCTACTGGTCTGCATGAATGTTTCTTCTTTAACTCCTTGGTTGTCAGACTTCCATACAGTTCTATTTTCTGTCAGTTCTGGTTGGTTTTTGTTTTTAAATTATTTGTTGTCCTTTTCATTGTGTGAGGAGGCACAGTGTATCTAACTATGCCTCCATCTTGGCCAGAATGAACTCTTTCTTTAAAGCTCAAATATAGTTCTTTTCTGCTTAGTTGGTGTGGGTATGTTGTTTAATTTCACGGAAATCATTTTAGTGTCCTGGAAAATTGCAAGGTTGCTAATGAAACTCCATTGTTTGGGTAGGGACTAGAAATCATTCTGCATATATGGTAGCAGTCATCACAGACTCCATAGAAATGCAGTCAGGGTTCTCAGCTATTCTAAGAGGCATTGTGGCTCGAAGGCTTTTTCTTTGCCCTGGTCAGGATTTAATTGTCATCAGCCAATCTGAGGTGATACACAAGTTTGTATATTTTGAAAATGCTCTCCAGGTCATTGTGATTTACACTCCTAGTGTTATAAGAACAACCATAGTATTTAAAAATCACTTGTCCTTGACTTTCTCGGATTGAAGTCAGTTGGATGGTGGCATAATCAACTTTATTCCAGATAAAAGTAATGTGTTGTAGTCAAAAGAGTGTGGCCCTTGGTTTCGGTCTGACCCAGGTTTCTCTTTCTCAGTTCTGTGGCCCTGAGCACAACACCTTACTTTCCTAAGCCTCAGTTTCCTCATCTGTGAAATGGGGCTTATAAAACCTACATAGTTAGGTTATGATGATGGGGGAGGATAAATCACACTTAGTATTCATGCCAGGTACAAGATAGAAGGATGCTCAATCAGCAACTTGTAGGAGAGATATGCTGGAAAAAATTATCACCAGGGGCAGCATAAAACTACTACAGTGATCCATGTGGAGTTAATGATAACTCTAGGCTTAAATATGTTGCAGTGCAAAGTAAGATTTCTGGTTCCTTTGCCTGGACATCAAACACAGGCCTAGCTTTGCTATGTGTTTACCATTGTCTCACCCTTTGTATGACTTAATATGTGACATGACTATATACTGTAATTAGACTCTCTGTCACCTAGCAAAACCTTAATGCATTGCAACTCCTGCCAGACTCCAGAAACTACCATTCCTTTAGAACTTAAATGCAGAAATAAGTCAGTTGGGTTCAAAAAAATTATTGAGGTCCATAGGTTCTAGAGCCAAAATCTAGGCTTAGTTTCTTCCAGCCATATCACCTTAAGGATAGTAATGTAAAATGGGTATAATAATAATAATAGTTATGACCTCATAAGATTGTTTTGAGTATTAAATGCATTAATGCATGTAAGGTACTTGGAACATTGCTTAGCACATAGTACATGTTCAGTATCCGTTATCCATTATTATTCATATTACTGTTCCAGGTCTTATGTGGGAGCCAGGAATACAGAGATAAATAAAGTCTCTGCAATCAGACCTGACTGGTATAGCTCAGTGGATTGGGCGTGGGCTGCAAACCAAAGTGTCACTGGTTTGATTCCCAGTCAGGGCACATGCCTGGATTGCGGGCCAGGTCCCCAGTGGGGGCCACGTGACGCAACCATACATTGGTGTTTCTCTCCCTCTCTTTCTCCCTCCCTTCTCTATAAAAAAATAATTTTAAAAAAGTCTCTGCCATCATCAAGGAAGTGAGTGTGGTGGAACCAGTGTGCAGATCATTTCAGTATGCTCTAAGTGCAGCTATAGAGGCATTGCAGGGGAATGACAGTTAACAGTCTGCCTCTATTACATAAAGTATAGTGCTCTCCTGGAAGAAGCCTGGTATAATGGCAAGTGTGTATTCTGGTGTCAGATCAGCTTTGGTTTGAATCCTGTTTCCACTCATTGTATAACTAGGGGCAGCCAGCTTCTTGCAGCATTAGTTTTCCCATTTCTAAAGATTGGATGAAGTTTCTGACCTCCTACATGTTGGAAGTGCCATTACATGGCAAGACTGCCATGTAATGTGCTCCTAAGAAAGAAAGCAAGGATTTTTTTAAAGAGAGTTAGATGAGCCCTGGCTGGTGTAGCTCAGTGGATTGAGTGCCAGCCTGTCAACCAAAGGGTTGCTATTCAATTCCCAGTCAGGGCACATGCCTGGGTTGTGGGCCCGGTCCCCAGTTGGGGGCATGTTCGGGGCAACCACACATTGATGTTTCTCTCCTTCTCTTTCTCTCTCCCTTCCCCTGTGTCTAAAAATAAACAAATAAAATCTTTTTAAAAAGTTAGATGGAGCCCTGGCTGGCGTAGCTCAGTGGATTGAGCACGGGCTGGGAACCAAAGTGTCCCAGGTTCGATTCCCAGCCAGGGTACATTCCTGGGTTGCAGGCCATAACCCCCAGCAACCGCACATTGATGTCTCTCTTTCTCTCTCTCTCTCTCTCTCTAACTGTCTCTCTCTATCTCCCTCTCCCTTTCCCTCCCTCCCTCCCTTCCCTCTCTAAAAAAAAAATTTAAAAAATTAAATAAATAAATAAATAAATAAAATCTTAAAAAAAAAGTTAGATGAACTTAGACTCAGAATCTAGCTGTATGTTGCTTAACCTTTCTGTGTCAATTTTCACATGTTAAGTTTTCTCATCCATGTCTACCTTGCCCGTGGTTGTTCTGACAATGAATTAATTTTTATGTCAAGTATGTGTGACATATAGAAGTGCTATGCAATAAATAATAGCTTTATTATCTTTATAACAAAGGCTTCTGTCATTGTTTAAAGTAAAAATTTATATACTATGTTAATTTCAGTGTTCTTTTAAAGCCCCAGTTTCATGAAAGGAGTCTAAAAAGACTAGGCACTTGAATGGACACATAGATAATTCTGCCTGCATTTACAAGAGAGGCTTTTTTAGAAGACTATTTTATTCAGTCTCATATAATCTTAAGTTTTAACAAACTATAAAGTTCAGTTACTAACCTTCCTGATTTCTAACCAAATACAGGTCAGCTTCTTTTACATGACCTGTTCTTCTCTTCTTCCCTCCTAGGTCTTTCAGAGCCTTGAAGATCACCATTTGGAAGTGGTGGCTTTTTTCAGGGAAAATGGCTTCCATGGCCTTCTTGCCCATGACTCCGAGTATGCTCTCTACAATATTCCATTTTACTATAGTTCCCATGCTCTGAAGCTGAGCTGGAATGGGAAGAACCTCACTACCAACCAGTTCCTGATGCAGGAGGTAGCCAAGCAGCTGGGCCTGAAGCGGGTGAATTTTCCCATATTTGCTGCGCTGCTAGGTAGGTAGTCCACAGAACAGACACCAGTGATTAAATTTCCCTTTCCAGTATTAAGAGATGAAGAACAGAGCCATTTAACCTGTCATTATTTGTTCTGAAAGTCCTCATGCCAAATACTGTGCTTCTGGATTTCTTATTAGAAACTTAGCATGTTTGCCTTATGAATTAATATAGGATATTCCAGAACATTATTTTAAATCTTGTGAACTCTTTTATTATATTCCATAACTATTTTATTCTGACTACTGTCTTAGGCCAAATGTTTTACTAGCCCTAGATAGCTTTGGTTTCCCACTCAGAGTATTTCCCCAGTGTCTAATCTTAGATCAAGAACACACATTGCTATGTTTTCCTTCTTGTTTGTGTTATACTAACATTTTATAATGAAAATTTCTGAACATACAGCAAATGTGAAAGAATTTTGCAGTGAAAATCCTGTATCTACCTCCTGTTTTCTGCCATTAACATTTTATTATACTTGCTTTGTCATTTATCTGTCCATTGTAGCTATCTGCCCATCTGTCTTTTAAAGACATATTTCAAAGGAAATGATAGAGAATTGATTATGTTTTGAGTTAGTTTTCCAAGTATTGACACCATGAATGTTAATATCTTGTCTTGGGTGTGAACTCTTATTTATAATGCCAAAGGAGTTGAACTTGGATATTTGAATGAAGTCAGCACAAGTTTTGGAATTATGCCTTTGGCAAATCCCTGAAGCTATAACTCCCTGGTTTCAGTCTCCTTCTCTGTGAAAGGGAATACTACCTTATGTTATTGATAAGATCAAATGAAAGGAGATCTATACAATGCCCAGCATTTATTAGGTAGGCAGTAATGGGTGGTTGCTATTATAAAAGACAGGATGACTAGGTACTAGAAAATGGCATGGGCTTTGGAGTCAGTCCTTAGCTTCTTTTCCCGGTGTGGGCACTTTTTAAATATGCCACCTTAGGCTGTCACCAAACTTGTCCAAACCTCAGTTTCTTTATCTGTAAGATGGGGAAAATAATACTACCATATGTGGCCATTATAAAGATGATACATATAATGCATATGATACATAGTAGGGAATCAACACATAGCTACTGTAGTTATTATATTAAGAATATCAGCCTGTGTAGACTATTGATCATTTTTCTCTCCCAGAAGCCTTTTCATGCTTGGAGGTTTTACGAACACATTTATACAGCCAATAAATGACAAATGTACTTTATAGGTAACCACATTCTCCCAGATGAGGACCTGGCTGCTTTTCACTGGAGCCTCTTGGGACCAGAACATCCCCTTGCATCCCTTAAGGTAATGTACCCCATTTCTTTTGTTTTATTTTTAATATTTTACTTATTTTCAGAGAGAGGGGAGAGGGAAGGAGAAAGAGAGGGAAAGAAACATGGATGTGAGAGAGAAACATCTCACATGTGCCCAACTGGTGACCTGGCCCACAACCCAGGCATGTTCCCCAACTGGGAATTGAACCAGTGACCCTTTGGTTCACAGGCCAGTGCTTGATACACTGAGCCACACCATCTGGGGCTACATTTCTTGTGTATACATCCATATCTAGGGGACATCAGGTTTTGATTGCAGTTTTGACAGAATAATTATCTTTTATTAGGTTTAAAATATTTCAAGTACTTACAAAAATTTATAATTATGATCAATGCCCTTGAAAAAGGAAAAACTCCATTTTCCACCTTCTGTGTAGGAGAAAACCCAGTTCTTCCCTCCTATGTCTTTCTTTTCTGTGTGTCTCCTTTACTTTCACAGTACTACCATACTCACTCAGAGTACATCACTTCTGATACTTCTGATTTTCCCCATATCAAGCAATTCTGTGCAATAGTAGCTGGGTATCCTACAATTGAACTCAGTTTTGACACAATCTGCCTTGAGATGGCATCATATTCACAGGTTAAGGGTTCAGTCCCATAAAATTGCCCCATCCCACAATTTCAGACACCAGCTGCAAGCCCAGTTATCATCTGGGCTTCTAAAAAACCCACTATCAATTGCAGGTTTCCACAGCCCTTGCCCCTTAGGTCCGATTAATTTTTTTTTTTAAGATTTTATTTATTTATTTTTAGAGAGGGAAGGGAGGGAGATAGAAAGGGAGAGAGAGACATCAATGTGTGGTTGCTGGGGTTTATGGCCTGCAACCCAGGCATGTACCCTGGCTGGGAATCGAACCTGGGACACTTTGGTTTCCAGCCCCCGCTCAATCCACTGAGCTATGCCAGCCAGGGCTAGGTCCGATTAATTTTGCTACAGCAGTTCACAGAACTCACAGAAACTTACTTGCATTTACCATTTTATTAAATATATGACAAAAGACACAGGATAAACAGCCAGATGAAAAAATATATAGAGTGAAGTCTGGGAGGGTCCATAGCTGAGGAGCTTCTGTCCCCCTGGAGTTGGGCTGCCTCATCCTCCCAGGGTAGATGTGTTCAACCCAGAAGCTCTCTGAAACCCATACTTTTAGGATTTTATGGAAGCTTCATCATGTAGACAGGATCAATCATTAACTTCATTTTCAGCCCTTCTCCTTTCTTAAGAGCATGGAAGTGGGGTTAAAAGTTCCAAGGTATTAATCATGACTTGGTGTTTCTGGTGACCAGCCTTCATGCAAGAGTCATTCAGGAAGCTACCCAGAGTCAGCTCAACAGAGCAAGAGTTGCTCCTACTACTCTTACCACTTAGGATCCTCAAGGGTTTCAGAACTCTGTTCCAAGAACTGGATGCAGAGACCAGGATATATTTTCTGTTATCTCACACCCTTAATATCTTAAGGATTTGTACAAACCTATGCAGAGAGATACTAATACCCCAATAAATGAACTAATGAACAAAGGACAGAAACAGACAATTCACAAAAGATGAAATAAAGTGGCCAACAGTGTCAATAAATGTTGAACCTCCCAAGTGGACCACACATGCAAATTAAGTGAATAGTGTAATTTTCTGAAACTAACAGTTGAATAAATATTTAATTAATAATGTACCCTTTTCTATAAAGACTATGGTGAGATTGATACTCTTCATACACTTCTGCTGGAAGTGTTAAGGTGGTGATTGTGCTGGCTGGTATGGCTCAGTGGATTGAGCATCACCCTGTGAACCAAAGGGTCATTGGTTCGATTCCCAGTCAGGGCACATGCCTGGGTTGTGGGCCAGATCCCTGGTGGGAGATGCAGGACGAGGCAGCCACACATGACTCTAATGCCCCCTCCTCCTTGTTTATCCTCAGCTCATGACCTGGCTTTCTATTTCACTGAGACAATTGAAGCAATGGGACGAGAACTTCCACCAGCTCCCGCCCTTTTATTTTCTTTCCTGCATGACCAAAATGCTCTGTGCCCAAATGCTCTGCCTGCCTCCTGTTAACTGTGGATGACCTGTCCATGTTCCTATGTAAGGCCAACCCTGCTCCACTCTTAACATTAGATCCCATCCCTCTAGCTAACTTAAGGGCATTACCTCATCAATTCTGCCCTCTTTCTCCTGCCTCAGTTTCTCTTCACTGGCTCTTTCCTATCAGATGTATAAGCATATATTCATGTTAAATAAAACAAAACCTTCACCCAAGCTACTGCTCCATAGTTTTTCTTCCCTTATATCCAAGTCTTCTGGACAGTTGTCTACACTTCACCTGTTTACTATCTCCTTTCCCTGTTCTTGTTTCAGTCTGCTTTGCTGAAATCGCTCTTGACAAAGTCTCCAGTGACCTTGGTGTTAATAAATCCAATGGCCAGCTCTCAGTTTTTGTCTTACTTGACCAGTCAGCAGCCTATGGCTCAGTTGCTTATTCTCTCTTCCATAAAACATGTACTTCACTTGGATTTAAGGACATCCCTCTCTTCTGTTTGCTTTCTACTTCACTGGCTGTTGCTTCTGACTCCTTTGCTGCTTCCCTGTCTTCTTCTTAACTTCTTTTTTGTTTGTTGTTTTAAAAGATTTTATTTATTTATTTAGAGAGAGGGGAAGGGAGGGAGAAAGAGATGGAGAGAAACATCAATGTGTGTTGCCTCCCACATGGCCCCCACCAGGGACCTGGCACACAACCCAGGCATGTGCCCTGACTGGGTAGCGAACTGGGGTAGCGAACCGGCTACCCTTTGGTTCATAGCGTGAGCTCAATCCACTGAGCTACACCAGCCAGGACTTTTTCTCAACTTCTTAACTTTGGAATGTCCCAGAGTCCTATACTCAGTCCTTTCTTTTATCTATAGATACTGCCTTGGTAAATGATTTCATCTGGTGTCATGACTTTAAATACCATGTATCCAATGATGACTTCTAAATATATGTCTCCAGTTTTGACTTCCCCCTTGAACTTCAGATTCTAATATGACCTAAATATTTCAAAGAAATATGTCCAAACATAAACTCCTGATCTTTCCCCTAAACCTGTTACTCCCATAGCTTTCCCCATTTTCCTTAATTGCAACCCATCCTTCTATTTGCTCAGGTCAAAAACCTTGGTGTCATCCTTGACTTTTCTTTTTCTCATGCCCCAAATCTCCTCTGTCAGCAAATACTATCAGTTTTCCCTGGTACTGTTACAGAACAGACCCAAGGGGCGTGTACAATATACTGTCACTGAAAGGACCCCTCGCTAGGTTCGCTATGCCCGCCGCCAGAGGAAAGACATCTCTCAATGCCAGAGATTTGTGAAAAGGAAAGGAAGTATTATTTAAAACTATACAGACTTAGAGTAGTGACCTAATGTCTTCATTAAAATATTGAAGTCCTTTAAGATACCCACAGATGCACAGCCCTTCCTTCTCCCTCTGCCCTAGTCTGGGGTACTGTATCACAGGAAAAGAAGTAGAAGTCTGTGATTCAGGGTGCCAGCACCATCAGCTGTGTTTCCGCCAGGATCTCTAGTTAATCTAAAGTCGTGTGGCACTTTCTCATGGCCCACCAGCAAGAGTCCTTTCACCCCTCTTCTTCCAGGCAAAGTCTCTCCTGCTTCCTAAGCCACGTGGCAAAAGGGAGCACCCCAAAGCCACATGGTCCTCAATCTGCCAAAGCCATGTGGTTCTCTCCTCACATGGCTGCCGAGTCTGGGTTTAAGTCCCCGTGCCAACCTTCCTCTGCACACCCATTTCTGACCCCTCCTATAATCAGTTACACCTGCCAGCATTCCTGTATCCTTCCAGCTTTACTGGGCTACCATCATAAGTCTGGGCAGGTGTGGCCCTATGTCATGGAGCCAGTCTTCTCCAAGCTCTCTGGCAGGTTCTGTAACCAGAGGGAGCTGCCCCCCAGTTATGTCTTGGGTGGAAGTCACTTCCATCCTCCTGGCTCAAAGCATGGCCTCAGCTATTTAACATATCTGTGAAACCAGTTAAAGGTTATAGATATGTTAAATGACCATGCCAGAGGTTAGCTGCAAAGCTGTTGCTGTACAAAGCAGCTCTGCACGTTCCTGCTCCATGTGTCCCTTCCCCCCAGCTCACACCTGTGGAGGGAGGGGGGAGGACATCTTATATTATCTTTCTAATATTTCTTGGACATCTTGAGTTCTGGACCCCATTCCAAACCCCTATTTGGGGCCCCCCTCTTGGCTGCACCCTGTTATGATACTACCCTGATCAAACCACCATTCTTTCATGCCTGGATTATTATCATAGCTTATTAATCATTGGTCTTCTGCTTGTACTCTTTCCAGCCACCCCCTTCTCCCAAGTCTATTCTCAAAGACAACAGCCACAGTGATTCTTTTAAAAACTGACTCAGCTCGTGTCACCACTCTATTCAAAATTCTCCAGTGATTCTTTATGTCATTCACCAAATCTCTACCATGGTCAACAAAACCTTGTACTAACTGACCCCCGTCACAGCTCTGATCTCACCTTCCTTTTTCTTTTGCTCTTTTAACCTTTGCACTTACCATTCCTTCTACTTGGAGGGCTTTTTCCTCCCACACAGCTATTTCCTCACTTCTATAGGTTTCCTCAAGTGCCATTTTCTCAGTGAGGCCTTTTTTGACCACCCAATTTAAAATTTTGTGCAGGCGCACATACACACTCACTGGCATTCCTTAGCCCCTTTTCTGCTTAAATTTTCTCCATAACACTTAATCTACATGAAGCACACCATACGTTTTACTTATTTATTCTGTATATTTGATTTCCTTCATCCTATCCCAATACACCTACACCAGCTTCCATAAGGGCAGCGGTTTATGTTTATTTTGTTTGTACCCCTGGTGCCTAGAACAGTACCTGGCACAAAATAGGCAGTAAATATTTGTCGAAGAAATGAATGTTACAGCCTTTTGCCTAAATCTTTCACGTAACAAGCCTTTAGGAATTTGATACCCTTTGACTCAGTAATTGCCATTTTAGGAAGCTTGTAGTTACATAATTGGAAAGTGGACAACAAATCATACCTGTATTTTATCACGGCATTAAAAAACATTTATTTAAAAAATTTTCAAGCATCACAAAAGTAGAGAAGATAATATAATTGTATAGTGAGCTACGATTGAAATAGCTTCCAGATGCAGTAGTTATCAAGATGTGGTCGCGCTAGAGTTATTTTGCTGCTGTTGCTAATGTATTTTATTTTATGTTAATTATTCTATTACAGTTGTCCTGATTTTTCCCCCTTTACTCCCCTCCACCCAGCACCCCCCACTCCCTCAGGCAGTCCTACCACCATTGTTCATGTCCATGGGTCATGCATATAAGTCCTGTGGCTGCTCCATTTCCTATACTGTACTTTATATCTACATGGCTGTTCTGTAACTACCTATTTGTACTTCTTAATCCCCTCACCTCTTCACCAATTTCCCCACACCCCCTCCCATCTGGCAACCTTCCAGTAATTAAATTCTTTTCTTTTGCTTTTGACAGTCTCTCTTTATCTTTAACCTTTGGCCTTTTAATAATTTTACTAATGATGTGTCTTGGAGTGGGCCTCTATGCATCTACCATAATTGGGGTTATCTGTGCTAACTGGACTTGCATGTCTATTTCCTTCAACAAATTAGGGGAGTTTTCTTTTGCTGTTTTTTCAGATAGATTTCCAATTTCTTGCTCTCTCTTCTCCTTCTAGCACCCCTATGTTTTGAATGTTGAAATTATTGGAGTTGTTCCAGAGGCTGCTTAATTACTCTATGCTTGTTTTTTTTTTTTATTCTTTTTTCTTCTTGTGGTTCTGATTGGTTGTTTTTTGCTTCCTTATGTTTCAAAACATTGATTTGATTCTTGGTTTCATTCACTCTACTGTTGTTTCACTGTACATTGTTCTTTATTTCAATTAGTGTCTCCATCACTTCTAACTAGATCTTTTTTATGCTGTTAAGTTCCTCACTAAGTTCCTTGAGCATCCTTATAACCAGTGTTTTGAACTCTGCATCTGATAGATTGTTTATCTCCATTTTGTTTAGTTCTTTTTCTGGAGTTTTGATCTGTCCTTCCATTTGGGCCATGTTTCCTTATCTCCTCATTTTGGCAGCCTCCCTGTATTTGTTTCTATGTATAGGTAGAGCTGCTATGAGTCCCTGTCTTGGTAGTGTGGTCTAATGTAGTAGGTGTCCTGTATGGTCCAGTTGCACAACCTCCCCTGTCACCCAAGCTAGTACCTGAGTTGCACCTTTCATGTGGGCTGAGTACATTCTCCTCTTGTAGTTGAGCCTTGCTTGCTGTTCGTAGATCAATGAGAGGGACTTACCCAGGCCAGTCAGCTGCAGGGACTGGCTATGACCTCTTACCACCAAACTCTGCGCTCTGTGGAGGATCAGCTGTGCAGGGGCAGGGTGATGGTGCGCTGATGTGGTTCGTAGCTGTCCACTGGGTGCTCTGGCCCTGGGGTTTCCCAGGTGGTGCAGGACAAGGTCAACCCCACCTGTGTTTTACGCAGGGCCACCCTGCCTGAGCTGTAAAGCAATCTGAGATGGCTGTTACCTGTGCTGGGCTTGGAAATTCCCAGGTGAAGCCAAGCTGTGACTCTAATCTGGCTGCACTAGGGCTCACTGAAGTGAGCTGTTGCTTGTTTGATAGGATTTAGGAAAAAGACCAGCCATTCTTATGGAAAAGCAGCTTGGGTGGGCCCATAATGCATGGATTTGGGCCTCTGTGGATCTCTAAGGTGAATCACACAGTGTTCGCCAGGTTGCTGGAGCCTCAGATATGGCACCAACCTGCCTGCTCTGTGTGGGGAGGGCTCAGCAAAGGGACAATGTTCTCTGCTTGTCCCCCAAGCCAGGCACCTCAGTCTCTCCTTGTATACCACTGGTGCCCTTCAGGCTGCCACCCCAGTGCTGGGACACAGGGGGCATGAGTCTGAGTAGGTGAGTCCTTGTGTGCATTCTCTAAGAGAAACTACATAGGGCTGCAGAGGCCTCCTCCACCGACTCAATCTCTGGTGCTTTTCAGAACCAGAAATTATGAGGACTTATCTTCTTGACACTGGAACCCTGGGCTGGGGGGCCTGGTATGGGTCTGGGACTCCTTGTTCCTGAGATATCCATCGCAAATTTTAATCCACATGGGTGTGGGGCCAGCCCATTCCACATTTGTGCCCCCTCCTATCAGTCTGGATGGTTGTGGTTTCTTTAATTCTGTAATTGTCAGACTTCCATTCAGCTCGATTTCTGATGTTCCTGAGTGTTGGTTGTTCTATATTTTCATTGTAACTTTTAAGTATTTTTATTGATTATGCTATTACAGTTTTCCCAATTTTCTCCCTTTATCTCCACTCCACCCTGCCCCTCTAACCCTCCAGCATTTCCCCCCTTAGTTCATGCCCACGGGTTGTACAGATAAGTTCTTTGAGTCCTCTGTTTCCTATATCATTGTTTACCTCTTCCCATCTATTTTATGCCTACTAATTATGCTTCTTCTTCCCTGTACCTTTCCCCCTATTCCTCCCTTCCCCCTCCCCACTTCAATCCCTCCATGTGATGTCCATTTCTCTTATTCTGTTCCTGTTCTAGTTGTTTGCTTAGTTTTTGTTTTTGTTTTTCTTTTCTTCTAGGTTTATTTGTTGATAGTTATGTTTGTTGTCATTTTATTGTTCATATTAATTTTTTTTTTATTTTATTTATTTATTTTTAGAGAGGGAAGGGAGGGAGAAAGAGAGAAAGAAACATCAATGTGCGGTTGCTGGGGGCCGTGGCCTGCAACTCAGGCATGTGCCCTGACTGGGAATTGAACCTACAATGCTTTGGTTCGCAGCCCACGCTCAGTCCACTGAGCTACGCCATCCAGGGTGTTCATATTTTTTTTAATCTTCTTTTTCTTAGGTAAGTCCCTTTAACATTTCATATAGTAAGATATAGTAAGGACTGGGTGTTGATGAACTCCTTGAACTTGTCCTTATCTGGGAAGCACTTTATCTGCCCTTCCATTCTAAATGAAAGCTTTGCTGGATAGAATCATCTTGAATGTAGGTCTTTGCCTTTCATGACTTCAAACACTTCTTTTCGGCCCCTTCCTGCCTCCAAGTTTTCTTTTGAAAAATCAGCTGATGGTCTTATGGGCACTCCTTTGTAGGTAACTCTCATTTCCTCTTGCTGCTTTTAGGATTCTCTCTTTATTATTAATCTTGGGTACCTTAATGATGATGTGATTTGGTGTGTTCCTCTTTGGGTCCAACTTCTTTGGGACTCTCTGGGCTTCCTGGACTTCCTGGAAGTCTGTTTCCTTCGCCAGATTCGGGAAGTTTTCCTTCATTATTTGTTCAAGTAAGTTTTCAATTTCTTGCTGTTGTTCTTCTCCTTCTAGCAGCCCTATAATTTGGATATTGGAATGTTTCAGGTTGTCACAGAGGTTTGTAAGTCTTTCTTCACTTTTTTGAATTCTTGTTTCTTCATTCTGTTCAGGTCAGATGTTTATTTCTTCCTTTTGTTCCAAATCATTGCTTGGAGTCCTGCTGGTTTCCTTCCTGTCTCTGTTGGTTCCCTGACTATTTTGCTTTATTTCACTTTGGGTATTTTTCATTTGTTCTTTTATTTTTCAACCAAACTCAATCAGTTCTCTGAGCATTTTGATTACCAGGGCTTTAAATTCTTCATCAGATAGGTTAGCTATACCCTCATCGGTTAGCTCTCTTTCTGAGGTTATGCTCTGTTCTTTCATTTGGGCCATATTTCTTTGTCTTGACACACCTGATAGGTTGTAAGGGGGTGGAGTCTTATATATTCACCTGAGCAGGGCAACCCTCCTTGCTGCACTGTGTGCCGCCTGTGGGGGAAGGGCCAGAGAGGGAACAACACAGGTCACCTGCTTGGCTCTAGCCCCACTTTCCAATGAACTTTGGTGTGAGACTGGGAGTTTCTCCCACCACGGCAACCATGTTGTATTCCATAGTCAACTCTGAGTCACAGTTTCACCTTCAGCCAGCTCCTCCTGCACGGTTTACTGCCTTGCTGTGGTTTTTCTTAGCCACCCTGCACCCCCACCTGTCATAGTCCACTGCCTCACCTCGGGTTCTTATCAGTCTTGTTGTTCTGTTTGACTTTTTCTTTAATTCCTTGGTTGTCGGAGCTCCATGCAGTTTGATTTTCTGGCACTTCTGGTTGTTATTGATTTTAGATTGGTTGTTATCCTCCTTTTGGTTGTGCAAGGAAGTGAACAGTTTCTACCTAAGCCTCCATCTTGGGTGGAACTCCTATATTTTTAGTTGTAATTTTGATGTGGTTGTATGAAGAGGCGAGCCATGTCTGCCTACATAGCTATAGTGACTAGAAGCCTCTCTTGCTAATGTATTTTAAGATAAATTCCATATCTCAAGTCACTTCACTCCCACATCCTTCAATATGCACCTCTGAAATCGATAGGCATTTTCATACATAATCATAATGCCATTATTACTCCTGACAAATTAATGATAATTTCTTGTTGTCATCTTAATATTCTGTCAATTTTAGGATTTTCCTCATTGTCTCAAAAAAAAAACAACAACAAAACCCTTTTTGTGGTTTGTTCAAAGCAGGATCCAAACATGGTCCACATATTACAATATTATCTTTAATAGCAAAAAATTGGAAGCAGCCAAAGTATTACTGATTAATTATGGCAGTGTCATAAATCTGTGGTTATTTCTGTAGTAGGATTATGGATAATATGATTTTACCTTTCTTTAACACTTTTCAATCTTTTCTGAGTATTCTGTACTAAGAATTAGGGTGAAAAGTATTTTTAAAGAAAAGATTTTAACTCTTTCTCAGTGGATTTACTGAATTTGAATTCTGTATCTCACTCTGACCTCACCCTTTTTCTTAATGAACCATGTCTGATGCCATTGTTCCTTGCTTATATTAATTTTTCTAGGTCCGAGCTCATCAGTTGGTTCTTCCTCCTTGTGATGTGGTGATCAAGGCTGTTTCTGAGTACGTTAGTTCCATCAAAGACCCCTCTAACCTGGATGTGGTTGGGAAGGATGTTTTCAAACAGTCTCAGGTGAGTTACCCTTTCCCTTCCTAAGAGTCACCAGTTTATATACCTTCACCAGTACCACCAGCAGATGTGATCTTTTCTGTGTTGGCTACCTTCTCTCCTAGCTGCTTGTCTTCTCTGTGCATACGTACCAGAGCCCTAGAGTTCCTTTCATAAAACATTACTAGGACTAGATCGAAAGTGTTCTTTACCTTTTTCCCACTGATTATCAAACTTATGCAAGCTCATTCTAGAAAATTAAGAAAATTTTAAAAAGCCTCTTAAAATCTCATTACCCAGAAACAACTTGCTATATTACCACTGGCATATATCCTTCTACTCTTTTTTTGTTTCAATGTATATTTTAATATAAAGGAGATCTTGCTTATTGGAGAATATTGGGTAATGAAAAAGACTACTTAAAGTAAGTTCACATAAAACAAGAATCAACCCTGGCTGGTATGGCTCAGTGGATTGAGCACAGGCCTGTGAACCAAATGGTCTCCAGTTCAATTCCTAGTCAGAGCCCATGCCTGGGTTGCTGACCAAGTCCCTGGTAGGAGGTACATGAGAGGCAACCACACACTGGTGTTTCTTTCCCTCTTTTCCCCTCTCTCTAAAAATAAATAAATAAAATCTTTAAACAAAAACAAGAATCAATATTTAATTGTTTATAGTGAAAAAAGAGCTCAACTAAGATTTTGTCTTGTAAAACTAAAAGGAGAATAAGTTACTTTTATTTTTAACAATTTAATTTATACTTGCACTCTGGGTTTTTTAGTTTTATTTTCTAAGTTAACATAGAGCAAAAGTGACTTTTGTATATACGTGTATACAGTTCTATGAATTTTTAACACATGTATAGATTTATGTAATCACCATCACACTTAGGATCAGAACAGTTGAACCACTCCAAAATCTCTCATGCTACCCCTTTGTAATCACACCCAAACGTATGCCTACTCCTGGCAACTACCAGTGTATTCTCTGTCATTATAGTTATATCTTTTGGAGAATAGCATATGACTGGAATCATACATGTGTAATCTTTGAGAATGGCATTTTTCATTCAACATACTGTCTTTGAGAGTCTTCTGAGTAGTTGCATGTTGCATCTATCAATAATTTACTCATTTTAAGTAATATACATTGTGTGGGTATTCTACCATTTGTTTATCCATAGATGATATTTGAGTTATTTCCAATTTTTGGTCAAACCGCTGCTAACATTTGTGTATAGGTTGTTTTTTAAATTTTTATTTTATTTACTTTTACAGAGAGGGGAAGGGAGGGAGAAAGAGAGGGAGAGAAACATCGAACAGTTGCCTCTCGCATACCCCCAACTGAGGACCTGGCCCACAACCCAGGCATGACTGGGAATTGAACTGGCAACCCTTTGGCTTGCTGGATGACGTCTAACCCACTGAGCCACACTAGTCAGGGTGTTACACATTTTTGTATGAACATAAGATTTCATTTCCCTAGTGTAAATACTTAGGAGTGGGATTTTTGGGTCACATCGTAAGTGTATGTTTAACTTTATAAGACCCTGCCAAACCATTTTCCAGAGTGGTTGTTCCATTTCTCACCAGCGCTTATTATTGTCAGTATTTTATAGCTATCCTAATAAGTGTTTTGTGATAACCCATCATAATTTTAATTTGCATTTCTCAAATGACTAATGCTGAACAATTTTTTCTCCTGTTTACTTGCTGTCTATATGTCTTTGGTGAATGGTCTGGTCAGTTTTTTAATAGTCTTTTGCCCATTTTTTAATTGTATTGTTTGTTTACTTACTGTTGAGTTTTGAGAGTTCTTTATATGTTCTGCATACAAATCTCTTGTTAGATATCTGATTTTGCAGATATTTTCTCCCAGTCTGTAGTATGTCTTTATATTCTTTTTTTTAAACTATGGTTCATTATTTTCACATGGACAGTTCAAAGGAAGTTATCAGTAGCTTTTGTTTTGAAGAAGAAAACCCACACACAAAAAAACAGAACCTTGGACTTAAAGGAAACCCATCTGTCACTAGAAGTCTGGTTGAAGGATTCATATTTTTAGAAGGAAAATACAGTACAGAATTCTCTAGAGAGCAAAGCAGTTTCACAATAAAGCTAGTTTGGATGGCTTATTTCCCAGGCTTAAAGTGATTCAGGGGAAGTATCACAGGGATAGCCATAGGGTGATGATCCAGTGGTCACTGCCCAGGGCCTTGGAAAGTATCTTTCTGTCACACAATGCAGGTAACAGAAAGTGAGACACCAAAAAGTAATCAAGATGCCAACCAACATTTTTGGATTGAGCATTCATCATGTAGGTCCAAAAGGCGTAGGCATTGGTCATGTTGAGGTAGAGGTGCTGGGAACTGTCAGCTAGTGGCACAGTATGCAGCAATTCCCCAAAGTTTTGCCACTCTTTCAGAATGAAGTCAACATTCTTTTTGTTTCCCTTGGGGTTTCGAAGGTCAGTTTCTTCATGAGCCACATTGATGTTCCTACACTGCACAAGGAGCTTGAGGGAAGTCGAGCCCTTCAGGAACTTGAGAAAGACTTCATCCCAGCCTTGCTGGTACTCTACATGCACCAGACCTTGGCCTGCATTAAGAACAGGCTGTTACCAGCACAAATGTATCAAATCTAGCCAGTGCCATGGCAGACTTTGAGAGGGCAGTGCCAGAAGATTAGGCCCACACCACTGCACCCTTCCTTGTCTGAAGGAGCTGACCAGTACCGATGGGATAGTCCAGGCAGCTCTTGAAGTTCAGCTAGTTTATTCTCTAAACATTTGGTCTCTTGCAGGCACAGGATATCTGGTGTTTCTTCCTTTATCCTATCTAAACCTTTCTTATTAATTCAAGCTTGAAGCCCATCCACATTCCAGGAGCAGATCTTGAGTGTGCCTGTTTGGCCACTGGGTGAGGTTTTCTGATATGGGGGTGGGTCCTCATAAAGGACTGGCCCCTTTCCTGTTCCCTCTTTTTTATTTTTCTTTGCTTCTAACATCAACTTACACTTCTTTTTTTTTTAATCCTCACCTGAGGACATGTTCATTAATTTTTAGAGAGAGGGGAAGGGAGAGAGAGAAAAATATCAATGTGAGAGAGAAACACATAGGTTGCCTCCCATACATGACCTGACCAGGGATGAAACCCACCACCTAGGTATGTGTTTTGACCAGGAATCAAACTTGCAACCTTTCGGTGCATGGGATGATGCTCCAACCAACTGAACCACCCAGCCAGGCCCAACTTACTCTTCTTAACCTCTGGCTCAGCCTTGGGCTCTTCCCTGTCTCCTGGCACCACTCCCTTTTCCCCATTCTTCAGCATCACTGTAACAAATACCCTCCTGTGTCACGTTGCCCAGTGCAGCAGCATTTTTACGTTGCCTGATCAAATCCTTGCCAGGCTCCTCCTTACCTGATCATAAAGAATGGAGCACCTGTCTCTACATTGCTTTAACAATGTCTTTTGCAAAACAAAAGTTTCACATTTTTATCAGTTTTTATCTTATGGATCATGCTTTGGGTTCATGTCTAAGCACTCTTTGTATAACAGGCATGACAAATTCTCCTGTTTCCCTCTTAAAATTATATAGTTTTACATTTAGAACAAATCATGTTTTGAGTTTATTTTTGTATAAAGTGTGAGGTGTTTTGCTTTGTTTTTGCATGTGGCTGTTTAATTGTTTCAGCACAGTTTGTTGAAAAGACTGTCCTTTCTCCATTGAATTGCCTTTGTCAAAAATCAATTGTCCGTATTTCTGTGGAACTATTTCTGGACTCTGTTCTGTTCAGTTAACCTATATGTCTATCCCTTTACAAATAGCACATTGTCTTGAAAACTGTAGCTTTATGGTAAGTCTTAAAATTGGGCAGTGAGTCCTCCAATTGTATTTTTTTTTCTTCAAAATTACTTTGGCTATTTTAGTTTACCTTTCCATATAAATTTAGAAAAATCTTGTCTATATCTACAAAAATATCCTGCTGGGATTTTAATAGGAATTCCTTTAAATATATAGATAAATTTGGTGAATCTTCAAATACATGAATACATTATGCCTCTCTGTGTATTTAGGCTGTCCTTGATTTCTTACATGAGAGCTTTATAGTTTTTAGTCCTGTGCATGTCTTTTTTTATATTTATACCTTAATATTTAATATTTGAGTCCCCTATTGTAAAGGATATTGGTTTTTTCATTTCAGTTTCTAGTTGTCCATTGCTAAATATAGAAATATGATTTTTGTCTCTTTACCTTGTCTCAAGGTATTTAGAGAGTCAACCTTTCTAAACTCACTAGGAGTTTTTTGGTAGATTTCTTGGTATTTTCTGTGTATGTGATTATGTCGTCTGTAAGAAGGGACAGTTTTATTACTTTCTTTTCTAGCCTGTATGATTTTTTTTTTCCTCTACTTACTGCACTATCTAGGATTTTCAAATGACCCCTGTTTTGTTCCTGATCTTTGGGGAAAGCATTCAGTTAGCATTAAGTATGATGATAGCTGTAGGTTTTATAGATGCACATTATCAGGTTGAGGAGGTTCTCCTCTATTGGTAGTTTACTGAGAGTTTTTTTTAAGATTTTATTGATTTTATTTATTTATTTATTTATTTATTTATTTATTTATTTATTTTTAGAAAGAGGGGAAGGGAGGGAGAAAGAGAGGGAGAGAAACATCAATGTGTGGTTGCCTCTCACATGGCCCCCACTGGGGACCTGACCTGCAACCCAGGCATGTGCCCTGACTGGGAATTGAACTAGCGACCCCTGGTTCGCAGCCTGTGCTCAATCCACTGAGCTATACCTGCCAGGGAAGAGTTTTTATTAGGAATGGATATATTTTGTCAAATGCATTTTCTGCATCTATTGATAGGATTATGTGGTTTTTCTTTCTTTTTTTCTTTAAATAAATAAAGATGTTATTTATTTAAAGAGAGGGGAAGGGAGGGAGACAGAGAGGGAGAGAAACATCAGTGTGTGGTTGTCTCTCACATGGACCCCACTGGGGACCTGGCCTGCAGCCCAGGCATTTGCCCTGATTGGGAATTGAACCCATGACCTTTTGGTTCACAGCCCATGCTCAATCCACAGAGCTACACCAGCCAGGGCTGGTTTTTCTTCTTTAGTCCATTAATTTTTTTAAGAACATTCCTCCTTTTTTTAAAAGATTTTATTTATTTATTTTTAGAGGGGCAGCAAAGAAAGAGAGGGAAAGAAATATCGATGTGTGGTTGCCTCTCACATGCGCCCCCTACTGGGGACCTGGCCTACAACCCAGGATGTGCTGTGACTGGGAATTGAACCGGTAACCCCTTGCTTCCCAGGCCGGCATTCAATCCACTGAATCACACCAGCCAGGGCAGTCAATGAATTTTTGAATATTGAGCCATCCTTACATTTACAGGATGTCATCATAGTATATTATTCCTTTTTCCTATTTCTGGATTTGAATTCCTAGCATTTTATTGAGTATTTTGCATTTATTTTTATGAGGAATATTGGTCTGTATTTTTTTTTATACTGTCTTGGTATGGTTTTGATATGGTGGACACAAAAATGAGTTGTCAAGTGTTCTTTCCTCTTCTATTTTTGGGATATTATGTAGAATTGGTGGTTTATTCTTTAATTGTTCAGTAGAATTTTCAAGTACCTTGTCTCTTGTATATTTCTTTGGATTTATCTTCTTTAGGGTTTGGTGAGCTTCTTAAATTTCTAAGCTTGTCATTCACTAAATTTGAGAAGTTTTCAGCTATTATTTGTTTTTTTAAGATTTTATTTATTTGTTCTTAGAAAGAGGGGAAAGGAGGGAGGAAGAGAAGGAGAGAAGCATCAATGTGTGAGAGAAACATTGATTTGTTGCCTCTTGCCCATTCCTCCACTATGTACTGGGCCTGCAACCCAGACCTGTGCCCGGACCTGGAATCAAACTGGCAACCTTTCGCTTTGTGGGACAACACCCAACCAACTGAGCTATACCAATCAGGGCTCAGCTATTATTTCTTCAAATAGATATTCTGTTCCACATACTCCTTTCCTTCCATGTCTACAGTAGCACTGATATTAGACCTTTTGGTATCATCCCATAGATCCTTGGGGCACTGTGTGGTTTTTTTTTTTCTCTACATTTTAAAATTTTGGTTATTGTATTTTTAAGTTCTAAAATTTCCATTTGATTCTTTTTATTTCTTTGATGAGACTCTCTTTCTCTTTGTTTCAAAAGTGTTCCTTTTACTTTCAAGCATTTTTATAAAGCTGCTTTAAAGTCATCAGATTTCAACATGTGTGTTATCACATGTTGAAATTATCAACATTTCCAGATAATTCCAACATGTATGTGATTTCCGCATTGTTATCTATTAATTGAATTTTTTATGCAGTTTAAGATTTTCCTGATTTTGCCCAGGCCACGTAATTTTGGATTGGATCCTGGACATTTTAAGTAGGGTATTCTGTTACGATATTCTCAGTCTTATTTCAATATAATGGGGAATGGTGATTGTTTTGTTTTAGGAGGCAATCTGCCCACTTAGATTCAGATCACAAGTTCTCACCATCCTTCTGTGGGTGTGGTTTCAATGTCAGTGCAAGTTTCAAAGCCTTTGCAAACCTATTTGGATTGGTGCTATGTGTATGCCACCCAGTGACCAATTTGAGACTTGGGTTGTGGTTTATCTCTTCAGTTCTCAGAGGTGGTCTGTCGTTTAGTGTGAGATTCATATGTGTGCTGCTCCCTCTGTGTGCTCTCTTCAGTACTTCACAGTTCATTGGAACAATCTTTTCCAGTGACTAGGACCAAGTAGCAGGAAAACAGAAAAAGCATTGAAGGCTCCCTGTACCTATTCAGATTACTGCTTCTAGGATTGGAGAGGAAGGTTCCTGTCATTCAGTTTTAGTTTTCTGCTACATTCCTATTGCTACTGCTGCCACTACAAGTTTGCTTTGGGCTGGCACACATGAAAACAGTAAAAAGAAAAGGAAAATGGAGTATTTCCATATACTTTCTTGAATTTTTGGAGACCCCCTTTCCACTTTTCAAGCCAGAACTAGATTAGGGGTTTTCCTGGAGCTCTCTCTGTCCACTCCAATAGATGCTTCCAGATTTCAGGCTGCCATTGTGTCCCTACCAGGGGATACTGGAGGTAAAAGAAATGTGCTAAGTTCATCCTGGATTCAGTGGTACTTTGAATTCCAGTCTTCTTTCCCAATCTTCCTACTACTGTTTGCTTTTCAGAGTCCTAAATAGTTGCCCCTGGTTTTTATAACTACCTTTAGTGGGAACAAAATGGAGTATGCTGTCTCTATTTTACCCAAGACAGAAATCCCTCCATAGATTTCTTTAAATGAATAAAGAATGAAATCAGTGTTTGGTTTTAGAGGCATAAGTTTTCCAAACAAAATTTTGTTATATCCATTACTTCACATTTAACCTTGTAGCACAATCATAAAGAGGGTTGATTTTTTAAAATAAAATGTATACTTGAGCTTTATCTTCCCAAAGGGCATGCATTCTTTTGATATTGAAATCATTCTCCCTTCAAGTACCTTTCCTGCCATCAGTTTTCATAATTCTCTCTTCTACCCTTCCACCATTACTGAACACCAAATGTACCAGATCCTCATTGTTGGTAACTTCTAGCATGATGCGAGCAATACTCCATTATTTTCCTTGACCTTAGGAAATCCTGACTTTTATGACAGATTTGCTTATTCACTTTGTTGCTTTGCATTGTACTTTCAGCTGTCTGCATCAGACAATTAAGAAGAGACAAACCCACAAAGAAAGAAATTGACATGTTTGGTAGGGAAAAATGCCAGTGTTAAGTAGAAGATATAGTTTAGATGGAGAATAAATTTTCCTTCCAAATTAAAAAAAAATTAAGATTTTATTTATTTTTAGAGCAAGGGCAATGGAAGGAGAAAGAGAGGAAGAGAAGCATCAGTGTGTGGTGGCCTCTTACATGCCCCCTACTGGGGACTTGGCCCACAACCCAAGCATGTGCCCTGACTGGGAATCATACCAGTGACCCTTTGGTTCTCAGACTGGCACTCAATCCACTGAGCCACACCAGCCAGGGCCAAATTTTTTTATTGTGGTAAAATACACATAACATAAAATTTACTATTGTAACCATTTTGTGTACAGTTCAGTGATATTAAATACATTCATAATGTTGTACAACCAACACCATTATCTATCTCCATAATTCTTTTCATTTTGTAAAACTGAAACTCTATGCCTATTAAATAAGTTCCAATTTTTCCCCTCCCCCACAGCCCCTGGCAAAGGGGTTGTAATTCCTTTACATACCTCCTATAAACGGAATCATACAGTATTTGTGTTTCTTGTGACTGGCTGTTTCACTTACCATAATGTCCTCAGGGTTCATCCCTGTTGTAGCATATATCAGAATATCCTTCCTTTTTAAGACTGAATAATATTCCATTGTATGCAGATGGAGGAAAATTTTATAAGTGCTCAGTTGAATATTTTTTAAATTTTTATTTATTTATTTTTAGAGAGGGGGAAGGGATGGAGAAAGAGGGCAAGAAAAGCATTGCTATGACAGAGAACCATCAATCAGTTGCCTCTTATCACACCCCAAGTAGGGACCAAACATGTAGCCCAGGCGTGTTCCCTGACTGGGAATCAAACCGGCAACCTTTTGCTTTGTGGGACAATGCCCAACCAATTGAGCCACACCGGTCAGGGCTGAGTTGAATATTTTTTAATATTATAGCTTTTGCTTCCCTTTGTAGCTTGATGAATTTTGGAACTTAGATTATGACTATTCTTTTTTTTTTTTGAAGATTTTATTTACTTATTTTTAGAGAGAGGAGAAGGGAAGGAGAAAGACAGGAGAGAAACATCAGTGTGCGAGAGATACATTGATTGGTTGCCTCTTGCATGTCCCCAGCTGGGGACCTGGCCCACTACGCAGGCATGTGCCCTGACTGGGATTCGAACCAGCAACCCTTTGGCTCACAGGCAGGCACTCAATCCACTGAGCCACCGCAGCCAGGGAGGATTATGACTATTCTTAAAAACAAGAATTCCCTTTTTAATATAAACTAAACCCCCCCTCACAAAATTAAAGCAGAGACTTTGCTCCTAATTTTATCCTAAATTGTTTACAATATTTTCTTATTTCCTTTGTATGTGTATTTTGATGTGGTGTCAGTCATCTCAGTATAAAATTTCTTTAAGATTTTATTTATTTTTTTAGATGGGAAGGGATGGAGAGAGGGAGAGAAATATCACTGTGTGGTTGCCTCTTGAACACCCCCTACTGGGGACCTGGCCTTCAACCCAGGCATGTGCCCTGACTGGGAATTAAACCAGTGACCTTTTGCTTTGCAGGTGGCTAGCACTCAGTTTACTAAGCCACACCAGCCAGGGCTCAGTGTAAAAATTTTTAACCTGCTTTTTTTTTTACTTAATATTATGTCTTAGCCACTTTTCAATGTTGCTGTATCATTTTCATAAATGTCACCTTTGTGGATTTATAAAAGGGTAGAGCTTTATTAAGTACAATCACATATCAAATACTAAGTGAACCTCTGTAGACAAGGTCCCATGTTAGACACTAGGATATAAATGTGATTAAATCATTCTTTGTCCTCATAGAATTTGAGGTTAAATTGGGAGACAGAAGCAAATAAATAAGCAAAACAAAGAAAAATCATAAGAAAGATTTCATAGAAGGAAAAGGTTCCATACAAATTGTGCTCCTTGAAGAAAGAGTAAATGTTTGTCTGTGAGTACACAGAACAGAATGGTATGTTAAGGGAAATATACATAATTCATATTTCAGGGGATTGTGTCATAGACCTATTCTCAGTGACAATGAATAGTTTATAAGACATATTGTTAAGTGCAAAAAACAGGTTAAAACACATGTATATGGTTCCATTTATGTCAAACAAACAAACAAACAAACAAAACATATTAATGTACATGTAGCAAAAGTTATGACAGGACATATACCAAAATGGTGACAGTGGTTGCTTCTGGGGAGGGGAATGGGTACAAAGGTAAAGATATTAGGGAAGAGTCTGTATAGCTTGCATCGTTTAGGTGATTGTTTTCAATTATTATGTATATTATTGAGTGTTCTAATGAAATAATAATGAATACATAAATAATGAAACCTTGATACATGGAATCATGTAGATATTCTCTCAGTCAGTAATTGTGCAAACATTGCTTAGCCATGGAACCCTTTTTTCAAACAATATATTAAGTCCAAATTTTTTAGAAAGTAGAATGATATTCAAGGGGATTTTTAAATTATAAAGTTCCTTCTCAGTCAGCCCCATCTCCACAGGGGTAAAGAGCATTTTTACTAATATTGCTATAGATTAGTTTTGCTTCTACTTGAACTTTATATATACTGTTTTGTGTCTGTCTTTCACTCAGTATGTCTTTGAGATTTATCCATATTGTTTCATATATCAGCACTTTGCTCTTTTTTATTACTAAATAGTATCCCACTGTATGAATATACCACAATCTATCCATTCTTCTGTTGATATGCATTTCAGTTATTTCCAGTTTATGGCTATTATGAATAAAGCTGCTTTTAGCATCCTTGTTCATATCTTTTGATGGACAAATGTGCTTATTTCTTCTGAGTAAACTACTGAGAAGTAGGATTACTGCGCCATGTGGTAAATGTATTTTAATTTTATAAGAAACTGCCAAACTGTTTTCCAAACTGTACCAATATATATCTACCAGCAATTTACTGGAATTCCAGTTACTCCATATCCTTACCAGTGCTTGATATTTATAATATTTAATTTTAGCCATTCTGTGAATACATAGTGATGTCACATTGTGGTTTTGTATACCTTTCAGTGCTGTTGGTTTGAATGTTCATACCTTTTGAACCAGTAATTTCACTTTTGGGATATTTTCCTAAGGACATACTCTGAAATCCAGAAAATCTTATACGATATGTTGTTTGCTGCATAACTTATCAAAGCCAAATGTGAGAAATAACCTAAATGTCAGGTACTAGAGAAGTAGTTACATAACTTATGATATATTTATAATGATAGATTTATAATTATAAAATATGCAGCCATTGAAAATTATAACATAATAAAAGCAGGGTACAACATTGTAATAGAGTAAGGTATTAACTATAGAAAAATATGTGTATTAAAATAGTCCAGCTACACAATTCAACAAAAAAAGCTTATTTTAAAAACTATTGGAAGGAGAAACACATCAAAATAACTTTGGGTGGTGGTACTAGGTAACTTTCCCCCTATCCTTACGTATTTTTCTAATGATCATATTTTTAAACTTAATTAAAAGAATTTTCCAGATTTTATGTTCTATAATGCTTTCTCTTTATCTAATCTCTCCTGCAACATGAAAAATTGCTCTCTTGGGTTTCTTTAAATATTTGATTTCTGCTGCTGTTTTGACTCTCAAATTATAAATGCATGAAAAAGATACTCTCGTGTTGTTTCTTCTTCTGAACATCTCATGTTGCAACATCCAGTCCAGGACGGAAGATAAAATAGAGCGATTCAAGAAAGCAGTTGAGTACTATTCAGTCACAACCAAACTCCCTTCGCTGCCAGTGGGTTCCTCCTCCTTTCTAGGTAAGGTTTCCATCTGACCCAGAGCTGCTCTGTCCGTAGAGAAGCTGAGGTAGTCCCTCAGAAACTCCTGGACCAGAGTAGAATCACCTGCTTGTATTGCAACCTCCTAGAAGTCATTCCTGTTTGATAGACATTCTCCTTTTGATTTCTATGTAATAAGAGAGGTTACATAAGACAGGGCCCTGATATCTCAAATTTTTAGGTGGGGTCTCATGCCATTTCCTTAGCTTGGGCTTCTTCTGATGCTAACCTCCACTGTGGCCTAGTATATGTAAAATAGAGCTATCTGTGGTGTCAGGCCTGAGTTTGGATTCCACCTGTGCTGTTTGCTAGCTTGACAAGTCACATTTGTATGAATGGTGGCTCATGATACCTATTTATAGGGTTGTTATCAGATGAAAAATAATTTATGTAAGATTCCTGGCATGATGCATAATAGCTGTTCAATAAATTGTTATTTATTATTAATAATTTTTCAGGTGACATGGGGTTAGCAGAATGTAACATGCTAGAATGATTAGGATTGACTAAAATATCGCCCTTTCTCTTGGCTTCAGATTTTCATAATAATCGGATTGCAAATCCTCCTCTTCCACGAAGGGAAATGTGCACTATTTCTGCTGGGAAGCCAATGGTAAGTATCTTTTAAGAGACCTGATATCATTTGTTAGCATTAGACACAGGTGGCTTCTAGATTTTTATAATCTGAGTTAAGGAGTTAGGATGGTTCAGTATATTAGAATGTTGAGGCTATACATACCTATGTCACACTCTCAGCCTGAGTCTCGCAGACTATGTAAACAAAACATCTGCATCAGTAACCAGTATAAGGCATTGTGAAGGTACATTACCTAATTCTAGTGAGTGATTCTAGAAGACTCGGATCAGTCCATTGTCCTGCCTCTGGGGAATTCTGTCCACATGTCACTGTTAGAATTTTTTGTTATTCTCAATAGGTTCTTTGTATCCCAATAATCCATGTTGCTGGCATCATCCACTTTATCACAGCTTTCGAGGGAATCATCTTGGAGCCTGGTAAAATATTAAAGAGCTTTTCTGTCTGTTTTATTCTTTAGTTTGCTCACCATGTGCCCCAGAAAATGAAATATCCACCACCATTCCCATTGGGACCCAACTCCTCCCTTCTCTTCTCCCCCCATGCTTTGGGGGAACCCCATGGTTTTTCTGAGGATCCCATGCTGCAGGACAGCCCCTTTGCCAATTGGGCTGTGTCTTATGACTCCTCATCACAGTTTCCCAATTACCTGACTTCCAAAGCCTCACCTCCTCTGGGACCAGACTCTTCTCACTCTTCTTCCTCTGATGGTGATGAGCCAAATGGACTCAGTTCTGAGTAAGTATCTGTGCAGGCACCAAAGGGAACAGACTTTGGAAGCATCTGTATTCTTTTACTGCTAACCTGGGCAGGGGTGTAGGGAAGTATATATTCCTGGCTTTTCTCTGTGGCTTTTTGCTCTTAAGCAAAGTAAGAAAACTCTCTATTTGGTCACTTCATGCTCATTTTGACCCTGAACAGGTGGTAATTGTTGGATACCCAGGCCATGGAGGTAAAAGGCAGCATAGCAGCTGGTTAGGGAAGCTCTGGTATGGGTGTGCTACGTGTCATGGCTGTCATTTCTCAATTTGTGAGGGGAGTAGATTGAATGTAAAAAAAGGAAAAGAATTTATAGAGTTGAAGTATTGGAACAGTTGAGTAGGCAGTTATATTCTTAGTAACTAAGACAGGGTTATGAGGATTAACAGTGGGATTTTGTACTAGCTTATTTGTTCTTAGATTATTTCTCTAAGAAGATAATTCCTAGGAAACAGGGGTGCTTTGAAGTTTCAACTCTATTTTCTGAGAACACAAGCAGACTCTAAACATTGTCTCTTACATGATGCAAAGGATTCAGAGTGGTTCCCACAACTTTTAATCACTTTGGTTTGTGTCAGATGAAACAAGCCAGGAGGGTGGTGATGACCACTGAGTAGAAAGATACCAGGTCCACTGCTAACGCTTTGTCCTAATTTCCAAAGGGTTTGTAAGAGTGATCGAGATCAGAACAGACATCTTGAGTTGGAATATCTTTATCAACCTTCTCTCTCTTATCCACATTGTCTTTCTAAATTTTTTAGTCACTTCACAGAAACGTTTCAGCAGCAGCCTAGGTGGGAGGATCCAAATGGTGACAGAAGGTCTTGGGTACAGCCCATTGTTGCTGGAGTTTCAGATGCTACCCTCGGTGATGGTGAGCCCCACATCCCATCTCTTCTTTCTATGTCTACAAGGAACCACATGGACGTCACCATTCCGCCCTTACCTCCAGTACCTCCAGAAGTCTTGAGGGTTGCCGAACACAGACACCGAAGAGGTCTTATGTACCCATATATCTACCATGTCCTCACTAAGGTGAGAACAAGCATCTCATTGCCTCCCTCCTTCCCTGCTCTTGCAGGGTACTTCACTCTTCCTAGAACTGTAAGTTACCAAAAAAATTCTGATTATCGGTATCTGAAGGGAGATAAAAGGAGAGTAAGTGTTCAGGGGCCTTTCATTGTATTAAGGGTCTTAGGTGAGGCGAGACCAGGAGGAAATGAGACTGTGCAGTAAATGAGGCCCCAAGAAGAAGTGTAAGTGTGAGATTTCAAAGAAGATAATACACCAACTTGGTGGATTCTGGTCTAGGGGAAGACACAGTATAAGAGGCTTTATGCTCTTGTTCTTTGCCTCTTCCTCTGCTTCTCCAGAGCTGTTCCCCTCCAACAGTCTTACCATACAAATCTGTCCCTCAGCAAATTGTCTAAGATGGACTTTCCCCATTTAGTCAGTTAATCAGTCATAGCAGAGACTTTAAAAATAGGACATAGCTTTTGAGCTGGCTATGGTCACCTGGGTTTGTTATGGCTTTCCTTTAGTCTGAAACATCTAAATATAAGTAGAAATTTTAGTGGCTAGGCTACAGTTCCTTACTGGTTCTTCTCAGTCCAATTCCAAACCTTGAGGTAACTCATTTTCTCCTTTCCCCTGAATTGTTTTCTTGTTAGGGTGAGATTAAGATCCCTGTATGTATTGAGGATGAGTGTAACATGGAGCTGCCTCCAGCTGCTCTCCTGTTCCGGTCAGCTCGTCAGTATGTATATGGGGTCCTTTTCAGTCTGGCAGAGACACAGCGGAAAATGGAACGCCTGGCCATACAGCGACAGCTACCTGTGGAAGGTAAGTATAGTTCTGGCATTGAGAGAGCTCTCAAAGTTTGATGCACAGCAAAAATGTCTATGCAAGTTCATTATACTTTCAGCTATAGAGCAGTCTGAGAAAATGTATAATTTACCAGGATACTTATTGGTATGAGGAATGAATTAATTTAACCCCCAATTCTTTAACCTGACTACTACTTATAAGAACCATGATGGATATTGGGAGTGTAGAGGTGTAACTGACACAGTCTCTCCTCTTTAGTGAGGCTTTTGTGTTAGACTTGATCCTGTAGATAATTAGAGCCATTGAGATGTTTTTAAGCTAGAGTAGGGTGGTCAAAATAGTGTGTTCAAAAGAATCTTTTAAATTTCTGCTTCTGGGAAGAGGGAATACATACTTTTCCCTATTCCTCCTGCCAAATACAACGAAAAGCCCAAGATATTATATATGAAATAAGCACTATGCACTCTAGAAGGTGAAGAGAAAAAGGCAGGCTGTCTCAGGACCTTGGGTTTACTTTTGCCTCATATATCGCAGACTGGGTATGGGTCAAGTTGGCATCCCAGAAACGCTAACAGGTGTGGACCAATGAAAACCCCAAGAAAAGCCTGCTTTCTCTAGCCAAATGACCTGAAAGGAACAACCTAGCAATGCATAAAGTTTTGAGGTAATAATTACTCTACTTCAGCCAAACAACATAGGAAAACTGGAGCCCACACCTACCCTCACCAGCAAAGGCTTAATGAAGAGCCTAAACTTCTAGTTTTGCCAGGCTGTAGTAAGATGGGGAGCCAGGACTTTCATTCTCACTTGGAAGTAGGCAGCATCCCCCTTCAACCATCAGAGTGGTGTCAGAAAAGACCTACTGAAACACAATATTTAATACCCAAAATGTCCATGTTCCTATTGGAAAATTCCTCATCATACCACAAACCAGAAAGAATTCAAACTGAGATCTCAAACTGACCAAGGAGAGAAAACTGATAGACACCAACATTGAAATGACACCGATATTTGAATTACCTGACAATGATTTCAAATCAGCCATCATAAAAATGCTTTGACAGACAATTATGAACATGGTTGATACAGATTAAAATAGAAAGTTTTGGCAAAGAAATATAAGATGTAAAAAACAAATGGAAATTAAGAACTAAAAATTACAATAACAAATAAAATGCTCCATAGATGGGTTAAACAACAGATTGAAGGTAACAGAGGAAATATTCAGTGGACTTGGAAACAGAGCAATGAAAATTACCCAATCTGAAAAACAGAGAGAAAATAGATTGAAAAAATGAACAGGAACTAGTGGAACTATGGCAAAAGATCTAGTATTTGTGTCATCAGAGTCCCAGAAGAGGAAGAGAAAGTGGATGGGACTATAAAGGTATTAAAAAAAATAATGACTGAAATATCCCCAAATTTGGCAAAAAAAATAAATAAATAAGACCAGAGATTTAAGAAGTTCAGTGGTTTATAAAAAAAAATGAAAACCACAAAGAAATCCATGCCAAGATATACTGCAGTCAACCCTTTGAAAGCTAAATACAGAAAAATTATTGGAAGTAACCAGAGAGAAACAATGCTTTACCCATAGGGGAAAGTAATACAAGTAACAGCCAATTTCTCATCAGAAGCTGTAGTGTGCAGAAGAAAGTAGCACACCATTTTCAAGGGCTGAAAAAACAGAGCTGTCAACTCATAGCTCTACCATATTTTGCCATGTATAAAATATGCTCCCATGTACAATGTGCACCATGTTTTAGTGCTGATTCCCATGTATAATCCACATCCTTATTTTTCCTTCAAACATTTGGGAAAAAACTGTTCATTATACACAGCAAAATGCTGTATATCAAAAAAAAAATACCCTTCAGGAGTAAAGGAGAAATCAAAACATTATCAAGTAAAGGAAAACCAGGATGTTTTTTCACAGCAGACTACCCTAAATGAATGATGAAATGTAGTTTTCCACACAGAAAGGAAATGATAAAAGAAGGAATCTTGGGACAGAACAAGAAAGAAAAAACAATGGAAAGACAAAAATATGGATAAATTCAATAGACTTTCCTTCTTCTTGAGTTTTCTAAATTATGTTTTATAGTTGAAGCAAAAACTAGAACACTGTTTAATGTGGTTCTCAATGTCTCTAGACAAAATGTTTAAGACAGTTACATATGGAAGGGGGTAAAGGCATGTAATAGAGGTCAGGTTTCTACACTTTACTCGCACTAGTAAAATGTCAACACCAGTAGACTGTGATAAATTATGTATATACAGTGCACTACTAATAAAATGCACTGAAAAAAGCTATGCAAAGAGATACACTCAGAAGCACTATAGATAAATCAAAATGGAATTCTAAAATAAGTTCAAGTAATGCATAGGAAGGGAGGGATAAGAAAGTAGAGATATGAAAAACAGAACAAATTGAAAAAATAAAATGACAGACTTAATCCCAAACTTATCAATACACACACTAAATGTAAATGCTCTAACTACACCAATTAAAATACAGAGATAGACACACTGGATAAAAAACATGACCCAAGTATATGCTGTCTACAAAAAAGTCACTTCAAATATAAATGATATAGATGAGTTGAAAGTAAAAGAGTGGAAAATGATATACCATGAAAACATTAATCAAAAGAAAGCAGGAATGGCTGTATTAATACCATATAAAGTAGACTTAAGAGCAAACAAAATTACCAGGGGAAGAGAGGTACATTACATAATGATAAAAGGGTCAATCTATCAAGAAAACATAACAGTCCTAAATGTGTATCACCAAACAACAGAGGCACATAAAATATGTGATGCAATAGGTAAAACTTAAGTGAGAAATAGACAAATCCACAATTATAATTAGAAACTTCAATTCCCTTCTCAATAACAGGTAGAACAACTAGACAGAAAATCAGCAAGAATATAGAACTCAATGACACCATCAATAAATAGGATATAATTGACTCTTACAGAGCACTCAACAACAGTACAATACATGTTCTTTTCGCATGGCCATAATATGTATGCCACTAATAGAGCATATCCTTGGCCATAAAACAAACCTCAGTAAATTTAAAACAATTCAAACCATACTGGGTATATTCTCAGACCACTATAAAATCAAACTAGAAACCAACAGAAAGATAACAGGAAAATCTACGAATACTTGTCAAATAACAAAGCACTTCTATGTATAATCTGAAGGAAAAGAAAGAAATACATGGAACTAAATGAAAATAGAAATCCAGCATATTAGAAGTTGTAAGGTAGAGATAAATAATTGCTGAGAGGGAAATTTATAGGGCTAAATGTTCACATTAGAAAAGAGGGACTTCTGGCCAAGATGGAGGTGTAGGTAGACACACTGTGCCTCCTTGCACAACCAAAATAAGGACAACAACAATTTAAAAACAAAATAACAACCAAAACTGACAGAAAGTTGAACTGTATGGAAGTCCAACAACCAAGGAGTTAAAACAGACACATTCATCCAGACTGGTAGGTGGGGCGAAGTCAGACAGCTAGGTGGAGAGGGGTTGTGGCACAAAAAGTGGTGGCACCAGGCACACATGCAAGACTGCAGCCAGCGGACCTGGACACACAGGTGGCAGCTGGCAGACCCAGCAAGGCGGTGACTGAAGCAAGGCACTGCATACAAGGCAACTGGCTGACCAGGCGGTCCCACATTCGTGCTCAGATAACCCAGGCGAAACTGAGGAGTGAGATAGACCATGCAATCCAGGGTCCCAGAGCTGGGAAATAAAGCCTCAAATCACCGGTTGAAAACACCTGTGCGGGTTGAGGCACAGGGAAAAACTACCAGCCTCACAGGAGAGTTCATTGGAGAGACCCACAGGGTCCTAGAATGTACACAAACCCACCCACATGGGAATCAGCACCAGAAAGGCCCAGTTTGCTTGGGTGAAGCGGTGGAAGGGACTGAAAGCCAAGAGAGAGCAGAGCAAGTGTCATTGTTCCCTCTCGGACCCCACCCCCACATACAATGTCACAACCCAGTGACTGGGTCACCCCTTTTACCCTCCGTGAACACCTAAGACTCTGCTCCTCATATGTAACAGGCACGACAAGACAAAAAAAAAGTGGCCCAAACAGAAGAACAGATCAAAGCTCCACAGCAAGTACAACTGAGTGACAAATAGATAGCCAACCTATCAGATGCAGTTCAAAGCACTGGTGATCAGGATGCTCACAGAATTGGTTGATTTTGGTTGCAAATTAGATGAAAAAATGAAGGCTACACTAAGTGAAATGAAGGAAAATGCACAGGGAACCAATAGTGATGGGAAGAAAACTGGGACTCAAATCAATGGAGTGGAACAGAAGGAAGAAAGAAACAATCAAACAGAAAACAATGGAGAAACAAGAATTCAAAAAAAATGAGGAGAGGCTTAGGAACCTCCAGGACATCTTTAAACATTCCAACATCCGAATCATAGGGGTGCCAGAAGGAGAAGAGGAAGAGCAACAAGTGGGAAAGTTATTTGAACAAATAATAAAGGAGAACTTCCCCAATCTGGCAAAGGAAATAGACTTCCAGGAAGTCCAGGAAGCTCAGAGAGTCCCAAAGAAGAGGGACCCAAGGAGGAACACACCAAGGCACATCATAATTACATTAGTCAAGATAAAAATGAAGGAGAGAATCCTAGAAGCAGCAAGAGATAAGGAGACAGTAACCTACAAAGGACTTCCCACCAGACTGTCAGCTGATTTCTCAAAAGAGACCTTACAGGCAAGAAGGAGCTGGAAAGAGGTATTCCAAGTCATGAAAGGCAAGGACCTCCATCCAAGATTGCTCTATCCAGCAAAGCTTTCATTTAGAATGGAAGGGCAGATAAAGTGCTTCTCAGGTAAGGTCAAGTTAAAGGAGTTCATCATCACCAAGCCCTCATTATATGAAATGTTAAAGAGACTTATCTAAGAAAAAGAAGATAAAAAACATGTATAGTAAAATGACAGCAAACTCACAATTATTAACAACCACACCTAAAACAAAAACAAAAACAAACTAAGCAAACAACTAGAAGAGGAACAGAACCACAGAAATGGAGATCACATGGATGGTTAGCAACAGGGGAGTGGGAGGAGGAGAGAGGGGGAAAAGGTACAGAGAATAAGTAGCATAGATTGTAGGTAGAAAATAGAAGGGGGAAGGCAAGAATAGTATGGGGAATGTAGAAGCTAAAGAACTTATGACACATGGACATGAACTAAAGGCAGGGGAATGTGGGTGGGAGAGGGTGTGCAGGGTGGAGGGGAATGAAGGGGGGTAATGGGACAACTGTAATAGCATAATCAATAAAGTATATTTAAGAAAGAGGGAAATGATCTTATCAGTCATTTAAATTTTCTCCTTAAGAAACAAGAAAAGGAGGAGAAAACAAAACCAGCAGCAAAACAAAAGAAGGAAATAGTAAAGATAAGAACAGAAATCAATGAAATTGATACAGCAAAACAAAAAAATTTTAACAGAAACTTGGTTCTTCGAAAAGAACAATAAAATTGACAAACTTCTAGTAAGACTACAAGAATAATAAAGAAAAATAAAAGAAAATAAAGACAAATAAAGAAGGCACAAATTGCTAATATTAAGGCAGGGGCTATCACCACAAAGCCTGAAGAAATCAAGTTTGATATGGGAATACTGTAAACAACTCTGATACATAAATTTGACAATTTAGACACAATGGACCAATTTCTCAAAATATATAAACTAACATACCTCACCTAATATAAAATAGATAATTTCAATAGCCCTATAAATATTACTGAAATTTTATTTGAACTTCCCAAAAATGAAATCTTACTCAATTGGTTTCACTAGAGAATTCTCTCAAATGTTTAACAAAGTATTAACATCAACTCTACACATTCTTTTTCATAAACTAGGAGAGAAGAGAGAACACTTCCCAACTTATTCTAAGGAGCCTGTATTTCCCTGATACTAAAACCATATCAAGACAGTACATTAAAACACTTTTGACTGATCAATATGGTTATAAAATATCTGAAGAAATATTAGTCAATAGAATTCAGCAATTTATTAAGAGAATGGCCAAGTAGGATTTATTCCATGGTTGCAAGGTTTAATATTTGAAAAATCAATCAGTGTAATCCATCATGTAAACAGGCTAAAGAATAAAATAATATGATCATCTCAATGGATTCAGGAAAATATTTGACAAAATTTGATGACTATTCATGATAAAAAATCTGAAAACTAGGAATAGTGGGGAATTTCTTCAACTTGATAGAGAACATCTACAAAACCCTACAGCTAATATTATACTTAATGATGAAAGACTGAATATTTTTTTCCTATACATGAGGAACAAGAAAAAGATGTCCACCCTTGCCACTGCTCTTCAATATAGCACAGCAAATTCTAGCCAGTGTAGAAAGGCAAGAAAATGAAGTAGAAGGCATACAGATTGGAAAAGAAGAAATAAAACTATCCCTAGTTGCAGATGACAATATAGTCTATGTAAAAAAATCACAAGGAATTTACAACAAAACTTTTAGAATTGATATGTGAGTTGATCAAGGTCGTAGAATATAAAATAAACATAGAGAAATTAATTGTATTTCTATAAAACAACAATGAATATGTGTAACTGACATAAAAAATGCAATACCAGCCCTGGTTGGTGTGGCTTAGTGGATTGAGCCCCTGCCTGATTCCCACTCAAGGTACATGCCTGGGTTGTGGGCCAGGTCCCCAGTTGGGAGTGTGCAAGAATCAACTGATTGATGTTTTCCTCCCTTCCCCTCTCTCTAAAAATAAATAAATAAAACCTTCCGAAAATGTAATACCATTTACAATCCCTCCAAAGAAAATGAAATCCTTAGGCATATATTTAACAAAAGAGGTTTAGGATCTGTATGCTGAGAATCACAAAATGCTGATGAGACAAATCAATGGAAAGACATAGATGCCCATGAATTGGAAGACTCAACATAGTAAAGATGTCAATTCTTCCCAAATTAATATACAGGTTTAACACAATTCCTATCCAAATCCCAGCAGATTTCTTTGTAGATACAGACAAGAATATTCTAATATTTATATGGAATGACAAAGGAGCTAGAATAGCTAAAATGTTTATGAAAGGGAATAATAAATTGGGAGCAATCGCTTTACCTGATTATGATGACTTACTGTGTAGCTAAAATAATTAGGCCTGGATGGGAAGGGCAGGGTATGTGCTGGACAAAAAGTCAAAAGGAAACAAGGCCAGCGCTATGGGGGTTTTTCTACCTGCAGTGTTTGATTCGTTCTTAAGGAACTGAGAGCTTAATTTTCCAAAATGTCAAAAAGACCATGTTATTTCCCACCTCCCATCCCAACTCCCACAACACAAATGCCCAGTACACCAGGGTTTGTGGGATATATCCATACAGTCATCTTGCCTGCAATAGCTGCAGTCTCGGAGGAAACCTGGGCATCAAAAGCTGGCTCACAGCATCCTCTGGTATTACAATTGCAAAAGCCCCAAAGCCAGCAGATAAGCAGAGAGGTCTGGGACCAAGTAAAGGCTTCCAAGTCTGACTTAAAGTTGTGAGAGATTAGCAACATTGTTGGTGTCATATGGCAAGATTTTCTTCATTAGTGAATGGAAAAAAACCAAGAATATTTAAATCAATTTGAAGCAGAAAAAGACAGAGTACAATGAATCTGTGAAGGCCTACCATAATTTTCCCATATACCTTGCAAACATAAATGCAAAATGTCATGCAGAATCTGCTTTAGAAGAAGAAAGTCAACAGGCTGTCTCACATGGAGAAAGGAGAACCTTACATGAGCACCCAGCCTGTTGAAGATCCAGATGATTATAATGATGGATTTTCTTTTTTTTTAAGTGGGTTTTATTTTTTTATTTAAGATTTTATTTATATTTATTTTTAGAGAGGGAAGGAAGGGAGAAAGAAAGAGAGAGAGAGAAACATCAATGTGCGGTTGCTTCGGGTCGTGGCCTGCAACCCAGGCATGTGCCCTGACTGGGAGTTGAACCTGTGATGCTTTGGTTCGCAGCCCACACTCAATCCACTGAGCTATGCCTGCCAGGGCTAATGATGGATTTTCAATGAAGTATATAGTCACTCTCTATTTCCAGAGGAACCACCACCTCATCCGTGAAATTCTTAGAGTGTGGTGCCAGACATTCAGTCAATGTTATAACACCTAGAATGCAAGTTCTCAAGCAACAGGTCAAGTCTTCAATGGTTTGTCAGCAAAAAAAAGGAGCTGAACTTGTTCAAATAGAGGAGCAATGCCAGGAATAGAAGAGGAAATTCCAGGGGAGCACAGATTCGTTTAAAAATGAACTTAAAAGGTTGTGTGATTTGAAAGTAGAAGTGGATATGGAAAAACTTGCAGCTGAAATGGAACAGGCTTACAAAAGGCAAGAGGAAGTGGAGAAGCCAGCAGAGCAAGCTGAACGCAGTCAGAGCAGTATTGTTTCTGAGGAAGAATGAGCTACTAGTAAGATTAAAAAAAAAGAAGAAGAAGAAAAAGAAGACAATAGCATTCCAGTGGAGACAGAGAAGGCACACCTTGAAGAAACAATGGAAAGTGAACAGAATGGTGAAAAAGGCACATCTACTCTTGAGGACAAAGAGAGTGGGCAAGAGAATGGACAGTATGGCAGAGGAAGGGACAAGTGATTAGTTACACTGGCTCAGAGTGGAAGAATAGAGGAGAGATCAACAGATTCCATACCAGAAGATTAGAAAAAAGAATAAACGTTGCCTTGATATATGTGTTCTAAATACTTTTTTAAATGAAAAAATGTTTTTGAGTTGGAAAAAAAAGACGTACTGGCAGTGATATAGATATATAGGTAAACGGAACAGAATAGGAAACCCAGAAATAGCCCCATATCAGTACAGCTAACTGATTTTTGACAAAGCTACAGAAGCACTTTATTGGAGGACATATAGTCTTTTTAACAAATGGTACTGGATCGACTGGACATCTATATATGAACAAGTACCACATATCTCAGGGGTTCCCAGCCCCTAGGCCATGGACCTGTACCAATTGTGGCCTGTTACAAACCAGGCACACAGTAGGAAGTGGGTGGTGGGCAAGGAGTGAAGCTTTGCCCACATTACCATGTGAGTTCTCCCTCCTATCTCCAGTGCCCCTCCCACCCACCCCCATCCGTGGAAAAATTGTCTTCCACGAAACCAGTCCCTGGTACTGAAAAAGTTGGGGACTGCTGATCTAGATTAGTATAGGAAATATATAAAGAACTCTCAAAACTGAACATTATAAAAACAACCTAGTTAGAAAATCAGCAAGACATTTCACTGAAGGGGATATGATTATGACAAGTAAAATATGAAAACATGTTCATTGTTAGCCATTAGAGAAATGCAAATTAAAACAACAATGAGGTATTACTGCATACCTATCAGAATGGCTAAACTGAAAACTGGTGGTAATTCCACATACTGGATTGGATGTGGAAAAACTGATCATTTATAAATTGCTGGTCTGAGTGTAAAATGGTACCACCACTTTCAAAAGTAATTTGGTAGTTCTTTTCAAAACTAAAAGTGGACTTATCATACAATCCAGCACTTAATGTTTTGGGGTATTTATCCCAGAGAAATGAAGACTTAGTTTCATTCAGGAACTTGTATACTAAGTACAATAACAACTTTATTCATAATAGCCCCAACTGGAAACAACCCAGATGTCCTTCAAAAGGTGAATGGTTAAACTTTGGTACATCCATACCATGGAATACTATTTAGCAAAAAAGGAACGAACTATTCACAAGGTGCAAAAACATGGATAGATCTCAAGGGCATTATGCTGAGTGAAAATGCCAACCTCAAAAGATTGAATACTGTATGATTCCATTTATAAAACATTCTCAAACTGACAAAATGATAGAGTTGGAAAACAGATTAGCGATTGCTGGAGAATGGGTATGGTGTGGGGGATACCAGCTGTAACCATAAAAAGGGGTAGCATAAGGGGGATCTTTTTAGTGGTGAAATAGCTCTGTATCTTGATTGTGGTGGTGGTTATACAAATCTACGCAGAACTATATACCCAATTATACCAATGTCAACTTCCTAGCTTTGATATTTTACTAGAATTATTTTAGAGATCAGCATTGGGGAAAACTGGGTAAGGAGTTCTCTGTACTGTTTTTGTGACTCCCTGTGAATCTATAATTTTTTTAAATTAAGAGGTTTTTTAAAAGAGAGCATTCTAGAGGTTGTGGGGCATAGTTGTGAGGGGGGCCAGGCAGGATTAAGTTAAAGCAGGGACAGCAGTCTAGAGACTCTTACCAGGTGGAAGATGATGAGATGTGAATCTCTACAATATTCATTGTGATAAAGGAAAGGGAATAGATGTGATAAATGATAAGGTAGTAGAATCAACAGGAACTTGAGAATAACTGGATGTGTAGGAGATGAAGGAGAGCAAGGACTATAGGATGACACAGGTTTCTAGTTTGTATAACTGAGTAAATGCTAGATGTGTTAAGTAAAAGAGGCCATAGGAGCTTGCGGTGTACTAGATATAGACAGAAGCCATGTTTTCCTTTTCTCTTATACCTTTGTAAATTTAAAAGAGATTGGCTTTTTGAAAATTTTGCGAAATTCTTTTAAATTACTTTGAGGTGTTCTATAGTCCAAAGCCAGGCAGTCACATGGTTCTTCCTGGACTTCTTCCCTGGATTAGGCTAGTACATCTACTTAAGAAATGAGTTTCAAAGTAATTAAGAACTTTGTGACATTGAGCATTGATTTCTTCATCTACAAAATGAGCACTATGTTTTGTGATGATATAGTCATAAAACTTCTCTCTGGGGATTGCTCTGAGGAGTAAATGAGATTTGATTTACATTTATATGCAAAGTACTTAACATATATCAAGCATATAATAAATGCTTACTACTTCTGCTAACAATAAAAGTTATAGCAATAAAAATAAACAGATAGTGAAGTATGATGTATCCTGTCCATTGTCGCCAGATGTAGAAATGCTCAGAGATTCACTAGAGCCTGTTTTTCCTCAATGTCTGTTTTCCAGTTCCTTCAGTGATCCTTAAAGAGTGGTCTGCCTATAAAGGGAAGTCACCTCAAACACCTGAGCTGGTGCCTGCGCTGACATTTAGGGAATGGACTTGCCCAAACCTCAAGAAACTCTGGTTAGGCAAAGCAGTTGAGGACAAGAACAGAAGGATGAGGGCCTTCCTGGCCTGTATGAAGTCAGATACACCCAGTATGCTCAATCCAGCTAATGTCCCCACCCATCTGCTGCTCATGTGCTGTGTACTCCGGTAAGCCATGTGACAGGTGGCCAGTTCATTTCTCTTACTTTTTGGACATTTCCTTTAATCAAGTGTTTTTATAGTATTCTAGGGTGGGAAGGTTTTTGTTTTATATTGAGCTTAGACTTCAGAAATGCTGAAATTGATTGCTATGATAGTTTCCTCAGTTTATGGTCTCTGTCATCATCAGTCATGCATGACCTTTTTTTAATATTTGGTTTTATATTTGGCTTCTGTCCCTTTTAGTCCTTATTCCTGATCTAGTTCCCTCTTCCTCTCCACCCATAGTTATAGACTCTGTGGTATTTCATGTGCGTCCTTCCAAGCCATCTTCCATTTATATATTTAGACATTATCCATGCACAGTCTATAGTATCATTTCTACGGATAGATTGTTTCCTGTTTTTACATAAAAGATATTGTGCTGTACATCTCATTTTACTTTTTTCACTTAATGTTATTTTTGAGATCTATCCATATTCAGGTATGGTTCATTTCTTTAGACTGCCAGATTATGTTCCATCAAATACTGATATCAGTATGGTTGAGCCTTGAACAACACGAGTTTGAACTGTGCAGGTCTGCTTATATACTGATTTTTTGTCAATAAATACTATAAATATATTTTTTCTTCCTTATGATTTTCTTTTTTAAGTATATTTTGTTGATTATACTGTTACAGTTTTCCCAATTTTTTATCTCTTCTATCCCCCCTCCACCCTGCACCCCCCATCGTCTAGCATTCCCTCACCCCTTAGTTCATGTCCATGAGTCATACATATGTTTTTTTCACTTCTGTTTCCTATACCATTCTTAACCTTTCCCTGTCTATTTTATGCCTACCAATTATGCTTCTTATTCCCTGCACCTTCACCCCCATTCTTCCCCTCTTCCTCCCCACTGAAATCCCTCCATGTGGTCTCCATTTCTCTGATTCTGTTCCTGTTCTAGTTGTTTGTTTTGTTTTGTTTGTATGTATGTTCATTTGTTGACAGTTGTGAGTTTGTTGTCATTTTACTGTTCATACTTTTGATCATCTTCTTAGATAAGTCCCTTTAACATTTCATATAGTAAGGGCTTGGTGATGATGAACTCCTTTAACTTGACCTTATCTGGGAAGCACTTGACCTGCCCTTCCATTCTAAATGATAGCTTTGCTGGATAGAGTCATCTTGGATGGGGGTCCTTGTCTTTCATGACTTGGAATACTTCTTTGCAGCTCCTTCTTGCCTGAATTTTTTTTTTTTTTCAGAAATCAGCTGCTAGTCTTATGGGAACTTCTTTGTAGGTAACAGTCTCCTTTTCTCTTGCTGCTTTTAAGATTGTCTCCTTCTCTTTAATCTTGGGTAATGTAATTATAATGTGCCTTGGTGTGTGCTTCCTTGGGGACCCCAAGTATTCTTGACATGAGACCCCTGTTTTAGAGCTTCTGTCCTGAGTGTAAGCTGGGTGGGTGATTCTCTTCACCATGCCTATTGGATATAGAGCTGGGGTTAATGAGAAATGGCAGTATTCCCTTCCCTGGATGAAACTATAACCCAAGAATGGGAGTTGGGAGGAGAAGGAGCCTGGGAGGAGAAGGAGACATATACAGTCTTCTTGGCTGTATATGTCTGAGGGTTAACTGATTAAAAAAATACTTCATTTAGTATTTCTTATAAGTTCCAGCTTCACAGCTCAGTGTTCTCCAACCCTCTGGTGACTTGTAGGGACTGACATCTTCTTTGCACAAAAACCTATTTCCTCTCTATCAGCAAATAAATAATGAGAAAATGTAATAGGAAATAGAATACCATCCATAATTACAAGAATATATATCAACTACCTAAGAATTATTAAAAACACAGCAGACCTCTATGAAAAATAATTCACTCTACTAAGAGAGAAAGTAACAGACCTGAATAAAGGGAGAGGTAAACTATGATCTTTGGATGAGAAGACTTAACATTATAAAGATATCAACACTCCGAATTAATCTATAAATTCACTTCATTGAAAACAACCCAAAAAATTTTTGTGGAAAGTGGACTAATTCTAAATTACATTTGGAAGAATAAAGGTTCACGTGGTTCAGGAATAGCTACAAGTTTGAAACATTAAAAGCAAAGAGTAGATACCTGATATTAAGGCAAACTATAAACCCTTAGTAATGGAAACAATGTGATCCTGGGGAGGGATCAAATAGGCAATGGAACAAAATAGAATCCAGGAAAACACTCATGTACGTACAGGAACTTGGTCTATAGCAATAGTGGTAATATAAATCAATGGGGAAAGAAGAGATCATGTAATGAATGGAATTGGGAAAAATGGCATTCTTACAGCATATACAGAATAAATAACCACTATATTTAATGACCTGACATGGAAGGCAGCATTATAAAACTATGCAATAATGTAAATTTTTATGACCCAGGGGTACGAAAGAATTTATTGAATAAAATCCCAGAAGTATACATCATAAAGGTACAATTTGATGGCTTTGACAAACCAAGATTAAATACTTTTTGGTTAGGGGTGAAGTATACTGACATCTGTAATACACTTTTAAATGTACAACATACTTTAAAAAGACAATAAAGATCTTGACGGTAAGCAATTAAAAGGAGGCCTGTAGCACCGTGGTACAAGCGAAATGACAGAGCATCCAGAAGTCTTATATAGAGAGCAAGGGAAAGGAACAGCATCACCCTGCAATAACAGTCAACTCTGGATGGGCGGTGATGAAGGGTGTGGGCATGCACTTACATGGTACCCACTCAGGAGCAACCAGGACAAGACTTGGGGCAGATTTCAAAGCATTCCATAAACTACACAAAGACTCATCAACACACGGCAGATACCTCACTGGCACAAAAGGACTGAAAAACCACTGTTGACCAAACATTAACTGAAAAATAAGTTTCTCTGACCCAGAAGCAATTCCTAGGAATCCAGGCTTAAAACTAAAATAAAACTTATCCCTGCCAGTCAGGAATACTGTGAATACCCAAAGTTATGATCTCTCAGTAATGATCACAAAAAGAACCTCCAACTACTAGTCCCTCACCAAATATGTGTCAAAAACATATAAACTTCCTGAACTATGATAGCAGCCTTATTTCACACATAAATTCAAGGTAAGACACGAACTACCTCAGAGGACTTGAGCATAACCTTTGCTGAGTTAGTGACTTATGCAGACTCAGGGATGACACTTAAAGATTTTATTTACATTTAGGGAAGAGAAGGACAAAGAGAGGGAGAGAAACATCAATGTATGAGAGATACATCAATTAGTTGCCTTACACGCCCACAACTGGAGACCTGGCCCACAACCCAGGCCAGCCAAAGGGTGACCAGTTTAATTCCCAGTCAGGGCACATGCCTTGGTTGTGGGCCCGGTCCCCAGTAGGGGGCGCGTGAGAGGCAACCACACATTGATGTTTCTCTCCCTCTTTCCCTCTTCCCCTGGCTAAAATAAATAAATAAATAAAATCTTTAAAAAATATAAATAAATAAAATCTTAAAGAAAACTTCACAAACTTGATTAAAAACATGAATCTGTATACCTAATAGGCTCAATAAATTCCAAGTTGCATAAACACTAAAGAACCACATCAGACATATAGTCTAAATGAAGAAAGCCAAAGCCAAAGAGAGTATTTTGAATGCTATAAGAAATAAAAGTGACTCATCACATGCAAGGGAACCACAAAGATGAGATTCTCATCAGAAACAATGGGGACCAGAAGGACAAAGTAATTCAGTGTACTCAAATATAAAACTCAACTGTCTATCTATTTTTAAAATTTTAATTTTATTTTACAATTGCAGTTGACATTCAATATTAGTTTCACATGTACAGCATAGTGGTTAGGCATTTATATAAGCTATAAAGTGATCCCTCCCTTTATGTCTTGCACCCACCTGACACCAGGTATAGTTATTACACTATTATTATTTTTAAAGATTTTATTGTATTCATTTCTAGAGAGGGGGGAAGAGAAGGTCAGCTGCTGCCTGTGTCTGGCCCGGGGCTACCTGGCAGGAGCTACAAGATGGTGGCTGCCTGTGCTGGACTTGGAGGTACCTAGGAGTGTTTATGCTGTGAACCAAGGCCAGATGCCACTAGTGACAGGCTTGGGGCCACTTAACAAGTAGTACAGGGCATGCCAAGGCCAGACTCTGCTTAAGAGATTTTAAGACAGTCCATAGCATGGGCTCAGGCTCTGTGCTTACGAGGATTAGCCTCTGAAAGTGGTTCAGTCTGGACACATATTTTGGGTGGGACAGAGTTTCAGGGAATAACCAGGGCGGGGCAAGAGCTGTGTTAGCCAGGTCAATGGACACTGACCTACATTTAGTGTCCAATTGCACCTTCAGGCCAAGGGAGTGGGAGTGGCTCAACAAAGGAACAGTGGAACCTGCTGGTACTTTAGTTCTGGAGAGACTGCCTTTCCTGCCTTTGCCCTGAAGCCTGGCCATTCAGTTCCTCCCAGTATGTCTTTGGAATTTTTTGAATTGCTGTACCTTCTGTGGAGCTTAGGGCTAGTGTTTCTGAGCCAGTGAGCCTGTTCTCTGGCCCTTAAAGGGGATAGCTGGGTCTACAGCAGCCCTCCCTCTCACCCAGACTGAGTTCCTGCTGATTTTCAAAGCCAGCTGTTATGGGTACTACTCTTCCTGGCACTGGTGCTCCAGGCTGGGCAGCCCAGTGTGGGGCTGGGACCCCTGGCTCCTCAGTGGGAACCTCCACAGCCAAAATATCCCTGCTGCTTAAAAATGCCACCCTGTGGGATCGGGACCTACCAAAGTATCTAGAATGCAAGATGTATTTATTAAATATTATTCCCGAGTAACTTATACTTTGCTGTATATAGTATAATGTAATATAATGGTTATATATAGTGTATATAATAATGTAAATACTACTAATAGTAATAATATAGATGCCATCTCGTCACTGAGATTGAGGAACTTCCTCGGGAAATTAGCAATGCTGTAGTTTTTCCAGAGAAAATCCCCAATGGCATCATATAATTCAAAAAATAGCACATGATATGCATCACTACATATTGGTTGACTTAATAATCATTACTTCCTATTGTTTCATTTATGAGCTTCTCACTCTTCCTACTCCTTGCACCCCACACACTCTGTCTCATAATTCATTCCAGGCTGGTTGAAGAGCAGTGCTGGACAAATGATGAAGCTAGCATTTCCATTTGTATATCCTGACATTGACTCATTTGTTCAGCAAGTATTTTATTGAGCACCAATTCTACCATACACCATACTAAGTTTAGAGAGACATGAAAAGTTGCAAATTAATATTAAAGTATAAACCAAACCAAAGAAACAATTCAAATCTCTAGGAATTGAAATGTTTCCTTCTCTGTGAGGTCTTTTCTGATTCTCCCAGGTAAATTTAGTCACTGTCTCCTTAGAGTACCTAGAACAACCTGTTCAGCTTATAAAATCACAACCCTGCCTGTCTCCCACACTTGACTACTTTGGAGCTCCTTTAGGTGAGTTTTTCTTTCACAGTGGCCAGGTTATGACTGGTACAATTCTGCTTTGGAGGATTTTTGTTCAGTTTTGGGGGTTGGGTTATGGTGTGACCTGATTGATGCATTCAGTCATTCCCCCAATAAATGTTTACTAATACACTCTATGCTATGTGCTAAGCCAGATAGTTCATAATAAATCAAAAATAATAAATAAGACAGCAGACGAGGGCAAACCAACAAAGTCTTAGAACTCCTAGGAACTTATGTGAGCACTTGAAAAGAATGTGTGTTCTTTGTAAAAAATCAAACATCTGAACCTTACTTGTAGTTTTGACTTTACGTGTCATCTTCTGTGACTTTACATGTTTTTTAGGGATATTTCACATGTCATAGCTTGATGGTAGTATACTAAAGTCTCCTACTGTAATTACATTTCTATTCATTTTCTTCTATTTTTGCTTCACATATTGCCAACAGAATAAGATGTCAAAATTAAAAATAAAAGAATGGGCAAAGGTAAATCAAGGAACTACAAATCAAAATAAAGAAACAATATTAATAGATAATATCCTCAAGACAGAACAAAAACATTGAGAACAAAAGAATATTTTATACTGATAGAAGTTACAAGCTATGAATTAGGTACTTCATAACATAGCCTCAAAAAATATAAAATAGCCCTGGCTGGTGTGACTCAGTGGATTGAGTGCTGGCCTGTGAACCAAAAGGTCGCCAGTTCAATTCCTGGTTAGGAATCCCCGGCACATGCTGGGGTTGCAAGCCAGGCCCCAAGTTGGGGGCCGTGCAAGAGGCAACCAGTGAATGTATTTCTCACACATTGGTGTTTATCTCCCTCTCCTTCTACCTCCCTCCCCCTCTCTCTTAATAAATAAATAAAATCTTTAAATATATATATATAATAAATAAGTTTTTCAAGTGGAGGAAGTGCAGGCAGGAAAGAAGATAATTGTTGTGGGCAAAAGGAAGTTTGTGTGCCCCAGGAAGATTCCTGCTGGAAAGCCCAGTCATGTGGAATATAGTTCCCAAAAAAGCAACAGGGCTTGTTTGCATGTCCTGCAATTTGTGGAACCATCCTGGATGTTTGGACATGAAGAAAGGATAATAGGGCTGCCTGCTGTGTTGTGATCATTCCAGGCCAGAACAGCAGGTTAAAGATTTGAAGCCAGGCTGTCTGGATACAGAGCCTAGGCTCTTTCCAGGACACTGCACTGCCTTCTGATAGTAGTAACAGGCCAGTGTCCCCAGGAACCCATCTCACGTGCCCCTCAGAGGAGACAAGCTGGTGTTTTAAATACGAAGTTTCTGAAGCTCCAATAATTATGAATATCTTCTTGTGGGGCTTTCAGGGAACTAAGGACTAGACTTTGTACTGACGTATTTGAATTTGTCATCTCTCTTTCCCTTCTTCTTTCTGCATTCTTAGTGCCTAGAATAGTAGGGCATATTCAATTCATGAAATTCAATTCCAGTACTCATCAATGTGTACTTATTTATTTAATTGGTGGATTTCCTATCTTGGAGAATGGCTTCATCATCTAGCCATCTGCCCAAGCCAGAATTCTTGGAATCTTGGACCCTTCCCTTTTTCTTTACCCCTTCCCACAAAATCTGTGACCAAATCCTGTGGCTTTGTCCCCTGGCCCTCTCCATTCCATCAGCCAGTGCCTTTGTTTAGGCCTCTTTGGCCACAGATTGCTGCAGTTCCCCAACTGGTATCAATGCCTCTTGTCTCTTCCTCTCTGAGCCAGTCAGTATCAAACTAGTCAATAACATTTTCCTGCTGACGATCCTTAAGCATTTTCCTATATTTTCAGGATGAAGGTCCAAATTCTTTCTTACTGTTTTCAAGGCCCTTCATGATTTATACTACTTTCGAATCTTGTTTCCTGTCACTGTAAACCTGCTTAGCTCCAGCATTATTGAACCTGGTATATCATATTGAACTCTACAGCTCTGTGCCTTCACTCATACTATTTCTTTATCCTAGAACATTCTTTCTCTAGCCTTTCATGTCACTAATTTCTACATGCCTTTTGAAACTCAGTTCCTGCTGACTTTTTTTTTTCAGGATGCCCTTCCTTACTCTTCCACTAGTGGGCCTCTTTTGTGCTCTTATAGCGCCCTGTATGTTCTTCTTTCTTGTTACTTAATACACTGTCCTGTCATTGTTGGTGTACATGCCTGTCTCCTCTACTCCCTAGACTGCAAATAACCAAAGGCAGAGATTCTTTTACTTTATTCCATTGGAATCACCAAAACCTAGCCTAGGATCTGGCCCATGATCGTGTCTTAACTTAAATGAGCTTTTATGACTTAATAATGATGTATTTATTTTCTAGGTACATGGTTCAATGGCCTGGTGGTCGAATCCTGCATCGCCATGAGCTAGACACCTTCCTTGCACAGGCAGTATCTTCCCAGCTTTATGAACCAAATCAGCTTCAAGAACTCAAGGTGATTCAATCTATCCTCATTTAAATTATTTTATGAGCTCATAGCTTTTCTTTAGGTCTTTTTTTTTCTGGAGCTGGGGGCAAAAGTAAGTTTTACAGGTAAATGTTTGATTTACTTTAGCCAAATATTATGTTCATTAACAAAATCAGCAGGTGCTTGTAACACTGCTCTGAAACCGAGGGGTGAGAATGGACGGAAAAGATGGATATTATGCAAGACAAATAAGTTGTGGCCCAGAAACCATGGTAAAGTTTCTGACTCTTCAAGATACACTTCGGAGACTTAGCCTGATGACCCCTTTTGGTCTCTGAGTAAATGTCCATCCTCTCCCCTTTTTTTCCAGTTTTATTGAGATATAATTGACATATAGCACTGTATAAGTTTAGGTTATACAATATAATGATACATGTATCATGCAATGACTACTACAATAAATTTAGTTACCTTCTGTCTTCTCATATAGAAACTATATATACAGGGGTGGACAAAAGGTTTACAGTTGTTCATATAGAAAATAATATGAGTTCCCGATAAGATAGAGGCATAGGTAGAAACCCTACAACCAAAAAGAGGATAACAACCAATCTAAAATCAATAAACAACCAGAACTGCCAGAAAATCAAACTGCATAGAACTCTGACAACCACGGAATTAAAGGAACAGTCAAACAGAACAATCAGACTAGTAAGGCAGCAGATGGAAACTGCAGTAAGACAGCAAACTATAGGTGCAGGGCTGACTTAAGGGGAAACTGAAACTCACAGGTGGCTGTGGACTATGGCAGTTGCTGAGGTGGGAGAAACTCCAGGTCTCACATGAGAGTATGTTGGAAAGAGGGGCTAGAGCTGAGCAGGCGAACTGCACTGTTCCCTCTCCCCCACAGGCAGCATCATAGCACAGCAAGGAGGGTTGCCCTTCTCCCTTACAACTTATCAGGTGTGCCAAGACAAGGAAATATGGCTCAAATGAAAGAACAGAGCAAAACCTCAGAAAGAGAGCTAACTGATAAGGGTATAGCTAACCTATCTGATGGAGAATTTAAAGCCCTGGTAATCAAAATGCACACAGAACTGATTGAGCTTGGTTGAAAAATGAAAAAACAAATGAAAAATACCCAAAATGAAATAAATCAAAATATTCAGGGAACCAACAGAGACAGGAAGGAAACCAGGACTCCAAGCAATGATTTGGAACACAAGGAAGAAGTAAACATCTGACCTGAACAGAATGAAGAAACAAGAATTCAAAAAAGTGAAGAGAGTCTTAGGAACCTCTGGGACAACTTGAAATGTTCCAATATCCAAATTATAGTGGTGCCAGAAGGAGAACAACAGCAAGAAATTGAAAACTTACTTGAACAATTGATGAAGGAAAATTTCCCCAATCTGGCAAAGGAAACAGACTTCCAGGAAGTCCAGGAAGCCCAGAGAATCCCAAAGAAGTTGGACCCAAAGAGGAACACACCAAATCACATCATCATTAAGGTACCCAAGATTAATAATAAAGAGAGAATCCTAAAAGCAGCAAGAGGAAATGAGAGTTACCTACAAAGGAGTGCCCATAAGACCATCAGCTGATTTCTCAAAAGAAATCTTGGAGGCAAGAAGGGGCTGGAAAGAAGTGTTTGAAGTCATGAAAGGCAAGGACTTACATACAAGATTACTCTATCCAGGGAAGCTATCATTTGCAAGGGAAGGGTAGGTAAAGTGCTTCCCCAGTAAGGTCAAGTTAAAGGAGTTCATCATCACCAAGCCCTTACTATATGAAATGTTAAAGGGACTTATCTAAGAAAAGGAAGATAAAAAATATGAACAGTAAAATGACAACAAAGTCACAACTATCAAGAAATGAACCTAAAAAATAAAAGAAAAACAATAAAAACAAAGACTAAGCAAACAACTAGAACAGGAACAGAATCAGAGAAATGGACATCAGATCAAAGAACTTATATGTACAACCCATGGACGTGAACTAAGGGGGAAATGCTGGAGGGTTAGAGGGGCAGGGTGGAGTGGGGATGAAGGGGGGGAAATTGGGAAAACTGTGATAGCATAATAAATAAAATGTACTTAAAAAGAAAATAATGCAATAATTAATAATAATATAAGAATAAACTTTTTTGCATACTCACAACTGTAAACCTACTTTTGTCTACCCTTGTTTTTTTCCTTGTGATGAACACTCTCAGGAAATACTTTCTTAACAACTTTCCTATCTATCATACAGCCGTGTTAACTATAGTCATCCTGTTGTACTTTACATCCTTAGTACTTACTTACATTATAACTAAAAGTTTGTGTCTTTGACCACTTTTATCTAAGTCCCTCTCCCTTTTGATAATGTAAAATGTGATCTTTTTTTCTATGAGTTTGGTTGGGGTTTTGGAGTTTTTTGTTTGTTTGTTTTTTAGATTCCACACATAAATAAGATCATACAGTATTTGTCTTTCTCTGAGTTATCTCACTTAGCATAAGGCCTCAAAGTCCATCCATGTTGTTGCAAATAGGAGGATTTCCTTCTTTCTTATGGCTGAATAATATTCCATTGTATACATACCACAGCTTGTTTATCCATTCATCTGTTAATGGTCACCCTCCTTTTTAATAATACTTTTTTTAAGTGTTAGAGGGAAGTCTAGAAAAGCATAAGAAAGAAAATAAATTCACCCTGTAACTGACAGTAGTAGAAGTAGTAGATTAGAGGGCAGGTTTTGAAGGCTGGCTTCTTAGCTGCATGACCTTGGGCAGGTTGTTTAACCTCTCTAGCTTTAGTTTCCTTACTTGTAAGGTTATGAGGATATCAAATAAAATAATAGATGCAAAACACTTAGAATGGTACCTCAGATACTCAATAAATTTTAGTTATTAATGCAGGACACCCCTCTCCCAACTTCAGCAGCCATGGACCTTTGAGGCCCTAGGATAAACTAGAAGAAAACCAAGTCCAACAAAACTTGCAAAATCTTCATTTAAGTGAGGTCAACTAAGGGAAAGATGAAACAGGTAAAGACAAACAATGGTTTCTTGTTAGTATAAATGTGATATTGCTTGGTCCTATAGCAGTTACCAACTCTAGACCACACCTAGGAGGGGACTTGCAACTATGTCCCCTTTTCCTGTTAAAGCCATCTAGCACACTAACTTGAGGTAACCGCTGTGAAAATTTTTATGGTTTCTTCCAGCCTTTCATAGTGTGTTTTTTACATAGTTGAGATATTGTTTATGTAATTATATAGTTTTTTACTTAATATACCATATATTTTGTGTCTTAACAATTTTGAGTATATAATATTTTTTCACACAGATATATCATTTAATTACTATAATGTTGGCCATTTGGTTTCTGGTTTCCCCTATTATATGTGATATTACAATTAACATTTTTGTGCATAGAGCTTTATTCACATCCCTGCCTCCTTAGAATAGATTCCTATAAGTAGAATTGCTGAGTCAACCAATGTGAACCTTTTCAAAGTTCTTAATACATATTGCTTAATTGTAATATATATTCCTCATCAGCTTTGTATGAGCATGCCCATTTATTTCACTGCATCCTTGTCAGCATTGGGCATTCTTTTGGTCTTTAGTTTTTCAATTTTTCTAATTTGACAAGCAAAAAAACCTGGTATGTGAAGTTGGTTCTTAAAGTTTGAAAGCTGATGTCTTTTTTTTTTTTTTTTTGTAATGAGTATCTTTCAAACTATCTCAGGAAAAGACATGGACAGAAGTTACTTGTGCAGTCAAATGTCTCTATTGAAAGGTAACATGTTCAAATTTAACTGGAATAATCAGCATAATGGGAATAAGAGTAAATTTAACCAATAACATTAATTTCCTAATAGTACTTTTTCCTTTGTGGTGCTTTTAGATTGAGAAACTGGATGCCCGAGGGATCCAGCTTGCTGCCCTCTTCATGAGTGGGGTTGACACAGCTCTGTTTGCTAATGATGCCTGTGGCCAGCCAGTCCCTTGGGAGCACTGCTGCCCCTGGATTTACTTCGATGGCAAGCTATTCCAGAGCAAGCTAATTAAAGCAGGCCGAGATCGAGTATCCCTGATTGAGCTCTGTGATGGCCAGGTATCAGCGTGTGGGGCAGCTGCTAAGAGCCGTTTCTGATCTGCTGTGGGACTGAATGGGCAGGAAGGGGAGCAGAAGAGAGACACTGGGGAGGAGGTAGCAGAAGGGGGAGAATGTGTCTGACCCTGATCTAACTTGGTCGACAAGTCTCAAAGGCCCAGAGGCTGACATACATGTTATAAAATTGTATGCTGGAAAGCTTTTTTCTTCTGTTTTTGTTGTGTTTTTTTAATGTTTTATTGTTGTTCCATTATAGTTGTCCCCATTTTACCCCTATTGCTCTCCCCTGCCCTGCCCATCCCCTCATTCCACATTCACTCCCCGACCCCCTGTTGTCCTTGCCCATGGGTCCTTTATACATGTTCTGTGAAACCTTTTTTCTTATTAGCTCCATGTTTTCATATTACTTTTCTTACTCTTATAAGTTTTTTCTGCCGCTTTTAGAATTTTATCTCCCTTAGTTTCAAAAACTGTAAATCACTTTTACAAGTGATATTTTTTGTAAAGGAACTGTGTTTAGAAATACAAGAGGGTAGTGAAGTAGATAATAGTAGAAGCAGGGGACTGTTTTTTAAAATTTTTTTTTATTTTTTATTTTTTTGCAATGAAACTTTGGGAAAGATGAGGGGAGGCAAGGGAAAGGAATCCTAACTTACTCCTCTATTCATTCTGGGGAAGTGAGCTGAAGGACTAGAGCAGTGGTCAGCAAACTATTCCAAATTCCAAAATTTGAAGTTTTTGTTCCATAAAGTTTTATTGGAGCATAGCCACAGTAATTTGTTTGTGGGAGAGTAAAATAGTTGTAACGGAGACCGTGTGGCCCACAAAGTCTAAAATATTTACTATCTGGCCCTTTTTAGAGCAAGTTCATAAACCTCTGGACTAGAGACGTGGACTTATTCTAGACAGGTCAGGGTGTCTTATCCTGGGTATGGAGGAGAAGGTTGAAAGGCTTTGAATATGTCAGGGTTTGTTCTCTCCTTTACCTGATTCAGTTACCTCCCACTTAAAAAATGACCTAGTCTGTTGCTTGCCATGTAATAGACCATCAGTCAGTATTTATTGTAATATTTGTCTTCCTTGACCTAGTTAATGGGCCTCACAAGTCCTCAATCAGAACTAGTATGATGGCAGTGCAGTGCTGTATGAAAAGTGGGGGCTTTGGTGCTAGACAGGCTTTTCTGAGTGTCACCTTGTCCATTTAACTCCAAGCCTTGCTTCCCTTAATGGGAATAGACTTGTCAGACTATACATAGAGTGCCCAATAAATACTGTGTCTGACACACAGAAGTTCAGAAAATGGCAGGCGCTATTAGTATTCTGTTTCTTGTTTGAAGGCTGACCTGGCAACCAAAGTGGAAAAGATGAGACAGAGTATCCTTGAAGGAGTCAACATGAACTATCCACCACCTTCTGCTCTACTGCCATCGCCTACTTTTGTGACTCCCATGGTGCCCTCTCTCTATCCTGTTCCACTTTATTCCCGAGCTGTGGGCTCCATGCCACTTCCCCCTCAAGGAAGGAACCGAGGGTTTGCAGGTCAGTACCTAAGAATAAGGTATTTGTCATCCTGTATCTGTGTCATAATAACCAATCTAGTAATTACTACTAGTTACAGAATTAGCAGTACCAAATATATATTATCTCATTTATCTTCTCTACTGCATTGTGGTAGTTTGAAGAGCAGCTTATTGAGATGGAGGGCTGTAGCCTGAGGAAAAAAGTCCACTGACTTCACAGACCATTCTCCATACAGGTGGTTGATCCCTAAGAATTTGATTCTCACCAACCAAACTCCTGAAGTAAGTGATGCAGAAACCAGGAGCCACTTAATTACTTTGAGAACTATAATTTACATGAACTGGATCTTCATTGCTGGTTTGAGCTCTTAGTCCCCCATTAGGCAGATGTACAGAGAGGAGCTTGTGGGAAGAGCAGTGGAAGGTGAGAGGAAAATGACCATTGTCCGCAGATGAGCATAGCGTGATGTATGTACCCACTTTCTTCTGGGGGTAGATCCCATACATTTCCAGATGTACAGAGAGAAATAATTTATAGATCATACCCTCCAGGGACTGCAGCTTAGTGGGGAAAGCACTTACCCACACCCACAAACATGTATAAATTTTTAAATTATGGTGTGGTGACACATGAGCTGCAGGTTAATGATGAATAGACTGTCATGCTTAGGTGACTGAGATCCTGGTCCTGATAATGCAAACTACTTGTTCCCTGGTAAAATAGGATATTTTAATGGGGACATTTACCATCAAATATGGAGATTCTATAATCAGGTGGGAAGGTTATTGCTATGGTTGCTATGATTGAAGGTATTTGTTGTCTATTGCTCATCACTTTATTTTTTAAAAAGATTTTATGTATTTTTAGAGAGAAGGAAACAAAAGGAGAAAGAGAGGGAGAGAAATGTCAACATGTGGTTTCCTCTCATGTACCCCCTACTGGGGATCTGACCCTCAACCCAGGCATGTGCCCTGACTGGGAATCGAACCAGTGATCCTTCAGTTGGCAGGCCAGCACTCAATCCACTGAGCCACACCAGCCAGGGCATTGTCACTTTAAAAATAAAGCTGGGGGACTTCCGACAAGATGGAGGCATAGGTGGACGCACCGTACCTCCATGCACAACCAAGATTGGAACAACAATTTAGAGGCAGAATAACACCCAGAACTGACAGAAAATTTATCTGAATGGAAGTCAGACAGCCGAGAAGTTGAAGTAGACCTGTTCATCTAGACCGGTAGGAGGGGCGGAGAGGAGCAGCCGGGCGTGGGTCGCGGTGCGGAGAACAGGGAGAATTGGGCACATAAGGCAACCAGGAGCACGTAAGGCATCTGGGGCGCACAAGATCGCAGCAGGTGGACCCTGAGTATGCAAGCAGCAGCTGGCAGACCCAGTGAGGTGGAGATTGTGGAGCAGGGCAGAGCGCGCAATCCAGGATCCCAGAGAAGGGACTGAGGTCCTACGGAGAATGGAGCTACCGCCATTGTTCCCTCCCTCCCCCACGCCCACATACAACGTCACAATCTAGCAACTGGGGTGCCCAGCCCCGGTGAACACCTAAGGCTCCGCCCCTCACCATAACAGGAGCAACCAGACCAAAAAAAAAAGAGAGAGAGAGAGAGAGATATGTCTCCAACAGAAGAACAGATCAGTCCCCCAGGACTCATCCTTTTGAGCGACCAAGAGATAGCCAGTCTATCAGATGCACAGTTCAAAACACTGGTGATCAGGAAGCTCACAGAATTGGTTGATTTTGGGCACAAATTACATGGAAAAATGCAGGTTACCATAAAAGAGATAAAGGAAGATGCACGGAGAACCAGTAGTGATGGGAAGGAAACTGGGACTCAAAACAATAGAGTGGACCAGAAGGAAGATAGAATCAACCAAGCAGGAAAGAACGGAGAAATAAGAATTCAAAAAAACGAGGAGAAGCTTAGGAACCTCCAGGACGTCTTTAAACATTCCAACATCCGAATTATAGGGGTACCAGAAGGGGAAGAGGAAAAGCAACAGTTTGAACACGTATTTGAACAAATAATAAAGGAGAACTTCTCCATTCTGACAAAGGAAATAGACTTCCAGGAAATTCAGGAAGCTCAGAGAGCCCCAAAGAAGAGGGACCCAAGAAGAAACACACCAAGGCACATCATAATTACGTTAGCCAAGGTAAAAATGAAGGAGAGAATCCTAGAAGCAGCAAGAGATAAGGGGACAGTCACCTACAAAGGAGTTCCCATCAGAATGTCAGCTGATTTCTCAAAAGAGACCTTACAGGTGAGAAGGGGCTGGAAAGAAGTATTCCAAGTCATGAAAGGCAAGGACCTCCATCCAAGATTGCTCTATCCAGCAAAGCTTTCATTTAGAATGGAAGGGCAGGTAAAGTGCTTCTCAGGTAAGGTCAAGTTCAAGGAGTTCATCATCACCAACCCCTTATTATATGAAATGATAGAGACTTATCTAAGAAAAAGAAGATAAAAAACATGTATAGTAAAATGACAGCAAACTCACAATTATTAACAACCACACCTAAAACAAAAACAAAAGAAACTAAGCAAACAACTAGAAGAGGAATAGAACCACAGAAATGGAGATCACATGGATGGTTAGCAACAGGGGAGTGGGAGGAGGAGAGAGGGGGGAAAGGTACAGAGAATAAGTAGCATAGATTGTAGGTTGAAAATAGATAGGAGGAGGGTAAGAATAGTATGGGAAATGTAGAAGCTAAAGAACTTATAAGTATGACACATGGACATGACTAAAGGGGGGATATGTGTGGGAGAGGGTGTACAGGGTGGAGGGGAGTGAAGGAGGGAAAATGGGACAACTGTAATAACACAATTAATAAAATATATATTAAAAAATAAAAAATAAATAAAGCTGGAGTCCTCACCAGTGTGGCTCAGTTGGTTACACATCATATCACAAGGCAAAAGGTCACTGATTCAGTTCCCCAGTTGGGATACGTGCCTGGGTTGCTGGGGCACATACAAGAAGCAACCAGTTCATGTTTCTCTCTCACACTGATGTTTTTTCTCCCTCTTTTTTAAAAAAAAAAAAAGATTTTATTTATTTATTTTTAGAGAGGGGAAGGAAGGGAGAAAGAGAGAGAGAAATATCAACGTGTCATTGCCTCTCACATGGCCCCCACTGGGGACCTGGCCCACCACCCAGGCATGTGCCCTGACTGAGAATCGAACCTGTGAGCCTTTGGTTCGCAGCCCATGCTCAATCCACTGAGCTATACCAGCCAGGGCTTTCCTCGCCTTTATCTCTCTCCCTTCCTCTCTCTCTAAAAATAAATAAATAAAATCATTTTTTAAAAATTCTATAAAAATAAATAAAGCTGGAAGTTGAAGTTTGGGTTAAATTTTGGCTCACAGAATTCAGTATGAATGTTTAGCTTAAGGCTCTGGTTACATGAGTAGTGTGATGTCTGCCCTGATAACTCCCTCTTCAGTCAGCTAAAGATCAAGTTCTACAAACCAAGGAGGCAGCTATTCCTTCTGTCCTTTAAAGGTAATTTTATGGCTGTCCACTCTCATTCTTTGCTTGTTGATTTTATTGTGTTTCAGAAGACAGAATTAAGGTCAGGTTTAGGGGAGGTCCTCACCATTGCCCTAGGTCCCAGTGATGCTTAGTTTCCAGTTATGAGTGGTTTATGAGATGTCTCCTGCCTCCTGAAAGACCACAAGGTCCCCCAAGTACAAGACTTTCTTGCCCTCTTAGTACTAGCTAGCACCATAGTCCCTTAGATTCTTTCTTTTATGTAAATGAAGGATTCTTTACTAAATGAGTGAATGGTTAATAACATTTGGGTTTTCTCCATAAACTAAAATTTAAGGTTTAGTAGAACTCTATATTCTATGAAGGATTCCCTTTGCACCAAATCACAAAGTTCTACTTTGCGTGTTTGCTCACAGAGTTGCAATTTCCTGTTTTAAGGTGATATGCTATCTTGTTTTGAATTTGTTTTGGCTTTAAACTGTTGCTATTCTTGCTTTTTAGTGATAAATTACTGTTTAGTTTCATTATTTTCAGTTTCATTTGATTGCTTGGGTAATTCTCCAAGGTGTAGTGATATGTATTTAAATCAAAAGTGGTTTGGGCCTATAATTTTCCAGTAATTAGATTAGAAGGCATTCATTGTCTCAACAAATATTGAATGCCTACTATATGCTAGGCACTGTAGTTGAAAAATTAATCATCCATAGCTTGTGAAAGTAGATGTGTATAGATCTTCAACCTCCTATCCCTAAATTTGCTTCCACCATCACCCTTTGCTGTTATCATGGACTCTTTATCATATCGAAATGGAAAAAAGTAGAGTAGGTGGGCTATGCAATCTTTTGTTCCACCTCTTACCCAACCTTGCACTTAAATCTCATTACTGCTATTCTTCCTCTCTTTCTAGGTCTCCATCCAATCCCACCCCAAGGAGGAAAACTGGAGATTGCTGGGATGGTTGTGGGGCAGTGGGCTGGCAGCAGACCTTCCAGGGGCCGAGGCTCCTTTGGCATGCAAGTGGTTTCTATTGGTGGGCCAGGAAAGGGGTATGTATTCGAATAGGTTGGTATGAGCTAGTATCAATCAAAGTACCCTTGGGAAATGCCCAACTATAGAATCCTTTCTATTAAGGTAAGAGGCATTAACTATACATTTTTAAAGGCAGTTTTCTGTTTAGTTCAGGAAACAGACTAAATGCCCTGCCTTGATTAAAAAAAAAAGTTTTGCCCCTAGAGGAGGACGTGGAACACAGAACAGTTTAGTATGATATAAAAATGAAAGAAATAGATATTTACAGTGGTAGCACAGAGGAGGGTCATCTAACTTATTAGGGTCAAACTTCTAAGAGGATGTGAATTATTAACTAAGTAAAAATGGGGGTATGGGCTGTATATATTCCTCATGATCACTTTTCCCCCCACTTTCTAAAGGTATGGAAAGGAACAGACTGGTAGAGGACCCAAAGGACCTAAAAAAGGAAATAAACAAGTAAGCACCTTTTTTTGAGATTCTTTAGCTTCTATTTGATAACTCTTATCTTTTCAGCTAAATTGCAGGAGATCAGATTAGGAGCTTTCACAACTTCTGGCATTTGGTTTTATTCCCCTGCTCTCTAGCTGTCTGGGGAGGAAGGTTAGACTGCATAGGCTATTTCCACAGGGTTGCAGAGTGTCATCCTTTTCATTGAGTGAGGCCACAAGATCGAAACAAGGTATGATATTTGAAGACCTTTAGGTAGCATAATATGTGCTACATGTGCCATAAAGGGACCAGAGTGAAATTAACAGTGGGATTACCAGCAAATATGCCCAAGCTTGTGAGGGGCTACCAGAGATGCTTAGAAAATTAAACCTCATCCTTTGCTGAATATGTGAGGGGAAGAGGTGTTATCATTCTGTTTATTCTTTTTGTTTTTGTTTTTTAAGATTATTTATTTATTTATTTTTAGAGAGGGGGAAGGGAGAAGAAAGAGAAGGAGAGAAATATCAACATATAGTTGCCTCTAGTGCATCCCCTACTGGGGACCTGGCCCGCAACCCAGGCATGTGCCCTGACTGGGAATCAAACTGATGACCCTTTGGTTTGCAGGCTGGCACTCAATCCACTGAGCCACCCTAGCCAGGTCCCCTTCTGTTTATTTCTAAAGGCTTAGAATGATCTCAAACTTTCTTTCTTTCTTTCTTTCTTTCTTTCTTTCTTTCTTTCTTTCTTTCTTTCTTTCTTTCTTTCTTATTATTATTTTCATCCTCACCCAAGGACATTTTTTTTTCATTGCTACAGAGAGAGGAAGGGGGAAGGGATGAAAGAGGCGCGGGGGGTGAACATTGATGTGAAAGAAAAACATTGATTGCCTCCCCTATGTGCCCCGGGGATCCAACTTGCAACCCAGGTGTGTGCTCTGACCAAGAATTCAACCTGCATACTTTTGGGGCATGGGACAACACTCTAACCAACTGAGCCACACCAGCCAGGACTTAAACTTTCTCCTAATCTACACCTTGAATTGCATCACAATCTCCACTGGTCTTCATTAGACGTGCACCCTCCAGATATGAAAGCCTATCCTTGTAGTGATTTAAAGTCTTGTATTGGACTCAGACTGCTGGCTTCCTGATAGTATAGCAGCTACCATTTCTTGAGTGCATACTTTCTATCAAGCCCTCTACTAAACATTTTACATGCAGTCTCTAATCCTCACAAGGGTCACTGACTAGACCATACTGCATCGAAACTTTATTGTCAGTTCTCAAATCAGCTCTCTGGTATACAGACAGACCTCATCATGTCCATCCGTGTTAACCCCCATGCTCTAATGTTTCCTCAAAGAATACAGACTTGCTTTAATGTTATTTTGAGCCAAAAATGGAACTAGAATGGTAAGTCCCCTGCACAAAGCATTTTGTAATGCACTCCAAAGCCACGGAGCAATAACTTTGGGATTTTTCCAAAGCTTTTCAGCTTCTCCTAGAAGTTTTTCAGTAAGATAAAAGAGATTACACCTAGAAGGAAAACTGGTCACTAAGATAGGCTCCCATAAGGTAACATAGCCTTGGGGAATCGACCATAATTCAGGGACTGATCATTAGGTATATAGTCTGAAAAACCTCACATGTTTGGTATGATAAGAGTGGGTTCCTTTCCCTAGTTTACTCACATTAATGAGGTTCACAGGAATAGTATGTGGATATGGCTGAAAAAGTGGGGGGTTAGGGATGAGCAGGGAGAGAGTGAAATATAAAGTTTACCGATTTACTGTGCAAAGAAATAATTACCATGATATACACTTAACTCTATCCCAGTTATTCTTAGAAATTCATGTGAAGTATTTATTATTCTTTATTTTATTTTATTATTTGTTTTTAGAGAGAGGGTAAGGGAGGGAGAAAGAGAGGAAGAGAAACAGTGATTGGTTGCCTCTCGCATGTGCCCCAAGAGGGACCGAATCCACAACCCAGGCATGTGCCCTGGCTGGGAATCGAACCTGTGACCTTTCATTTTGCAGGACAACACCCAGCCAACTGAACCACACCAGTCAGGCCTACTCTTTATTTTAAAGAGGAGGAAACTGAGGCTCAGAGGAATGAAGCATCTTGCCCCAAATTACCCATCAAGTCAGTATCAGAGTTGACATTTCAGCCTGAGCTGACTGAATCCAAAGCCATGTGCTGTGCTGACTCCAACACAGTATAACAACTCTAATTGTTAGAAACAAGAGTTAGACCTCGGTCTAACTGACTCTAGTGACTATTCTCTTAGCCATGTCTATCAGGGCTTTCTTTCTCTAAGTGCAAACTGCAAGGTATCCCTTGGTATCAGAAGTTTGCTTGGGGACCTGAAATCAGAACAATAAAAGTAGCTGGCATTTAATGAGTTCTTATACTGTCAAACAGAACATGTTTTAAGTGCTTTCCAGTGAGTCCCTCCTTGAACCCCTATAGGAACCTATGATGCTATTATTCTGTTTCACAGATGAGGAAACTGAGGGAAAACAAGAGAGAGGGTGGGTCATGCTCTGTTTCTCTAGGCTAAGATTGCTGGTGGCACTATTATCCACTCTAGAGGTAGCCTGGTCAAGGAAGTCTTCATACTGACTGTTCTTAGGTAAGACATCTTCCCTGGACAGAACTGCTGCTGATTGCTTTCCTAACTCCCCTTTTTCTGTTCAGTCACTCTTCAGAGTGCAATATAATTTGTTGTTCTAGTTTATTAAATCTGTTTACCTTATATTCCTGTCTTCTTGAGAGTATTCCTAGGTCACTGGAGTTTTGTGTATTTTCAAATTCTTAAGTCATTTATTTGTAAGGTTTTACTTCCTTTGTTGACTCCCTCATGTGGCTAATTCCATCCATTGTGTGGATTTTTACTAGTTTCTTCTTTTTTCCAGGTTCTTAAGCAATAGCCACAGTAGCCTGCATGTTGTATGGGCTTTGACGCCAAATGATCTAGCTTTGAATCTCACTCTGCCACTGACCTTGGACAAGTTATTTAACCTCTGTGTGCCTCGATTTTATCATCTGTAAAATGGAGAAATTGGTATCTACCTCAGAGAGTTAAAAGTGTTTAGCATAGAGCCTGAAACATAGGAAATACTAGATACAAATTAGTAGTTATTAATTAAAATTAACCACCAATTCAACAGGAGTTAGATTTCCATTATGTGTTATATCATAGTGGAAACAGCAAGTTCTTTGGCATCAAACAGAGTTAGACCCAAGTCTGAGCACATGAATGACCTTAGGCCAGTCTTTTTACTTTTTTGAGCCTCATTTTTCATATCTATAAAATGAACAGCAGATTATCTGGCATACCTAACTATTTAAGAATTAAGCTGTTATTATTTGCTAATATTCATCTAGAGGCAGCCCTGCACTGCAAGGTAAGGCAGTTCGTATCATTAGCATTTCAGCAACAGTCATGTTCCTGGAATGAAAAGAAAAACAGGTGACTTTTTAGTTACAAAAGATTCTGAGGAATATTGCACATAGGCCTCACGGTTTGTTTTCCTTTCATTTCCTTTACATGTGCAGCTGTCGGCATTGGGCAACATTGCATGACAGTTAAGAGAATAGACTTTAGAGGCTGACTGACCTGGGGTGCAATCCTGGTCCCACCTCTTTCTCTTTCTGTCTCTATCTGGGTGTTCTTGAGCAAGTGACTTGAATCTCTCTGAGCCTCAGCTTCCTCATCTGTAAATGGGGCATGATAATATCTACCATTTAGGGTCCCCATTAGTATTAGAAAATATATCGTAAAGCTTGTAAAATGCTGGCTGTGTCATTATTGGGCTGTCATTGCCATTGGATTTCAGTCAGATCCATCTGTTGTCACCCTGAGTTCTCCGGGTGCTATCAGAGTGTGTCAGATGTTAACAAGCATTGGGCTTTCTGGCTTCTTTGAAGAACTGAAGCAGTTTCTGCAGGCTAACTTATGAACATGCTTGGGAAGGGTCAGACAGTTTGAGATTACCATTTCCACTGAGTATCTCTATTTTTGATACAGGGCATTTCAGATGGAGTTTCTAAATCCCTGGAGCCTCATCAAAGCCACTCTTGCTCACAGGTAAATGGAAACAATGGCGCATTGATCAAGGAAGAGAAGAGTGATAATCATCTTCCAGCTCCATCACAGTGTGCCTTATCCAGAGACAGCAGCATGTATAATAATGTTAACCGCTACTTCCCTGTGAAGAATGAGGAGAAGAGCCACTTGGGAGAGCAAAAGCTGGAAACTGTAGCACAACAAAAAGAGGAATAAGCTGCAGATGGACTTACCAGATCAGGAAGAGGGGAAAACATATACTTATCTGATTTTAGGCCCAAGTTAGAGGAGGACATAAATGCTTACCCTAGATTTAGCCAGGATTTTCTTGGGATGTTGTATTCTATCCATCTTTTTCTCTTCCCTGTCTTTTTTGGGGCCTCCAGACCTAGCAGTTTGCTTCTGGGGAAGATCTGGTCAAAAAGGAATGCCAACAGGACTGGCTCCTTTTGTCACATTTAATATAAAATGCCAGTATTCTGTTTACCTCCCCTGGAAGCCTAGTAAGGTAGCTACTGTAAGAAATTGGTGTCATCGCATATGACCCTATAAGAAAAGTTCCACCTCTTGTTTTGTGAGTCTTCATCATGACCCCCATTTATAAAACCCATGGGGAAGTAGAGACAGCTGCCTATGGCTTCCTAACTTGTCTTTTGCTCTATGAAGTAGTGGGGCCTATCTCTATAATCAGTACCCACCTCCTCACTCTTTCTCCATTCACCAACCCCAGGAGTTTGTACCATTGCCTCTAGCACTGGCCTGACAATCAGATAGGTAGATGTTTTCAGAAAAGTGAAATAGTGTTGGTTATTTTATTTCATTTCTTTGTTTTTATTTTATACAGTTAAAAAAAAACTACCAATGGCCTTTGTACTGGGGGATTCAAGTGAGTCAGAAAAGTACTGGGCAGATTTTTCCTGCCTCTGAACTAGTGCATTATTTGTAAAATAGAAGATGCGGTGCAGTTTGCCCACTCCCTGCTGCCCACACCCTGAAAGGGTGAGAATCAATGTAATGAAACTGAGTACGAAAGGGAACTCAGAAGAGTGTGTGTGTGCACGCATGCGTGCCTTTGTGTATGGGTGTGTGTGTGGATGTATATATGAATGCATGTACCTATAATGCATACACATACCCTTTATATAAAGAGACAGATCTATTTATCTATACGTATTTTATATATAAATATATGTATATGTGTGTATATATCTATATATCTACATATAGATATATAGATATATTCATGCATGCATACATACATACGTGGTGATGTCCCAAAGGATTTACTGAATTTACCAGAAACACTTCCACTGCTATGGAGTGGTGGGTTTCAAAAGACCACACTTTAAAATTCTTACTGAGTCATAGCCCATCACAATTATGAGAAGATGGGCTTTTCTAAAACAGACAAAAAGTACTTTCCAGAGATGGCTTGTTCAGAACAACAAACGTTTGGCTTGTCACAAGCTTAATCTTGAACCAAGACTTCACATCCTGTATGGTGAAAACAGGAGGTTGGAATGGGATTGGGAAGATTTAGGCATTTTGTTATGAAGGAGCAGCCTGGATCTTAGAGAGAAGGGGTGGGAGGTAATGACCAGGACTTACAGCCAATTTGGAGGGAGTGTCATCTGGAACTCCAGGATCAAACTGCCCTCAGGCTAGAATTGATTGCCCTGAGGACCTGAAGAAGAGAGGACTAACATTGGAGAGAAGAGATAGGGAAGGAAGTGTGAGGAAATCCACAATTTGATTTTAGATGCCTAGATTGTTTCATTTGTTCATTGACATTTTGACTACTGGATCTTTTCATTTGCTTTGCGAGGAAGACTTCAGAGGACTCTGGCCTGGACCTTAAGGGGTATTTTGTAAAAGGTTCCTAGGACATAGAGGCTATTCCTCCTTGCCAGAGATACCCTTGAGATGACCTTGCATTTCCAGTTTCCATCCTCAACAGTCTCAGTCTGAGAGATGGGAACACAGCTTGCAACATATTAGCACTATTTCTTCATTCAAGAATTGAGGCCTTCAGCCTCACACACCTCCTTTGGGCTTTCTGATATACCTGCCCGAGAAGTATCATTTCTACAGGAATTCACCTGACTAAACTTCTAGCAGGGTTCTCTGTCTTTTCGAAAAACCCCATGCACTTTAACCCACTGCAGGTCTTTGGTGATTTCTTTCCAGACAACCAGAATGCTGTTTGCTCATTGCCCACTTACAAATCATGTATCATGAGAGATTGAAAACAGTCTCGGACTGTTTAATCCTAGTTTGGCCCAGTTAAGAGAACCTTGCAATTTGCAGGGGGGAGGGAGCCCTAGAATGCCTCTCCCTCTGCCGAGAATTTCGTACACAAACCAAAGCAGGGTGACAGGAGTGTACACCTAGCCAGATATAACCAGGAGCAACATGTACAAAAACCTCTTTGGATTGGCTGTCTAGTTTGGTCCCTCCTGTTCTCTTGGACCTGCCCAACCTTTCACAACATCTTGGAGGTTAAGACTGCTGTATCCAGCAAGAGAGGGATTTAGTAGCGATCTTAGATGGCTTGGAGATTTCTTTCTGGAGCCACAGAGGGAGGAATCCTTAGGAGCTCGAAAAGTAACCAGTCACTGAGCTGTGTTAAATTAAATCTATCTTGATCTCCATTTTCTTATATGGACTACTTGGAGTTATATGGAAAAGTATTTTCTTCAGTTGCTGTTTCTGTGCCTCTTGAATGTATTTGCTACAATCAAATGACAGTATTGTTAACTCTCACAGCATTAAGAAGATTTCTTATTTTGTAGGCATTCACTGTGAGAAGTACAATTGCTGCTTTGACAGGGGTGATTCCAGCTTGTCAAAAGGCTTGCTTTTCTCCCTTCCACAAACTTCCACTTTCTCCTAGACTGGCCCAGGGTGAACAAGTGGTTCACTTCCAACCTTGATTTTTATTTAGATTCAGCGTCTCAGGTTTGGAGGATTATAAAAAAGAACCATAAAGGGCCATGTTCATATATTTTAATTTATCTGCCAAAATACACAATTTAGAAGCCAAAAAGACTGAGGTGTTCATTACTGGGACATGAATATTTTCTAACTGGAGGACAAATTGGTGAAGGCAGATCTGAGCTTTGCTATGAGTACCACTTGAAGAGACTGCCATCTTTCACTTGAAGTTCCATTTCTGATGATGATGTGGCCTCTCTTGAAGAAAGTCGCATAGAACCCGAAGAATGACCCCTTTACCTTGTAGGGCCACAAACAAAAGCCCCCTGGTTGTATACAGATGTCGATCCCCAAGGATGTGCAGTTCTTGATTTCTGCTGGTGTGCCTTGGGATTAACCTGTGACTCCCACCCTTATTCACTGGCCAGTCTGATCTGGACCAGGTCTGGCAAACTTCTGCTCAGTTGCATCATTTCATTCTGAGCCAGTAGGACTTCGAGTAGACTTTAAAGCCCAAGATATGGCACTTGCATTATCTAGTGACATTTGATTTTTATCTCTATCTTGATTTTCTGGCATTGTTGGCCAAAGTCACGTTAACTTTTTTTGGTCACTGAGAAAAACAGCCAGACAAGGCATTAGGGAGGATAGTTAAGGTGGGGAGAGGAGGAATCCTTAGGTAGGGTAGACAGAATGTGGAAGTCACTGCTTGGTTATAGTGATCCAGTCCATTCGAACCATAGAAGACTCCTGGTGGGCATGTCAGTGCTACCCTTCGAGCCTCTAAGACCCTCCTCCTTTGAAATGACAAGTAGACCACATTTTTAAAGTAGTTAATGTAATTCTACTAAGGTTTAATCATTATACTTATTCACTTCCTGATGCATATTTCCTAAATATGCATGGGGTTTGGGGGTAGGGGGTAAGTTCTCCTGTTCCATTATGTCACCCTGTATTTTTCTCCCTCTTGTGACTTTGGCATTTTATTTTATTTGACTTTCCATTTTCTTTTCCCTTGGCTTATTGCAGTAGTCTGCTGGTATAGGTAGAGCTCAGTGTACCTATTCCCCTGTTACTGATAATTATCTTCATTATTGCCAGAGGTGGTTTTGATGTTCTAAGAAAGTAACTTCATTTTTCACAAAATCATCTTTACCAAGTTAAAAGCAAAATAAAATAATCCCTTGTGCTAGGGTGCCCATTTCAGGCTTTGACATTGCCCTTGTACTTTTATAGATGCTCTTTTTGCCAGTGTTGGTAGTAACTAATGAGTAGTGAATTTTCATGTAAGTGACACAAATCAAATATCTCAGATTTTATTAATCTCATAACCCTGCCAAATCTGATGACTTCATTTCAATTATTTCCCAGAAGACAGTTCCCCTCCCATCTATTATTTGATTCTATTTTTAGAATAACATACTAGGTAAAGAAACTTTAACTGTAAGGAGTTAATTTTTTTTGTGCTCCCTGATAAATGATGTTATTGTCAAAAGTAACAAATTCTTTCATTGTTTTTTTCCTGTGTTAATATCTCTTTTGTGCTCTTGACAGTGTGTTTAGTGGATGAATAATATGTATCTCTCTTTCCCACTCCCAGATTCCAAATTCCCTGCCTTTTTGGCCCACCTCACCACAAAAGCTCCATAGTTGTTTAATGTAAGTTTGAATGGATGCTTCTTAGGGGAAACTGCAGCAGTTAAATGAAAATGTTTCAGAAAGGAATGAAAATGTCTCAGGAGTTGTTCTGTGATGGAAATTGGTTTGTCATTCTGTTAATGTGATTGAAAGAAACTTACAGTGCTTAAGAAAAGTTTATTCTTTTATTAAGTAAAAAAATTGTTAAATAATTTGGGGTGTGTGAAGTTTAATTTCTTCTCCCACTTCTGGATCCCTTTCAGCAAATGGAGGTTATACTTGTCTCAATGCAGACGTATTGGCCAGAGATTTGAAGCCTATTTGTAGTTGAATATCTGAGCAAGAGAGCTAGTATAAGAATCATCCAAAGGAAGGGCATATTTTGCTTCCTGCTGAATTTCTTTATTTGGGTGTTCTAAAGGCAGTTTTGACTTGACATTTCCCAAACTGACCCCATCCTGTCTTCTGAAGCCTACTCCTCTCCATGAATGACACTACCTTCTACTCAGTTGTCTAAACCACACACCCACAGAGTTATCCTACACTCAGGACTTTCCCTCATTTCTCAAATCATGACAAGTTCTGTTGATAACACTCAGCTGTCTATTTCTCACATCTGTGTCTTTTCTGTCCCTGCGGCCATGGCTTAGTCTAGACCTCCTTGTGCCACCTGAATTGTTGCAGTTGCTCCCCTGTCTCCCTATGCAGGTAATAATAAGAAACATTTTGTGTCTAAGTGTATGTACCCTTTCCTGGTGAAAGGGCTTGTTTTGTTCAGGTTCATTTTTAATTTTATTTTTATTTTTTTTTATTTTTTTATTATTTTTATTTTTTTTTAAATATTTTATTTATTTCTTTTTCGAGAGGGAAGGGAGAGAGAGAGAGAGAGAGAGAGAGAGAGAGAGAGAGAGAGAGAGAGACATCAATGTGCGTTGCTAGGGGTTATGGCCGGCAACCCAGGAATGTACCCTGGCTGGGAATCGAACCTGGGACACTTTGGTTCCCAGCCCGCGCTCAATCCACTGAGCTACGCCAGCCAGGGCTTATTTTTATTTTTTAGAAAGAGGGGAAGGGAGGGAGAAAGAGAGGGAGAGAAACATCAATGTAAGAGAAAAACATCCAAACCCCCAGCCCAGGCATATGCCCTGACTGAGAATCTAACCAGTGACCTTTCGCTTTGCAGGATGATGCCCAACCCACTGAGCCACACCAGAGTGCTTTAAAAAAAAATTAAGGTCTATTTTATTCTCATTTGAGAGAGGAGAAAGGAGAGAGAGAAACACTGACTGTCTCCCACATGTCTCCCACTGGGTAACTGAGCCTACAACCCAGGCATGTGCCCTGACTGGGAATCAAGCAGTTGACTCTGGTTACACCATGCCTCTCTAAGTGAGCCACACCAGCCACAGCCAGAACCACTCTTTTTATTTCTGTGCATGTTATATTACTTTTTTAAGTGAATATTTTATTGATTATGCTATTACAGTTGTCCCACTTTTTCTCCCCTTTCCCCTGCGCCCTGAACCCCCTTACCTCTAGTATTTCCCCTACCCCACACTTAGTTCGTGTCCATGGGTCATACATATAAATTCTTTGGCTTCTCCATTTCCTATAGTATTCTTAACCTCCCCCTGTCTATTTTCTACCTACAATTTATGCTTCTATTCCCTGTACTTTTTCCCACATTCTCCCTCCTCCCCCTCCCCACTGATAACCCTCCATGTGATCTCCATTTCTGTGGGTCTGTTCCTGTTCTAGTTGTTTGCTTAGTCTGTGTTTATTTTTGTTTATTTTAGCTTCAGTTATTGATAGTTGTGAGTTTGTTGTCATTTTACTGCCCACAGTTTTTTATCTTCTTTTTCTTAGATAAGTCCCTTCAACATTTCATATCATTATGGCTTGGTAATGAAGAACTCCTTGAACTTGACCTTATCTGGGAAACACTTTATTTGCTCTTCCATTCTAAATGATAGATTTGCTGAATAGAGTAATCTTGGATGTGGATCCTTGCTTTTCATGACTTTGAATACTTCTTTCTAGCCCCTTTTTGCCTGCAAGGTTTCTTTAGAAAAATCAGCTGCTAGTCTTATGGGAACGCCTTTGTAGGTAACTCTCTCCTTTCCTCTTGCTCTTTTTAAGGTTCTCTCCTTATCTTTAACCTTGGATAATGTAATTATGATGTGCCTTCATGTGTTCCTCCTTGGGTCCAACTTCTTTGAGACTCTCTAAGCTTCCTGAACTTCCTGGAAGTTTATTTCCTTTGCCAGATTGGGGAAGTTCTCCTTCATTATTTTTTCAAGTAAGTTTTCCACTTCTTGCTCTTCCTCTTCTCCTTCTGGCACCCCCATGATTTGGATGCTGGAATGTTTAAAGTTTCCCCAGAGGTTTCTCAGACTCTCATTTTTTTTTTTGAATTCTTGTTTCTTCATTCTGTTCCAGTTGGATGTTTATTTCTTCCTTTTGTTCTAAATCATTTATTTGAGTCCCAGTTTCCTTCCTTTCGTGGTTGGTTCCCTGTATATTTTCCTTTATTTCACATTGTATAGCCTTCATTTCTTCCTGTATTTTGTGACCATACACACAATCTGTGAGCATCCTGATTACCAGTGTTTTGAACTCTATGTCTGATAGGTTAGATATTTCCTCTTTGTTTAGTTCTTTTTCTGGAGTTTTGATCTGTTCTTTCATTTGGGCCATAATTCTTTGTCTTTGAGCACCTGTTACGTTGTAAGGGGCAGAGCCTTAGGTATTTGCCTGGACGTGGCAAGCCACTTTGCTGCTGCATTGTGGTGCTGTCTGTGAGGGAGGGGTCTGAGAGGGAACAATGCTGCTTGCTTCCTTACTCTGCTCCTGCCCCATTTTCAGTTACTTCCCCTGCTACCCACAAGCAGATTGTGCCATTTCAGGTGCAGTTTCCAGGCAGGTGGGCTTGTGTATGTTCTAGGATCCCATGGGATCTCTCCAACAAACTCTTCCATGAGACTGTGTGTTTCTCCTGCCACCTCAACCCCCTAGAGATTTTTACAGTCATGGGTTTTGAGGCTTTATTTTTCCATGCTGGAACCCTGGGTTGTGTGGTTTGTCTCGCTCCCCAGTTCCTCCCAGTTTATCCACACATGAATGTGGGATATCCCTGTCTGCCAGTTGCCATCTTGCCTGCCCTTGCTGCATGCCCCCTCTGCCCCAGCTTCCCATCTCCACCCCTCTGGATGAATATTTCTTATTTAAGTCCTTTGTTGTTGTAGTTCCATACAGTTTGATTTTCTGGCAATTCTGGTTGTTTTTTGTTTTTAAGTTGATTGTTAATCCTTCTTTTGGTTGTGTGAGGAAGTGAAGCATATCTGCCTATTCCTGCATTTTGGCTAGAACTCCAGAAACACTGCTTTAATCCAACCATGCTTATCAGCTTCCATAGTAATCTGTCCTTCACACATGCTGCATGCCCTCTTCCATGGTCCCTTCATGATGTGGCCCCTGACTGCTTCTCTTGCCTCATTTCCAATTACCCTTTACCCCTCCAGTGACACTAAACTGTGTCCCATAAACATTAAACTGTTAACATCCATTTCTTTTCATTTGCTTATTCCATTGCCTAATACCTCTCTTCCCTTGTCTCTGCTGCATTCTTGACTTGCCCTCTCCAAAATTTAGCTCCATATTTTTGTGATTCTTTCTTTTCCTGATACTTGACTAGGGATCCTTGTACAGACTTATCAGATATCCCTATAACAGTTATCCCTATAACACTTTGCTGCATCTCTGTCCCTCAGTTACATGCAGCCATCTCTGGTTTTATTTATTTATTTATTTTGTCTCCTTGACACCTACTACCCAGCATGTACTTAGTAAATGTTTGATGACTAAATCAAGCAGAGGTAAAATAACTTTGAAAATGCTCCCTGGTACAAAGCAGAGTATAGATTTTTGAGACAGAGGACATGTTCATGATAAAAACACAAGATTGAATATGAAGGAATAGAGCTGGATGGTATTCATTTAAATGTGTTTTTAGCCCTGGCTGGTGTGGCTCAGTGGACTGAGTGCTGACCTATGAACCAAAGGGTCACCAGTTCTATTCCTAGGCTAGGGCACAGGCCTGGCTTGTGGGCCAGGTCCCAAGTAGGGGGCGCATGAGAGGCAATCACACATTGATGTTTCTCTCCCTCTCTTTCTCCTTCCCTTCCCCTCTCTAAACATGAATAAATAAAATATTTTTAAAATGTGTTTTTAATGGGGCTCTGAAAAAAATTGAGCTCAGAGTCACCTTTGACAATGGAAGGATGCTTGGAACAGTCTGAAGCCAGGACTCTAGGGCATTTCTTACCTTACAGCTCCTGCTGAGTGACACTAGCTGGGTGTCACCTCCCTTACTGCCCTGGGCCTTGTCTGTACAGGTTTCAAAAAGAACAGCTGAGCCTAAAGGTTAGCGTTAGAAGCTTACTGAAGCTTGTAAACACTTTACCTTTAAATGAAACTCTTATTTGTGACATAATTTGTTTTACATTTAGTTCATTATGGCTATAGTTGTCTTGTCCAAGCCTTTGATCTTTGGGTGTTAGAACACAGAATTTAGTAGTAGGACGTTTTTAGCATTTGCTTTTTAAAAGTTACCATTAACTGAGGACCCATTAATGACCAGGTGAGGTACTACGCTCTTGTACATTATTTCTAATCCTCAAACAACTCTGCAAAGTAAGTACTATCCCCACTTTACATATGACCAAGGTGATTCAGTGGTGCCCGAGTGCACACACAGCTAATAAGTGATAAAACCAGGGTTCTAAATTTAAGTTCATTTTGACTAAATAGATAACTTTTGTTTCTGCCTGCCCAGCATTCTTTCCTCTTTCTGGCAGTGAAATCCAGCATTTTTCCCTTTGGGGAACTGCTCCTTCCTATCTTGGGGTAAAGGTAGGTTGACCGTCAGTCACATGGCTTCACCTTCCCCAGTGGGTTGGGTATATGATCCAAGCAGAGTCAATTGTAGGGCTTTTGTGTGGATTTGAGGGAGAAAGTGACAAGGAATAAAAATATCTCTTTTAAAACCATGAGTATGAAGAATAATGAGAGCCTGAAACATTACCTTCTATTTGCATCTTCCACAACTAGTCTTTATTTGTGTGTGAGAAATATGAAAATTCCATAGTAATTTATTAGGAGTAGATGCAGGAAGTGATCTGTTGAGGATTTACTATATATCAGAGAGAGGTCTAGGCACTTTATATTACATATTGTATACATTTTCATTTCATTCAGTCTATATTTATAACCAATAGCTCTAGAAGAGGGGAGTATATCAATCAAGATAGGCTTGGTGGTTTGTTTTTTAAATCCTCATCTGAGGATATGTGTGTTGATTTCAGAGAGAGGGGAGGGGGGAGAGAGCGAGAGATCAATGTGAGAGAAACACTGATCAGTTGCCTCGCACACAACCAGGAATAAAACCACAACCCTTTAACATATGAGACAATGCTTCAACCAACTGAGCCACCTGGCCAGGGTGAGAATAGGGTAGGTTTTGCCACAATAGTAACCCCCAAATTTCAACCTAGCAAAGGTATACTTATTGCTCATATATGTTCACCATGAATTGGTGGGGGTGTGGATTGTCATCCATAGTCACTTGGAAACTCAGACTAACAGAAGCCCCATCGTTGAGTCAGGGGAAGGCATGTGACCAAAATGCATGTTGACTCTTAAAGCTTAAAATGTCACAGATCACTCCTCTCTTTTCATTACCCAAAGCAAGGCACATGATTGCACCTAATGTCACGGACGTCGAATAGTACACTTCTATGTGCCTGGAACAAGGGAGAAATAGCTTGGTGAGTTGCAATAACAGCATCACATGGAGAGTTTTGCCCATTTCTGAATAGACTTGGTTCATCACCTTTTGCCTGGTTGCCATTAACCATGTAAGTCACTGTACCTAAAATTTGGAATGGAATAATGAAGCTTTCATTCCCATTCCGGTGCCATAGGGATTCTCTGTATGTGGGCTAAAGTGAATATACTCTGGTGGTAACACAAGGACTGAGTTAGCTCTCCAAGCCCAGCCTTTGGGCATTGTTGTTAGGAATAAATGGCATAGTGTATATAAAGTACCTGGCATACAATGCAGCCTCAATAACAGTAGATAAATGTTAGCCATTGCCATGGGTTTGGGGAGATGGTAGTAAACAAAAGACTTGTTTATTCTCGCAGTCCTGACTTCCTCATAACACATTCCTTCCTAGCCTATAATCTGGCTACCGCCCTCCCCATTTGATTTTTTTTTTAAGATTTTATTTATTTATTTTGAGAGAGAGAGAGAGAGAGAGAGACATCAATGTGCGGTTGCTGGGGGTTATGGCCTGCAACCCGGGAATGTACCCTGGCTGGGAATCGAACCTGGGACACTTTGGTTCCCGGCCCGCACTCAATCCACTGAGCTACGCCAGCCAGGCCCATTTGATTTTTTTTTATCTTCACCTGAAGACATGCTTATTGATTTTAGGGAAAGGGGAAGGAGGGAGAGAGAGAGGGAGAGAAACATTGATGTGACAGAAAAACATCTATCGGCTGCCTCTTGCATGTGCCCTGACCAGGACCAAACCCACAACTTAGATATGTGCCCTGACCAGAAATGAAATCCACAGTCTTTCAGTTTACAGAGGATACTCCAACCAACTGAGCCACACTGGCCTGGGCAGCCCAGTCCGTTTTTGTTTTTTGTTTTGTTTTGTTTTGTTTTGTTTTTAATTACTTTATTGTTCAATTTATCCCGTTTGAATGTGGCTGCTTCCAAAAGTGTCCAGTATGTTCCCAGTCACCAAGTCCATTTCCTGAAATTCTGGCTTCCGTGACATCTCCTGTTTCTCTTCCTCTCCTGTTTCTCTTTCCTTTTATAACTACTTTAAAAAATATTATGGAATATTTAATAAACACAAAAAGGATATATGTAACAAATATTATGAAATTCAATAATAAAATGAACAGTCATAAGCCCACTGCCCAACCTAAGCACTATCCCATCTCCCTGCCTTCCCCAGGGATAACCAATGTCTTAAGTTTTTTCATTCCCATGTTTTTTTTTTTAAATAGTTTTATCACATATGTAGTTATCCCTGAACAATATATTATTAGGTTGTACTTGCTTTTAAATTTTATAAAAATGTTATTTTATGTAGTTTTCTGCAATTTCCTTTTTAAAAGATTTTATTTATATTGAGAGGGAGGTGAAGGGAGAGAGCAAGAGAGAGACATCAATGTGAGAGAAACATTGATCCATTGCCTCTCGCATGCCCCCAGCCTGGGACCTGGCCAGCAACCCAAGCATGTGCCCTGACTGGGAATCAAACCAGTGACCTTCCAGTCTGCAGAAGGATGCCACCCCCACTGAGCCACACTAGTCAGGGTTGCAACTTCCTTTTCTCACTCAGCTGATTTCTCTAAGACTCAAACATGTTGTTGTCATAGCTGTAGTTAATTCATTTTTACTTCTATATGGTATTCTATTTTGTGAATACACCATAATTTACCTATTCTCTGTGCAATGGAAATATGACTTCTTTCTGCTAATGTTGCCATGAATACTTTTGCATGTGACTTCTGGGACCTAACGCATGCATATGTTCACCTTTAATTGATAGTGAAAAAACTTTTTAAAAAGGTTTTATTTATTTATTACTTAGAGAGATGGGAAGGGAGGGATAAAGAGAAGTAGAGAAACATCAATGTGACAGAGACACATTGATCAGTTGTCTCTTGCACGCCCCCAACTGGGGCCCTGGCCCGTAACCCAGGCATGTGACCTGACAGGGAATCAAACCAGCAACCCCGTGGTTCACAGGCTGGCACTCAATTCACCGAGCCACACCAACTGAGGCAGAAATTGCTTTTAAAAAGTAGTATTAAATGTCAACAATAATGACCATGTTACCTCCCTTATAGATAGGTAGTTGTGAGAATAACACAAGCTAGTTGATGTGAAAATAGTTCCAATACATTAAGAATACACAGTTGACATACTGGTTTTGAGTCTAAGCTCAAAGTGCTAAAAGTTGTCCCACATGCATACTAGTTTCAAAGACCAGAAAGACCAATACTGCTCTATGTCAATTTAAAGTATTTCTAGTATTTTCTCATGAAAAAGGCTATGTACTTGAATTCTGAAGCAGATGTCTTTTTTTTCTACCTGACCAGCAGCCTTTCTTCATTCTTCCAGTAATACTACCTCCCATTTTCCAAGGATATACTTCTATTCCATTTTCGGAAGTTCCCTCAAGAACCCTACTCTCACCATTCAGCTGACTGGAGTTTGTTACTGTTGTTGTCATGGCTTTGTTTGTTTGTTTGTTGCTTTGTTTTGTATGCTCTTTTTTTAAAACCGTCACCCAAGGATATGTTTATTGATTTTAGAGAGAGGAGAGAGAATGTGAGAGAGACACATTAATCAGCTGCCTCCCGTACTCCAGACCTGGTGAAGCAGAATAGGGTCCCCCCTAAATTCATGCCCACCTGGAACCTGTGATTGTTACCTTATTTAGAAATATGGTCTTTATAGATGTGATAGTGTTAAATGAAGTCATATTATATTACCCCAAAGATTGGGATCCTTATAAGAGGAGCGAAATTCAGACGTACAAGGAGAACGCCATGTAACAATGGAAGAAGAGTGGTATGTCTACAAGCCAAGGAATGTCTACAAGCCAAGGAATGTCAAGGACTGCAACCACCAGAGCTGGAAAGAACAAAGAAGGAGGCTCTGCTAGGGCTTTCAGAGAGAGCACAGCCCTGCCAACCTCTTGATTCTAGACTTTTATTCTCTAGAACAATAAATTCTGTTTTTCTAAGCTCCCTAGTTCCTGATACCTTTTTATGGAAGCCCCAGGAAACTAATACACACTATATATCTAATCTAAAAAAAATCTCCAAGTGTGTTTCTAGTACACCAACAGGGTTCAGAACCACTGGACTGAATAATAATGACCATTCTCAACTCAATATTAACTAGGAGTAGAAAAACAGGGTGACTGAAATAATTTTCCTTTAGAAAAGGGAGACCTGGTGTTGAGACAATCAGCTATCCTTTTGGGAAAAACTAGTTATCCCTACAGCATAGCAAATTCACTAGAACTAACTCAAAGTATTCCTGAAGGTGGGGACAACACAAAGTCCCTTCTCTTGTGGAGATGTAACTAACGAGAGACAGACTATAAGCAAATGAATTAGATTCCTGTAGATAGAAGTGATCTCTGAAGACAAGGAAATGAGTTTAAGGTAGATTTAAAAAAAAAAACATATGTAAAGCACTATAACAGAATGAGAAAGTGGTGAGATAATAATAATTGTTGCTTTGGATAAGGAAGGTCTTCTAAAACAATAAACAAAATGGAAAAACCATAGAAGAAGAGATTGATATAAATATAGTAAATGATCACACAAACATTAAAACTTATGTGTGGTAACATAAACCATACACATGTTAAGTACTATAGGAAAATATCAGCAACATACACAATAGACAAAAGGTTAATATCCAGAAATATAAATGGCTCCTGCAATTTAATATGATAAAGGCAAGCAACCCTGTAAGAAAAACTATGTGGAAGTTACAAGCAGTTCACAGAGGATGGGCCAATAAACATCATATGACAAGATGCTCAACTTCATTAGTGATTGGAGAATACAAATTAAAAAACAAACTGTTTACCATTTTTTCATCTATTAGATTGGCAAACAATTTAAAGGTCAGAGTCTTAGGAAATGTTAAGATGGACTGCTGATGGGAGTGAACATTGGCATAGTGCTTTTTATATTTAACCCTAATACACTGTTGGTAGGAATGCAAACTGGTGCAACCTCTGTGGAAAACAGTATGGAATTTCCTCAGAAAACTAAAAATGAACTGCCTTTTGACCCAGCAATTTCGCTGCTGGAGTTATACCTAAGAGCCCTGAAATACCAATCCAAAAGAACCTATGCACCCCAATGTTCATAGCAGCACAATTTACAATAGCCAAGTGCTGGAAGCAACCTAAGTGCCCATCAGCAAATGAGCGGATCAAAAAACTGTGGTACATTTACACAATGCAATACTACACAGCAGAAAGAAAGAAGGAGCTCCTACCCTTCAGGACAGCATGGATGGATCTGGAGAGCATTATGCTAAGTAAAATAAGCCAGGTGGTGAAAGACAAATACAATATGATCTCATCTGTAAGTGGAACTTAATCAACAAAACAAACAAGCAAAATATGACCAGAAACATTGAAATAAAGAACAAACTGACAATAACCAGAGGGGAGATAGGAGGGGATAATAGGGGGAAGCGTCATCAAGGAACATGTATGAAGGACTCATGGACAAAGCCAAAGGTGGGTAGTATCGAAGTGGGAGATTGGGATGGCTGGGGTTGGGGAGAGTGATAGAGAGAAAATAGAGACAACTGTACTTGAACAACAATATAAAAAAGAAAAAAAGAAAAATTTAATTTGGCAGTATGTATTGAACAATGAAAATATTCATACCTATTTGAGTGTCCACCTAGAGAAACAAGGAGGCCCCTGTGGGTTTATGCCAGTCAGGGTGCATACAAGAGGCAGCTGATTGATGTTTCTCTCCCTCTCTTTCTCCTTCCTTTCCCCTGTCTCTAAATATAAGTAAATAAAACCTTTTCTAAAAAGATTTTTCTGGGACTTCCAGCCAAGATGGAGGCATAGGTAGACACACTGTGCCTCCTCACACAACCAAGACAGGAGCAACAACAATTTACAAACAGAATAACAACCAGAACTGATAGAAAATTGAACTGTATGGAAGTTGAACATCCAAGAAGTTAAAATAGACACATTCATCCAGACTGGTAGGAGGGGCGGAGTTGGGCAGCCGGGTGTGGGTCGTGGCAGGTAGGGACCGGGTACATAAGGCATCTGGCGCACACAAGACCACAGTGGGCGGACTGTGAGCACGCAAGCGGCAACTGGCAGACCCTGGCTAAGGGATGGCAACTGGTAGACCCAACGAGGCAGCAATTGTGAAGCAAGGCACAGTGCACAACCCAGGATCGCAGTGCTGGGAAACAGAGCCTTGGGGCACTGATTGAAAACACCTGTGAGGGTTGAGGCACACGGAGAGACTCCCAGCTGCACAGGAGAGCTCCTTGGGGAGACCCACAGGGTGGACAAGCCCACCCACATGGGAATTGGCACCAGAGGGGCCCAGTTTGCTCGGGGGAAGTGGTGGAAGGGACTGAAGTCTACGGATAGCTGAGCAAGCACCATTGTTCCGTCTCGGACCCCACCCCCACATACAACGTCACAACCCAGCAGCTGGGGTGCCCCACCCTGTTGAACATCTAAGGCTCTGCCCCTCACATGTAACAGGCACGACCAGACCAAAGGGGGGGGGGGAGATGGCTCAAACAGAATTGAAAGCCCCAGGCCAGTACTTTGAAGTGACCAAGAAATAGCCAACCTATCAGATGTACAGTTCAAAGCACTGGTGATCAAGATGCTCACAGAATTGGTTGATTTTGGTCACAAGTTAGATGAGAAAATGAAGGCTACAATAAGTGAAATGAAGAAAAATGCACAGGGAACCAATAGAAACGGAATGAAAGCTGGGTCTCACATCAATGGAATGGACCAGAAGGAAGAAAAAAACATACAATTAGAAAAGAATGAAGAAATAAGAATTCAAAAAATGAGGAGAGGCTTAGGAACCTCCAGGACATCTTTTAACGATCCAACATCGGAATTATAGGGGTACTGGAAGGAGAAGAGGAAGAGCAAGAAGTGGAAAACTTACTTGAAAAAATAATGAAGGAGAACTTCCCCAATCTGGCAAAGGAAATAGACTTCCAGGAAGCACAGGAAGCTCAGAGAGTCCCACAGAAGAGGGACCCAAGAAGGAACACACCAAGGCACATCATAATTACATTAGCCAAGGTAAAAATGAAGGAAAGAATCCTAGAAGCAGCAAGAGATAAGGAGACAGTAACCTACAAAGGAGTTCCCATCAGAACGTCAGCTGATCTCTCAAAAGAGACCTTACAGGCAAGAAGGAGCTGGAAAGAGGTATTCCAAGTCATGAAAGGCAAGGACCTCCATCCAAGATTGCTCTATCCAGCAAAGCTTTCACTTAGAATGGAAGGGCAGATAAAGTGCTTCTCAGATAAGGTCAAGTTAAAGGAGTTCATCATCACCAAGCCCTTATTTTAGGGAATGTTAAAGGGACTTATCTAAGAAAAGAAGATACAGAAAAAACATGTATAGTAAAAGGACAGCAAACTCACAATTATGAACAACCACCACCTAAAACAAAAACAAAAACAAACTAAGCAAACAACTAGAACAGGAACAGACCCACAGAAATGGAGATCACATGGATGGTTAGCAACAAGGGAGTAGGAGGAGGAGAGAGGGGAAAAGGTACAGAGAATAAGTAGCATAGATGGTAGGTAGAAAATAGATGGGGGAGGGGCAAGAATAGTACAGGAAATGTAGAAGCTAAAGAACTATGACACATGGACAAGAACTAAAGGGGGGGGCAATGTGGGTGGGAGAGGGTGTGCAGGGTGGAGGGGAATGAAAGGGGCAATGGGACAACTGTAATAGCATAATCAATAAAATACATTTAAAAAAGATTTTTTTTCTGGCTAGCTTTTCTACAAATTCAATTATTTGGTCATGGAAGTTTATATTTTTAGCAAGTTCATTTTCAACCAATGTAATTGCAAGCAACATCAGTCACACTATGGCAGATAATATTTGAATCTTTTTCACTTTGAAAAGAAGCTTTCTGCTAAAGCAGCTATTACTGGCTGTGACAACATCAGGATAGATACCTGCTAAATTTCAAAATATAAAGTTTAATGTATCTAGAGCTGCTGATTCTTGTGGAACAATTTTCTCTAAAAAATTCAACTCAAATCAGTTTTGTGTAAATGGAATTTTTTAAAATATATATTTTATTTATTGACTTTGAGAGAGAGGGTGAGGGAGGGAGAAAGAAAGGGAAAGAGACATGGATGTGTGCAAGACACATCAATCAGCTGTCTCTGATGTTCCCCCAACCAGGGGCCTGGCCTACAAGCCTGGAATGTGCCCCAAACTAGAAATTGAATTGGCGACCTTTCTGGTGGCGCTCAATCCACTGGGCCACCCCAGCCTGTGTACATCTAGTTTTAAATGTAAATTTATATGATGACATTTAATGTTTCCTCTGACACTTCCTATAATTTGTGGAGGTCTACTATAGACTGAATGCTTGTGTACTCCCCCTCATCCCCAATTCATATGTTGATGGTATTAGCAAGTGGGGCCTTGGGGAGGAGAGTAGGTTTTGAGAGTGGAGATTAGTGCCCTTAAGAGACCCTGAAGAGCCCCTCCCCTTCCACACACAGCAAGAAGATGGCCATCTCTGACCAGAAAATAGGCTCTCACCAGAAACTGAATCTGCCATCACCTTAATCTTGGATTTCTCAGCTTCCAAAAGTGGGAAAAATAAAATTTTCTTTATTAGCCACCCAGTCTATGGCATTTTTGTTATAGCAGACTGAATAGACTAACACAAGTTCATACAAGAAATTTTTTTTGAAGATTTACTTATTTTTAGAGAGAGAGGAAGGGAGGGACAAAGAGAGGGAGAGAAACATCAATGTGTGGTTGCCTTTCACATGTCTCCCACTGGGGACCCGGTTCGCAACCCAGGCATGTGCCCTGACTGGGAATCGAACCAGCAACCTTTTGGTTGGCAGCCCATGCTCAATCCACTGAGCTACACCAGCCAGGGCCATACAAGAAATTTTTTAATAGCTTCATGATTTATTTATAATTCAAAATGCCTGTTTATTCATTCTACCCCTATATCTTCAACTAAAAGGAAAACACTTTTTAATTGTCTTCTTCATTAATAATTAGTTCATCTGACACTTTCTCATAGTGTATCTAATATGACAGTCTTTAAATTTAATTTCCATTTCTAAATCTCTGGATATTTGCTTTGCAATGTTGCACCAGTTTTCAAAAACACAGCTTCTAAACTCTTTAAAAACTGCTAATGAGCACTTCGTATACTTTACTGCAGTGTCCATGGATACGCTTTTATTTTGTAATTTACTGGCAAAGCTTGCTGCCTGAGCACCAGCAGTGGCTGTCCTCATGCTCAGGCCAGAGTTACTATTTGTGCAGATGCTGCAGGGTCAGGCTCTGACAGCAGAAAGGCAAGATTGCTTCTCATCATGGGTCTTGTCCCTGCCACCATCACTGCAGCTTCAGCTACTGCTGCCACCACTGTCACTGGCCCAATGTCTCCCCTCCAGGCCCCATGGTGCCTCAGAATACCTCAGATGTGCTTGTACATTTGAGGTGGCCCGACCAACTGCTCAGCATGCATGCTGCTTGCTGCACCCATGGGGTGTGCACACTGCCACCCTGTGTATGTCTTCCACTCATGTGTACACTCCAATGCCACCTAGGACTGCACTTCCAAGGCACAAAGATAAAACTATTAAGAATGTCAAGACAAAAATCAAAGGTGTTCCATGCAGCAATATTTTCACCAATATGTCCCCTACAGCAAAAGGACATAAAGGAAAGAATAAACAAACAAATGGGACTTCAACAAAATAAAAAGCTTCTGCACAGCTAATGAAAACATCAGCAAAATCAAAAGGGAATCGACCATATGTGAAAATATATTTGCCAATGATATCTCAAACAAGGGTTTGATCTCCAGAATATATAAAGAACTCACATGACTCCACTCCAGGAAGACAAACAATCCAATTAAAATATGGGCAAAGCACCTGAATAGATACTTCTCCAAGGAAGGGTCCAGAGACATATGAAAGGATGCTCAGCATCACTAGCCATCAGAGAGATGCTAATTAAAACCACAATGAGCCCAGGCTGGTGTGGCTCAGTGGACTGAGCCTTGGCTTATGAACCAAAGGGTTACTGGTTTGATTCCCAATCACGGCATATGCCTGGGTTGCAGGCCAGGCCCCCAGTAGGGGATGCTCAAAAGGCAACCAGACATTGATGTTTCTCTTCCTCTATTTCTCTCCCTCTTCCCCTCTCTAAAAATTAAATAAATAAAATCTTTTAAAAAAAGCAAAAAACACAATGAGATACCACTTCACACAGGTGAAAATGGCCATCATTAGCAAATCAACAAACAAGTGCTGGAGAGGTTGTGTAGAAAAGAGAACCCTAGTGCATTGTTGGTGGGAATTCAGACTGGTGCAGCCACTGTGGAAAACAGTATGGAATTTCCTCAGAAAACTAAAAATGGAACTGCCTTTTGACCTGGCAATTCTACTGCTGGGACTATAAACTAAGAATCCTGAAATACCAATTCAAAAGAACCTATGCACCCCATGTTCATAGCAGCACAATTTACAATAGCCAAGTGCTGGAAGCAACCTAAGTGCCCATCAGCAAATGAATGGATCAAAAAACTCTGGTACGTTTATATGATGGAATACTACACAGCAGAAAGAAAGAAAGAAGGAGCTCCTACCTTTTGCAACAGCGTGGATGGAACTAGAAAGCACTATGCTACGTAAAATAAGCCAGGCGGTAAAAGAGAAATAACATATGATCTCACTTATAAGTGGAACATAATCAACAAAACAAACAAGCGAGCAAAAAAATAACCAGAGACACTGAAATAAAGAACAAACTGACAGTAACCAGAGGGGATGGGGGAGGATAATGGGGGAAAGTAGGGTTAGGTCCATCATGGAACATGTATAAAAGACCCATGGACAAAGCTAAAGGTAGGTAGGATTGAGGGTGGGAGGTGGGGATGGTTGGGGCGGAGGGAGTGGTGGCAGAAAAAAGGAGACAAATGTACTTGAACAACAATAAAAAAAATCAAGAAAAAAAGAATGTCAAGACAGTGACAGCAGAGCATTAAATCAAGCCTGAAGCCTCTTCTGGGAGCAGAGTTCAGTGCAGGTGGCACACCCCTAAAGCTGGCTGTGGAGGAGTGGCTCAGTGTTCTCAGCTACCTAATTTGGCACTTGGGGGACCATCTGCTACATTTTATTCCAGTGGGTATAAACCCTCTTTTGCTACTGTGATCCAAATCATGCCAAGAACCATTGATCACCTTCCCCATTACATGGATCTTAGGAGACACCAGTTGCTGTAAATCCACACCAGTGATATAATGGAGTGCTGACCTGTACTCCAGGAACAGCAGCTTGAATGCATAGTGGCTTCAGCAAGAGATACAGAGTCTCTATACTCAGCTTCCCTATCTATAAAATAGAGCTAGTACTAGTACCTACCCCATAGGGTTCTTGTAACGATTCAGTGAGTTAATCCATGTAAAGAGTTTAAAACAGTAGTTTGCACACAGTAAATTCTCAGATAATGTTACTTGTCATTATTTTTCTTTTGTCTTCCCTGTCCTTGTACTTTCAAGTCTGTTTTGGAGCAAGCCTGTTCCTCCTCATGTAATCTTTTCCTGTTTCCCCTCTTTTCCTCGTGTATTTTATAATCCACTTTGTCCCTCATCATTTTTTCATCTCAACAATTATATGCACATACAAGGGGGGGTGGTGCCAAAGAAAGCTAGAATTATTTTCAAGATGACAGGAGCCTTGTAGTACAGGCTTCCCCTGCTAGGTGAGTGTTCTAGGAACCCATCTGTATCAGTGTACCAGCTGGCGTTGTTCTAAGAGACTGCGTTCAGCTTCAGTGAATTTTTTTTGAAGACTTTCAGTGCATTTGCCCACTTCACGATGGGTGATTTAGGAACACACCTGCCCACACTGCTCTGAGTGTTCAGCAGCTGTTGACCAAAAATGGCATGACCTCCATGCCCCACCCTCCCTATGCACCCAATCTCGCCCCCGAGCAACTTTTTTTTGTCTTCCCTGATTAAAGAAGTCCTCAAAGGGAAATGCTTTACTGATGTGGAAGAGGTGAATCAATTAATCAAACAAACAAACAAAAAAACCTGGCAGAAATACTAAAAGCCGTCAAAATGAATGAATTAAAAAACCATTTTGAGCAGTGGGGAAAAAAAAATCTTGATAGGTGTATAGCATCACATGGAGAGTATTTTGAAAGTGACTCAATTTTAAACATGTAAGAATAAATACACAATTTTTTATAAATAAATTCCAGTTTTTTGGAGGAATTCCCTCTTGTATGCGCAGAGATGAACCAGAAGAGAGCCCACTGAGGTTCCCTCTAGGGAAGAAAGCAGAAACTGAATGGTTGGTGGTCAGCAGGGACCTTCAGCCTGTTTGAATGTTTACAGTGGCAATGCATATACTATTGCCTATGTAATTAAACATAAATGTTTACAACTGTTAAGTGGACATGGGGGTAAGGGAGGAAGGGTTCTAGCCATCCTCATACTATGGCAGCCAGTTTAGATCGTCCACTGATGCTGTAAGAGACACAGCGGAGCACATATTTCCAGGGTAGCAGGAAGCTGCCCCCCATCCATGGCAATGCCAAGAAGTCCTTTATCGACAAATCTAACTGCCTCAGATTTAGTCCTCTGCCAGCTTTGCCTTCCCCATTATCCTTCAGCGCCCCCACCTCACCTCCCAAGAACACTGGGGAAGAACTTCTAGGGGCAGGTACCAATGTACCTGGGTCAGATGCCACCTCCTGTGAAGCCCTCCCTAACACACCTACTGAACATATTTGAATTAATCGTGGCTCCGTTTGTTCCTACGCATGTTGCTCAAACCTCTAGGTAGCACTTAAGAGTTTGACATTTTTCAGCCTTGTTATTGTTCATTGAACCTTGCCTCCCATTGCATTGTGTACATACTGCTTTTGGATATACACATGGTCTGTTATTTATGTCTGGAGAACCCACCCCAAGCCCCACCTGTACTCCACACAGTGCATCACAAATGCTCAGGAGCTGTTACTGGGAGGATGCCCTGAACTGGCCCTCCCACTACAATAGGTCTTTTGCACTTTTTATTCCTTCTGTCCTGTCCTTGGCCAACTCTTCTCGTTATTCTGGTCTCAGTTCACATTGTCACCTCCAAGAAGCCTTCCTTAACTACCCTATCTAAAATAGACTATCTTACATCCAAATCTTTATCTCATATCTTGTCTTATTTTCCTCGTAGCACTCGCTGAAATCTGAAATTCTCTTATTTGGCTCACTTTACTGTCTGTCTCCCTCGCTGGAGGGCAGGGACCTTTTCTGTTTACCCTTAATCTCCAGTGCCTAGAACAGTGCCTGGTATATAGTAGGTGCTCAATAAATATGTGAATGAAACTGTATTTGTTTAATTATTGACTGATCCCTAGTAGAATGTCAGCTCCATGAAGGCCAGGACCTTCTCTGTGCTACTGCTACATCCTCAGCATCTAGCACCATGCCTGGTGCACAGTAGATGCTCAGCAAAGAATTTTTGGGTGAGTTACTGCTCTACACACATCTTAACTCCACATACTCCAAACTAAAGAAACTCAGTCTCTTCTTCCCTACCAAACCTGCTTTTCCTCTGCACACCCTGGCTCCATCAATGACACCACCATTCACTCTGACACCCAAACCAGAATACACACTCTTCTCGCTCATTTACCCACTACTTTCGGCCCCCAACAGTCTCTTGCCCTATGCCTCCTTTTTTGGGAAAACTTCATGAATTTGCATATCATCCTTGTGTAGGGGCCATGCTAATTTTCTCCATCCCTTTCCAATTTTAATATATGTGCTGCTGAAGTGAGCACCCTCTTGCATCCTCCTGAAGCTAACAAAGCTTAATAAGCTGCAGGGCCGGTCAGTTACCATATGGTCACATGGTCACGCATTTCATAAAGTTTGTAAGATACATTTAAACTATAATTGGTTAAAACTGCTGTCCCTTTCCACTTGGAGGTCCCCTCTTCATATTTTCTCTTGTATTAGTTGGTGTTGGACTTGTCTTAGACATTTTTGAGACTCAGCTAATGGAAGTTTGTCTGGCACATACATTTAGTTTGGGTTTAATGGGACATTTACTAATAAGACAAAAGCCACTTTCTCAGGCCCTATGTCCCAGGGCTGGCTGGACCCTATAAAGCATGACTGACCCTACTTGTTTTTCTGAGCCTTTATCCTCAGGACTAGAAAATTACTGGAAGCATCCTGAAGGTGCAGGGGCTCCTGGAACTAGCAAAACAGGACATACTAGACCACAAGGACCAGTGGACCCTGCAACCAAAGATAACATTGGAACAAGTTGTAGCCTAACTGAAACATCCTGCTCTACAACCACTGCACTCCTGATAAAAACTCACAGCCCTAACCCCTCAGTGCTGGCGGTGGTGTTGGTACCTATCTCCTCACCTAGTCCTTTCCCTCCTTTGGGAAAGTAAAAATAAAACCTTTACTCTCTGCACTTTCTTCTCTTTGTGAAATCTTTCACAGTCCGCATCACCAATCACATTTTGGTGGCCTGCACCAGGACATTCTCTATTCCTCTCTTCTAGCCTCCTGAGATTTGCAACTAGGGGAGCAGTGGGCAGTGGAAGCTTGACCCGGGCTAACCCCCAACCCTGTCTTGGTGAGGTTCGGAGAGAGGATTCTAATGCTTCTCTGTCTCTCCAGGCTCTGCGCGATGGCCTCCTCCTCACCCATCTTCATGGCCAGCGATCAGTAAGTCTCTGAATCTCGAGACAAAAACTTCTTATTGAAGGTGATAGTTTACCCCCTCGTCTCATTTGTCATACACCCAGGTACTGGGTCTATCACTTTCTCAGGGTTTCGGCTGGGAGGGTCGCCTCCAACCATCTCCCTACTGGTTTGGTCTGCTCTCGGGGCCCAGGGACGCCTGGCTCGGAGGCAGAACCTGGTGTTGGGTCTGCCCTCAGGCTCGAGGATGCTCAGCTCTGGCTGCAGACCTCTAGGTTGTTTGAATCCCCGACGCCTTTCTCAAACCTTTCCCCCTACCCTCAGTTGTCCTCATCCTGAGTTATCCTTCCCTTTTAACTTGAAGGCTGTGGGATTTACCGATCTCAAGCCCAAGCACTGGATTTTCTATTGCAACAAAGCCTGGCCTTAATACAAACTGGGTGACCAGGAAGTCTGGCCCATGAACAAATCTCTGAACTGTATATACTCTCCTCCAACTTGACCTGTACCATTGCCATCTTGATCTCCTCCTTAGGTTTAGTTCTTAAGAGCAGACAAGATTTTAACCTTTAGCAGAGATTGCAGGGATTCCAGGTCTCTTCCTCCTAACTATGCCTCTCTTCATCTTTGTCTCACTCTAAATGCCCCCTCCCAGATGGTAAAACACTGAATTCTACCCCTGGAGACCAGGGAGCTGCTCAGTCCTGGGAAAAATTGGACTTGCCTCTCAGTGCAGGGAAAAAAAAAGTGGCATTTTAAACTCAAGCCACTTTTCTGCCCTTTCTCCTGATCCTTTAATACCCTCTCCATCTCTTCTCTTTACTTTTCCACATTGGACCTTTCCCCCTCCCCCACCCCTTCAGATTGGGTTTCTCCCGGCCACACCCATTCCTGTGGTCTCTTTCAGGAACCTCCCATGAGGAAACTAATCTTAAAACTGACTGAATGTTAGCTAACCATCTTTCTTCAATATTAACTTCCAAAAGAGTCTCAGGGACAGCTTAATAGGATACTTGTTCTCCTCAGAATGGCCCAAAACAGCCCAGAGACTTACAGGGATGCCTCTAACCCCTGTCTTGCTGCATATCTGTCTCTCTGAATGGGTTACATCCATTCCCAGGGCATCTGGCTGATGCTCTCATCACTGGTTAAGGTCACCCTCAGGCACAGGGTTAACACACCCATCTCTTTGTATTTCTCTGCTGGTGTGGACTATAACTCCCAGTCTCCTATCTGCAGCATATATCTTCTGTTATTAGGTTTCTGACCTTTCAGGGGCCAAAGCAGCCCCACCCAGGCTCTTTCCTGCTACTCAATTCCTTGGAGCTGAGACATTATTTCCACCAGTCATTAACAGTCCTTAAAGCTTTTATTGAGAGTCTCAACAGGTCTTCTTGCTTGGCATTTAGGACTTTCCATCCCCTTTTCCAGTCTTCTTAAAAGTTGTCAAAAGCAAATGAGAAAAATTTTGTGTTTTCTCTACAAAAATTAGAAATTCAAATTATGTGTCTGGTGTTCAGGCTTCATGTGTGTGGTCTTTACATGATATATGTTTGTATATTACATGTGGTATGTTTTCAGCCTCTGGATGGTATAACTAGGGCATAATATTTTATTGGCTTAAAGATATAAGATATAAGATATAAATTAAGCAGGATCCTGTGGTTTGGACAAATGTTTAATGTCCAAACTGGTTTTGTGTTTGCTTAATGTTTTTTGGGGTTATTTCCAAAAAATATTTGTTTTACAAGGTTATGTTATAATCTTTTAGCTAAGTTTGTTTGACAACTTTCTGAAAGTTTGAATTTTAAAAGACCTTTTAGGCAAGAAATGACTTGAGTTATTCCAATGGGCCCTGGAGTGCTTCAAGGAGTTATTCTCTCTCCCTACAAAAAGTTTTTGAACTAATTAGGGCTATTTAATAGTCTCAAAATTACATAGGAAGCTTTGCCAAACAGAATAATAATAACTATAGTCTATTTGTATACACATATTTTTATCAATATAGATTTTCTAGAAATTTCAACCTGCCCCAGGGAGGAACTTACAAAGGTTCAGAGCAAGTTCAAACAGAAAATTCTCAGGGGTAACAGGTGTCGTGTCAGTGACACTGGACAAGCCAACAGTGATGGTTCCCTGTGGGGACATCAAGCAGTGGTACTCTGGATGTTTGTAACCCATGCATTGGGAATTTATGAGTTGTTTCCAGTGCTCAGTGCACACTTCCGATAAGTCCTGCACAGCATTTTAAAATCTTGCACACTGTTTGGTCTTTATATAGTTTGAAATTTTATGTTGAATCTAAAAATATGGGCTTTATATTTTTATGTCATTTCATAATAAGCATTACTTTCCAGGAAATTGTTATTTTGAAATGTTGTATCTTACAAAAAAGCAAAGTTCTTCATCAGTTGCATTATAATCAAATCTATAACCATGTCATTTTTTATTTTGTCACTTATAAACAGTCATTGTTTTACTCTAACATATTTGCAAATGTATATTTTGAAAGGTTCATGAAAAGAACTCTGACTTACTTTAAATTACAGGTATCTAAGCAGGTCATGTCTTTGAAGTAAATGAAGATTTATGAAACCCTATGGAATAACTGGACTCATGGAAATACAGGCAAATAATCAAGACAAACAGATTGATTCAAAATATTGCTAATTTTAAATCTTTTTGTTTTCCAGATATAAGGAAATTTGTTTTTCTGTAGAGCAATTTGTAAAGCATATCCTCATAAGTAATATTAGAACATTTATATTTTTCTCCCTGTCTAAACCCTCCAGAATTTGGCAACTCTTTATGAGTATTACTTTTATGATAATATGTTTATTTGCATCAACCCAATAAGAATCTGTTCTCTTTATAATAGCACCAATTTCCAAAAGTGGTTTTATTAACCAAGTCTTTGTCTGGAATGTCATGATTGAAAGAGTCATGCCTGGACTCTGGATGTCTCCAGCAAGCCTTAAGGAGTTAAGACTGACTTTCGAAGCCAACAAGAGCCCCTTGGAGAAATGGTCTGGTACCTTGCTTGGTCATGTGGTTCCTGGAAGCCTTTACAGATAAGGAATGAAGGTTGCTTACCTTTTTGGGGACCTCAAGAACTTGAGGAATCCACCCAAACTTACAGGTATTCAGGCAAAACCAGATGGCAACTGTGTGGCTTGGCGTCTTTTCCCTGAGAGGCTGACTAAAGCTCAGTCTGAAGGTTCCTTGTAAAATTCGAGCAAAGTAGATCTGAAAGAGCCCACATGATCAATTACTATTTTTTGTTGTGTCATACAAATAATCAGGCCAAATTGAGACTGAATTTAATGCAGTCTCTTTGATAAAATGAAGGTAACTTTAGGGAGAGAAATTGTTTCAATAGAAATCATAATGTCCAATTGTCACCCACAAACTGAATTAAATCTTAATTTTTTAGTTTTCTTCCAACCTAATGTTTCATTTTTTCTTTCATCCCTTGACTTGGAATTATGGAGAGCTACTGATACCGTGTCAGCCATACAGAATTTACCTACTACTCTGCCTTTCTGTTTTGGGGATTTTTAAGGCCAATATCTAGTCCAGGTTTTTTTTTTTTTTTTTTTTTTCTGGCTGACTCCTTTCCTAGGTTCTATTGCAGCTCGTCTCTTTGTTGTTGCTTTTGGGCCATGTCTCTAAGATACCTTATGCCTTTCATCCAACAAAGCGTCCAAGCCCTAGGAGACTCTTTTGCAAGTGACCCCCAACTACAGCTCTTGCCTTTCAGGCTGTCCAGTTCCACCCTCTCCCTCTTAATGACCCATACCGGGATCCACAGGAAGGGACAGGACAATTCTACGTCCATAATCTGCAGGAAGTAATTTCAGAAGAGACCTTTGTCCCTTGCTTCCCAGAACCAGAACAGGTCCAGGTCATTAAGAATAAATTCATCGCACTTCCGGCAAGATGGAGGAATAGGTGGACGCACCGTATCTCCTCGCACAACCAAGAACAGAACAACAATAATTTACAACAATGATTTGCAGTCATAATATCAGAACTGTCAGAGGATTTATCTAAATGGAAGTTGGACAGCCTAGAAGTTGAAGTAGACCCGTACATCCAGACTGGTAGGGGACGACGAGCCGAGCGAGCGGGCGAGGGGCTGGCGCGGGTCGCAGGCGTGCAGAGGTCGGGGGAAATTTGGTGCAAAATCGGCGCGACAGCAATCCGGGGCGCGGGAGCGCAGCAGTGCAGCGGTGATCCCTGAGTACGCAAGCAGCGGCTGGGGGAATCAGTGGGGCAGCGATTGTGGACCAGGGCAGAGCTCATGGCCCAGAAGCCCAGGGAAGTGTCTGGCTCCAGGAGTACGGAACGGTCGCCATTGATCCCTCCTGTCCCCGCTCCCGCCCCTGCCCCCACATATAACGTCACAATCTAGCGACTGGGGCACCCAGCCCGGTGAACACCTAAGGCTCCGCCCCCTACCATAACAAGAGCGACCAGACCGGAGAAAAAATAAATAAATAAATAAAATAATAGGAGAGATAGGGAAAGACAGAAGATATGTTTCCAGCAGAACAGATCAGTCCCCCAGGACTCATCCTTTTGAGTGACTAAGAAATAGCCAATCTATCAGATGCACAGTTCAAAACACTGGTGATCAGGAAGCTCACGGAACTGGTTGATTTTGGATGCAAATTACATGAAAAAATGCAGATTACCATAAAAGGGATGCAGGAAGATACACGGAGGAGAGCCAATTGTGAAAGGAAGGAATCTGAGTCTCAAAACAACACAGTGGACCAGAAGGAAGATAGAATCAACCAAGCAGGAAAGCATGATGAAATAAGAATTCAAAAAATCGAAGAAAAGCTTAAGACCATCGAGGACACCTTTAAACGTTCCAACATCCAAATTATAGGGGTACCAGAAGGGGAGGACCAACAAGTGGAAAAGTTATTTGAACAAATAATAAAGGAGAACTTCCCTAAACTGGCAAAGGGAACAGTATTCCAAGAAATCCAAGGAGCACAGAGAGCTCCAAAGAAGTTGGACCCAAAAAGAAACACACCAAGGCACATCATAATTACTTTAGCCAAGGTAAAAACGAAGGAGAGAATCCTAGAAGCAGCAAGAGATAAGGGGACAGTCACCTACAAGGAGTTCCCATCAGACTGTCAGCTGATTTTTCAAAAGAGACCTTACAGGCAAGAAGGGGCTGGAAAGAAATATTCCAAGTCATGAAAGACAAGGACCTACATCCCAGATTACTCTATCCAGCAAAGCTCTCATTTAGAATGGAAGAGAAGATAAAGTGCTTTTCAGATAAGGTCAAATTAAAGGAGTTCATCATCACCAAGCCCTTACTTTATGAAATGCTAAAGGGACTTATCTAAGAAAAGAAGATAAAGAAAAGACATGTATAGTAAAAGGACAACAAACTCACAATTATTAACAACCACACCTAAAGCAAAACCAAAAGAAACTAAGCAAACAACTAGAATAGGAACAGAACCACAGAAATGGAGGGCACATGGGGGGCTAGCAGTAGGGGTGGGAGGAGGAGAGAGGGGGAAAAGGTATAGAGAATAAGTAGCATAGAATGTAGGTTGAAAATAGATAGGGGGAGGGCAAGAATAGTACGGGAAAAGTAGAAGCTAAAGAACGCATAAGTATGACACATGGACATGGCCTAAAGGGGGGGAATGTGGGTGGGAGAGGGGGTACAGGGGGGAGGGAAGAGAAGGGGGGAAATGGGACAACTGTAATAGCATAATCAATAAAATATATTAAAAAAAAGAATAAATTCATCGCAAAAACCAGAGGAGGGAATAATAAGACAAAAGCCACTTTCTCAGGCCCTCTTTCCCAGAGCTGGCTGGACCCTATAAAGCATGACTGATCCTAATTGTTTTATAAGTCTCTATGCTCATGGCTAGAAAATTACTGGAAGCACCCTAAAGGTGCAGAGGCTCTGGGAACTTGCAAAACAGGACATACCAGGCCACAACGACCACCAGGACCCTGTACCCAAAGATAATATTGAAAGAAGTTGTAGCCTAACTGAAACATCCTGCTCTACAACCACTGCATTACCTGATAAAAACTCAAAGCCCTAACACCTCTGTGTTGGTGCTGGTGCATATTTCCACACCTAGCCCTTTCCCTCCCTTGGGAAAGTAAAAATAAAACCTTTACTCTCTTCACTTTCTTCTCTTTGTGAATTCTTTCACAGCCCCTGTCGCTGACTACCCTAACATTTATATGTGGTCTATATAACTTCTATTTATAGTTACTACCCAGAATGACTTCTAGAGATATTCTTACTGTCTACCCTTTGAACCTAATTTTGCATTTGTAAGTGGATATTTTTTTAAAAAAGATTTATTTGTAAAAAAAAAAGATTTATTTTTAGAGAGAAGGGAAGGCAGAAAGAAAGGGGGAGAAACATCAAAGTGTGGCTGCTTCTCATGTGCCTCCGCCCCCCCACTGGGGACCTGCCCCAGAACCTAGGCATGGGCTCCAACTGGGAATCAAACCAGTAACCCTTTGGCTCTTAGGCTGGCACTCAATCCACTGAGCCACACCAGCCAGGGCTGTGTATTTTTTTTGAAGGAGCCCTATTTCATACACTCTGTAACTTCACGTCCCACTAAACCTGAATTTTCCTCTGGCCAAGACACAACTGTGGCTCAGCTGCTCTTGCTTAAAAACCTTAAGTGGTTTGTTATTGTTTGTAGGATAAAACTTAATACTCAAATTAATTTTGAAAGTTTTCCCATGTGTCTCCATGCATTTCTACTTGTTGATCCTTTTATCTACAATGCTAATTTAGTTCATTTTTATGTATTCTCCAAGTATCCCTGAAATATTTCTCGACAGCAGAAAGCAGAGGCACTTTCTTAACTTTATTTTCCACTTTGTAAAAGGTATCTGTATGCTTACTGGACGTTTATTCCAATTGTTTACTTACAAAGCTTGTTTTCTGCACTAGCTGGCAATTTCTCACTGCAGAGTTCCTCTTTCCATCATTGTCTCCAGGACCTAACCCACCATCATTTAGAAAACTGGTGTGTACACACCCATTGCCTTTTTTTTAAACGTGTGGTACCCTTTAAGAAAATGAAATTGTAAGAGGATTCCTGGAGAATATCCTGAAATGACTGAGAGAACCAGCGCCATCTTGAAGCAGGTGTGTGGAGTTCCATTCATTCAACCTCTTCTCCCACCATCCTCCGAGAGTCAGACAATCGTGAGACATGTGCAGGAAAGTATTTGAACTGTATCTGAACTGAAGCGAAGCAATGGGGTCAGAGGAGAGAGTTGAGAAGTTGACAGAAGCTATAAGGAGCAACGTGGGACCGAGGACCGGGGATAGTAGAGGGCGTAGAGCTCAATTTCCCAGCTCTGAAATGCAACTCATCCCTAAACCCGTGTCCTCATTTTGGGGATAACAACAGAGCTCCCTCATTGGGTGAAGAATACATGATTCGGAGACCGTGTGAAAGAACTCCGTCTGCAAAGGACCTCACTGAACGGGAACCGAGGTGAATACCGCACCTCTTGCCTGGCCGAAGCCAGACCCCGCTGCCACCTCTTCGTTTTGCAGTTTGCAGTCGCAGAGCTCCCCTCCCCTCACAGGAGGAGAGGTTGGAAGAATGCATGTGTGGAGTTGGTAAATTCCCCGCTTGCCCGGTGGAGGGGGAAGCCAAGGAACGTTCCGGCCCCACGCAAAATGGAGCCAAGCGGCCGCCTCGTCTAAGATGGCGGCTTCCCCGCCTCTCAGCTCAAAGTCCTCAGCGTGCATTGGGCGCCTAGAGTTGACAAGCGGGTGCAGAAGTAGCCGAGTCCCGCCCCGCTTTCTCAAGGCCGCGCCCCGCCCCGATGACGTTCCGCGGGAGCCAGCAGCCCTCTCTCCGGCCTCAGCCGCCGGGCCTTCGCTTGCCCGGCCCTCATAAGATGGCGGTAGGGTCGCCTCCTTGCGGCAGCGCCGCCACTCTCAATATGGTAGCTGTTTACCCCGTACATCTCCTCCCCCTCTCCGCTTCAACTTCCTCGTTGTTTTGAATAAACTTTATTGACTACTTGGAATTGCCTCCCACCGCTACCGGGCTTCTCCTGGCGACTTTTTGGGCCATTTTCCCTCCGCATTGGCCACCGTTTCCTCTCCTTCCTTGTTGTTGTTTTTGTTTTTGTTTTTTTGCAGCGAGCCCCTGCCGGCCCAGCGACGACGACGCTTGTCTGGTCTCCAGGTGCCTGCCGGACTAGGCCCGAGCCACGGTCTCCAGTAGGCCCTAACGACCGGCCCCGGGGAGGAGCTGTGGAGAAAACTGCCCGGAAGCGTCGCCGGGGCCGCGGGGGCCCGAACGACCCAGCGGGTGGTCGCAGGGGCTGACGAGCAAGGTTTGCGGCGCTACTGTGACAATCCCAGAAGTCGGCGCGCGCCCCGCCGGTGGGGCCGGAACTAACGCCGAGCCTCCGTGGAGCTAGGCGTCCAACGGCCCGGAGCGAGCCTGGCCGCTGGCGCTTCAGTGGGACTGAGCTCCGCGGGGTGTTGGAACCCCTGTAGCTTTGCGGATGCGGAGGTCCCTCTAGGACTCGGGACCGTAGACATTCTTGTCAGGTTGGGGGCGTGAGGAGGCTCCTGTCAGTTTGGGAGCTGTTAAGAGATTCTCGTAAGTTTTGGGGCTGCAAGAATATTCCTGTCAGTTTCTGGATCTGTGAGGAGATCCTGCTCAGTTTTGGGCGATGGGGAGATCTCGACAATGTGAGGGGGCTGGGAGGAGGTGCCTGCCAGTTTCAGAGCGGTGGAAAGAAAACAAATTCTTGCCCAGTTGCGCGAGTGTGAGGAAATTGTAGTCAGTTTCGGGGGGTTCGAAGTGACCCTTTTTAGTTTCGGGGTGCGATGAGATCCCAGTCATGTTTGCAATAGAGGATGAGCTGATGAGTTTTGTAATTGAGATTTATTTCATTTGTTGTGGTTATGATGCTCCTGACTGGTCAGGGGTGGAATGATGGAGAGAGTTCTTATAACAAGACCCCAGAACTGTGATTTGAGTTGGGCGCTTCTGCGTTCTTTCTGAAGGCAGCTGGATAATTTGCAAGTAATCTGAGTCCATATCCATGGACTCATCTCTCTCCATTTGTCCCTATTTGGGGGCAGGGAGAAGGGTCTTTTGCGGGGCTCCCCCAGCCTCATTCTGGCGTCATAATAAAAAGCACTCTGGGAAGCAAGGTTTTGAGCAAGGAGAGGGTTCAGTGAGGGATTAAAGAAGCTTCTCTAAGGGCGTCAGATATTTCCTTAAAGCCCAGAGAGAAATTCTCAATGGCTCTGGGGGCCCCGAAGGGGGTGGGGGCAGCTTCCTGGGCATAGAGCCCTTCTTTATTTGTTAAAGCTATTCTGGAGGCTGGTGGACTTTCTCAGATTGCCCCCTACAGCCACACCCCTTGTGTTGCATCCGGCTGTGGTAACTCCCCATTTGTGAATTGAGGGTTGGTACCCTGGGGCACCTGATTTACTTTGTAAAAAAGTGTTTCTTTTCTTTCCTTTTTTTTTTTTTTTTTTTTTTGCCCAGCCATCGTCCAGGAAGGACAAGAGCTGTTGCCTCCCACTCCTGTGGACACTCCGAACCTGGCTCTCCACAGAACGCTCCAGGGCCAGGCGAAGATGGCCACAGTGCCGGTGTATTGCCTTTGCCGGCTGCCTTATGATGTGACCCGCTTCATGATCGAGTGTGACATGTGCCAGGACTGGTTTCATGGCAGGTAAGGAAGGCAGGCCAGGTGGGACAGGGTGCAGTGGTCAGGTGTTCAGTCGCTTCTTTCTCAGCTCTGTTTCAGGTTCCCACTCAGACAGAAACTTTCCCCACTCTCTCCCACAAATTTAAATCTAATCCACCTCCCAGACCCAGGTTTTTCCATCCCTCTTTGCAGACTAGTGTCTAGCTGTCATTGGCTCCTGATTTCTCCTCTTTCTCTTTTCCTATAAGTATTTTTCTTTGTATCTTTCTTTTTTCTTTTTTTTTTCTTTTTTTCTTTTTGTATTTAGGAACTATTTTCTTTCCAGCTACAAAGTGTCATTTTTGTATTCTGGCAATTTTGTTTTACTTCAGACTCTGGCTTTGGAGGAAACTGATACATTTTTTATATGTTTGAGTCCAACAAACATAGATTTGAGTTCCGGCATGGATTTGAGTTCTGGCTTTGCAGCTTGTTATCGCAGGTTACCTTGGGCAAGTTGCTTTGCCTCTCTGAGCCTCAATGTCTTCATCCATAAAACACATCTAACACATCCTTCCTGGTTATTTGAAGCATTTTGTGTGCACTCAGTAAATGGAGGTAGAAATGTAGCAGTATTTTATTTCTATAGTATTTATTTGCAGTACCATCCAACTAAATTGAATTAAGCAGAAGAGATATTGGGTAAAACAGCAGGAAAAAAAATCACTAGTGAATTCCCTCCAGTTTACCATGTGTACACCTGAGCACCTGTCATCTAGGATTCCAGAGAGGTTTGTGTGTGGAATAAACCTGTAATATTATCCCATTATTGGGACTTAAATCCCAGCTATGGAAAGAAAACCATGAGAGGGATTTGTACACTGGAGTACAGCAAAACAGTATATGGCACCCTCCTCCTGCTTGTTGCATGTTGTTAGATTCTAGAATTTGCAGTTGTCACTAGTCCCTTCCAAAGGAGCTGTTCCTGTTATCACACCCAAGACCAAAGTGAAGGTGCTGGTGTTGTTAAGGTTCTACTCTCAGTAGGGACTGCCACATGCAGCACATCCAAATTCATATTAGTGATTTCTATTGAGTATTCACTTTGTGCCAGGTGCAGAGTTCTGTTTATTGCCTCATGTTATTTCATTCAAAAGGGGACAGACATAGAAGGTGGGTCCTTTTCCTTACCCCTGAAAATAACTGGGAAATAAGATGTCTTTCAGGATTCCTGATGTCTTTGATAGTGCTGATCAAGTCACTCTGCTTAAGAGTCTTTTGGTGGTTCCCCTAAAGAATAAAATTTAGTTTTCTTTGTGTGGCAGACAAGACCTTTTGTGATCTACTCGTTCAGTCTCATTTCCCACCATTCCTCCGTTCTTTATGTCCCAGCAAGACCGAAGTACTTATAGTTGTGGGAAAATTTGTCTTTGCAAATTTTCTGTGACTCTTTGCACATGCTATTTTCATTAATGACTTCTCTTTTACAACTAACAACATAACTTCTCTATAAATGGCTTTCTCCCTCTGGCTTCCCATTACACTTTGTGTACATCCATATTGAAAGTAATTATTTTGTTATGTTCTAGTTATAAATACATCTGCGTCACTCATTAGCCAGAGCTACCTGAGGGCAGACATGTCATCTTTTCGTTTTTGGTATCCCCAGAACCTACTTCAGTGCTAAACATGTAATAGAGGCTGAATATATTTTTAAATTAAATTTGTCGAAGTAATATTGGTTAATAACATTATATAAATTTCAGCTGTACATTGTAATTCAATATCTGTATATTCTATTGTGTGCTCACCACCAGATGTCTAGTTTCCTTTTGTTACCATATAGTTGACCCTCTTTACCCAATTTGCCCTCTCCCTACCCCCTTACATTTTTTAATGAAGTGAATGAATTTTCATGAAAAGAGCTATTCCATGTGGCCCTTGCTTTGGATTGTGTGGGAAGTGTGTAGGATCAAACCTGGAAAGTGAACTTTTGCCCACAATATAGAGACCCTAATTTCACAGTCTGGAAATAAGAAATAGGAATGAATGCTTTCTTAGTGTTTACTATGTGCCAGGCCCATGATAGGACTTTGCATAAGTTATCTCAATCCACATTCAAACCTGAATGTTGTATATTTCTTTTTAAATGTTTTATAAACTTTTCCTCATTGTATAGTTGCAACATGCTCATTATAGAAAATACAGACAAAGAATAAAGAAGGAAATAAAAATCACCTATGAGTCTACTATCTAGCACAATCCACTATTAAGTTTTTTGTTGCATTAATTCCCATCATTTGACTTAGAATATAAACATATTTTTACAACATGTGGTTGTATTATAAATACCATTTTATAACTTGAGTTTTATTCGTACATAACATTATAATGTGAATATTTTACCAGGTCCTTAAATATTCATCTAAACTCAATTTCTGATATTCCACCATATGTATGTGTACTCGGTTACTCCGTCATTTCCTCTGTGGTTAGATGGTTATTTCTACTTTTTTATATTATAAGTAATATTGTGATATAAAGGAAACTGGAGGTTCTGGAAATGTTCTGCATTTTGATATGGGTGCTGATTAAAATGACAAGAAAAACATTGTGAACATCATTGCGCAGTAGACGCTTGACATTTACAAGGAACACCACTGAGGCCTTTAAGAATTCCAAATTTTACAAATATGGAAACAGGTTTATGGGCCAGGCCCCTCCTTAATCACATTTTTGTGGTGAGTCTTGTGTTTTTGTGCATACCTTGACACAAGTTAACTGCCTCAATTTTTTTATGAAAGTTTTTTTTTTTTTATCTCTTCTCATGCTTGTCTTTATGGACTGCTAGAGAACAAGAAGCCCAGCTGAGAATCAGGTCCTTGGTGCATGGCTGCTCTTGCTTGCTCAGTACATTGCTCAAACACACACACCAGGCTCACTGTGTTCCATTTAAGTTTATACTTCAGCACAATTGAAAATTACTAAATGTAGTGGACTTTTCATGGTTGCTCACAGTAGTTAAGCCCACCTATAAGTGATTTAAACCTTTTTACATCTCTCATGACTTCCATAGGCTAGGCTTCTTAAAGTCTAATTAGGGGTTAATAATGCCACATTACTTCCTGGAAAGGTTATATAGCAAGGAAAGTGACTATTCCATTTTGCTGATGAGAATCTGGAATTTATGGAGATTAGTTTAAATTAAGTGTTTTGAATTTAGAATAATCTGGCTCTAAAGCCTAGGTTCCCCAAAGTGGGAAAAGATGGTGTAGCTCCATTCCTCCTACTATAAAGGGCTGGGTTTTACAAAACACTTTGATTTGTAGAGCAGTTGTCTCAAGCTTTAGTGTGCATCAGAATCACTTGGAAGACCCATTAAAAGACAGGATAAATAGGCTCCACATGCAGGGTTTCTGATACAGGGGGTGAGTGGGGGCCACGTTCAGAAGCACTGATTTAGAGCATTATTCTGTCTTAATTCCTTCCCTTTCTATGGAGTAGGACAGCTTCTGATGTTGAGGAATTAGCAGGCTAACATATCATTACTGTACATGACTGTTCTCAAAGTGTGATTGATTAACTGGGAATTTGTTAAAAATGCCAATTCTTAGGCTGGGACACAGCCATCTATATTTTAACAAACAGGTAGATTCTGATGCACTCTAACTTTTGAGAATCACTTCTCTCTACACTGGTGAGGAAAGTTAGTTGGCAAGCAATTATTGATGCCTGGGGCTCTGGCAAAACCTCACCCTTTTAGTTTTCCTATCTATAAAGGAAGTATTGGTTGGCATATCCCTAAGGGGATAGCTGTGGCATGGACTATAAACTCGGAAGAAAATGATTCTGGCTTAGATCTAGGTTCAAATTCTGACTCTGTTACATTTTAAAAGGATTTCATCTCTGTGCAACCTCAATTTCCCTGAGAGGGGTTGTGATGACTTAAATAAAATGATAATGGCCCTTGTTTATTGCATACTAGCTAATGTGCCAGTCAATATGCCGAACACTTTGCCTAATTATCTTTATTTAATTTTGGGGGGAGTTTTAAAATTATGAATTTGATTTATTTAATAGTTATAGGACTATTCAAATTACCTGTTTTATATTGGGCATGTTGTAGTTGTTTGTACTTTCCAAGAAATTTATCTATTTCATCTGTCAAATTAAGTATGTTCATATTATTCTCTTACTGTCCATCCCTTTGATATCTGCAGGCTGGGTATCTTACTCTCTTTTTTCTTTGTCAGACTTGCTAGAGGTTTATCAGCTTTATTGATCTTTTCAGAGAGTAAGTTTTACATTTCATTGACTATCATCTTTCTGTTTTCAATTTAATTGATTTCTGTACTTTATTATTTCTTCCTCTTGCTCGCTTTGTGTTTATTTTGCTTTTTACCTAATTTCTGGAGGTGGGAGCTTAGGCTATTGATTTGAGACTATTTCTGTCTTCAAATGTAAGCATTTAGTGCTATTAGTTTCCCTTTTAGCACTGATTTAGTTGTGTCTCAGTTGTGTCATGGAAAGGATATGTTTTCCTTTCCATGTAGTTCAATATAATTTTTCATTTTCTTAGAGACTTTATGTTTGACCTGTGAATTATATAGAACAATGTTGTTTAGTTACCAGGTATTATGAGAATGCCTTGATTTCCCTTGAATTTCTGAAGGGTCTTTTTGTTTGATACCAAATTCTGGGTTTCCAGTTGTTTCAGCATTGAAAACTATGTATTTTATTTTCTTCTTGATTTAGGCTGGGTAAGAATTTATCCATTTCTTCTTGATTGTCCAGTTAGTTGGCAGATAGTTGTTCATAGTTTAATCTGTTTTCTTTCTTTTGTTCAGTTTGGGTAATTTCTTTTGTTCTATCTTCAAGTTTATTTTTTTTCTGTGATCTCCATTCTGCTGTTGAACCAATTGAATGAGTTTTCATTGAAATTATTATATTTTTCTCTTCTAGAAGTGCCATTGTTTCTTTTCTGTCTTCTGCTTCTTTGTGGAGACTCTAATTTTTGCTGACCCTTTCTATTTTGTTTCACTCATGTTTGTAATTGTTCATCAAAACATTTTTACAATTGCATCTTTAAAATCATTGTCCTATACTTTCAACATCTGTGTCATCTCAGTGTTGAGATTGATTTTTGTTTTGCTCATTCAAATTGTGATTTTCCTTGGTCTTGATGTGATATGTGATTATTTTCATTGTGTCCTGAATATTTTGAGTATTGTGTTACGAGATTCTGGATATTGTATCTTCTGTTTTTGCAGGTCTCTTCAAACATTGCACTTCAGTGGCAGGGGAAGTTGGTATTATTTCATTATGCCAGGAGGGAATAGAAGTCCAGGTTCCCCATTTGGTCTCTCTTGATACCTACTACCTCTGGTTCTGCTGTTCCTCATCAGGTTGCCGTCTTCTCTTCATCTTTCAGTGTTGCCTTACTTTTTTTGTGTGTATAACGTCCAAAATGTTTAGCTGTACTTAGTGAGAGGAATAGGAAGAACAATCTGGTTCTCCATACTGTTTCAGAACCAGAAATAACCAATTAATCTTTACAGTAGCTCTTCGGAACTATTAATTTCTCTCATGAGATTAAATAACTTGCCCAAAATTATGCAGCAAATTAGTTGTTCAACCATCAGTCAAACCTGGGTCTCTTGGACTCTTGATATAGGATACAATACCATAGATAGTGTAAAGCATTCTTCAGGTTAAGCTATTTTCAAGATGTTGAGGGAGATAGAGAAAATATAAACTCACATGTAGTCCATATTTTTGTTCTAAGCAACATCAGGTTAAAGTTTACACTACTTTTTATTTTTTCATTATTTTTTTTTAATATTTTATTTATTTTTTAGAGAGGGGAGGGAGGGAGATAGAGAGAGAGAGAGAAACATCAATGTGCGGTTGCTGGGGGTTATGGCCTGCAACCCAGCAATGTACCCTGGCTGGGAATCGAACCTGGGACATTTCATTATATTTTTTTAAAACAGAATATGATTATATTTTGATACACACTTTCTTTACAACCAAAAACTAGAACAGCACAGTAAAATAACAAAAACATGATATTTCATTTGTAATGCATGAGAAGTGGGTAACATTTTAGTTATAAATGAGCTCTTCAGAAACCAGCCATTGCTCCCAAGAGGCCTGGGACATGCTGTGGGGGGCTCTCTCCGTGCACCCATGAGCACTGAGTGCATGTGTCTGACTCCATGCACCACAGGGTGGATTTGAAGTGTATTCACTAAAAGTCATCTTGTGATTTTAAAGGACATAGATAGTTGTTAAATATATACACCACTTTTTATTTTAAGCAGTAGAAGGCTAACCTGCAGCTTTAGGAGTATGTGGCAAAGGGAAGAGAGGTCCTGACATTTATATACAGGGTTTACTGGATATAATGTATGGGCTGTAGAATCCCTGCCCTGGAGAAGGTCTTGTAGGGTATGGTTAGAAGGATCAGAGGATAGCCTGCTCTGTCAAGGCTCTTGGGATATCTCTTGGAGTGGCATAACTTTTAAAGATTTATTTTATTTTTATTTTTAGTGAGGGGGAAAGGGGAAGAAAGAGAGGGGGAGAAACATCAATGTGAGAAAGAAACATTGATCGGTCGTCTCTTGCATGCTCCCGTACCAGGGGACCAAACCCACAACCCATGCATGTGCCCTGACCAGGAATCAAACTGGGGATCTTTCCCTTTGTGGGACGATGCCCATCCAACTTGGAGTGACATAATTTTAAAATAAATTTTTATTTTTAAATAATTATAGATTCACACAAAGTTGCAAAAAATTTTATGGAGTATGCTTGTGTACATTTACCCATTTTGCCTTGTGTTTTATGTAACTATAGTACAGTATCAAAACCAGGAAACTGACATTGGCTCAATGTCACCAATCTTATTTTATTTTTACCAGTTTTATATGTACTCATAGTTGTGTGTGTGTACGTGTATTTAGTTCTACATAGTTTTATCACATTTCTAGATTTGTTTAATTACCACAATCAAAATATAGAACTATTCCTTCACCATTGGAGTAGCATTAATTTTTGCCCCAGCTCACCTGGAGGTTTGGAATGGCAACGTGTACCAAAGAATGGGTGGTCAGTGTCTCCAGGAGGAGTGCCCTGAAAATTTAAGATACAGTGGAAGGTCTGATAGGCATGATGTCCAGGACTGAGTTATGGGAGCTAAATGAAAATCTGCTTTGGAAATAAAGGCATAGTGGTGAAACCATGGCTTAAAATCTTAGTTCTTGCACATACTAGCTCTATTACTTTGGGCAGGTCATTTCAGCTCTGCACTTCTGCTTTCTTAGCTTTAAAACAGAAAGAATCCATATTTCATATGGTTGTTGTGAGGATTAATGAGAGAATGTGTGTGAAGCATCTCTCATAGTCCTTGGAACATAGTTAGATACTCAGTTTTGGCTATCACCTAGAACATTCAAGCAATAAATATTTATTAGATATTTACTGTTTGCCAAGGAGTGGGTCAAGAACCATGGGAGATAGAGATGAAGATATGGGCTGTCTAGGTTATCTCAAGCTAGAAAATAAGATGGATTTATTAATTGATTCACTCATTTATGTACTCACTGACTCAATAGATATGTGCTATGTTCCAGGCATTGGTTCTAGACACTGGAAGGGTGGGATATAGCAGTGAACATGAGACAGTAAACCAGCAGGTAAATATATAGTGTGTCAAATGATAAGAAGTTGTATAGAGAAAAACATAAAGCAGGGTGAGCAGGAGCTAGAGTGCCACCCCCGGGGCTGGAGGCATGGCTATTTTATATAGGTTATTTTATAATCATATAGATGGGTAACACATGAGCAGAGGCCTGAAGGAAAGTGATAGAAGAAACTGTACTAGTAAGAGGGGGTGTGAGTGTTCCAGGTAGAGAAAATAAAGGACCTGAGTGGGTAGCACACCTGACATGCTACCATTTGGGCCAGTGGACAGTGTGGGTGAAGGGAGAATAGGGGAAGCTGTTGATAGGATTTGGGGGTGGTGGTGGTGCAGATCATGTAGGGCAATGACTCTTCAAGTGTGGTCCCTGGACAAGGAGGAATTAGCATCATCTGGAGACTCGTCAAGTAAATTTTTGCATCCTATCCCAGACCTACCAAATTAGAAACTCTGGCGGTGGGGCTTAAGAATCTGTGTTTTAATAATCCCTGCAGGTAATTCTGATGCATGCTAAAGTTTGAGAATCACAGGTACAGGGTCCTGTGGGTCATTATAAAAACTTGGTTTTCACTCCAGGTGGGATGGGAACACAGAAGGGTTTTGAGCAAAGGAGAGTTGTGATCTGGTTTAGGCTTTGGCTATTGTGACGACAGCCTCAAGGTGAGGAACCAGGGTGGAAGCAGGGAGTTACTGTAGATCACAGAAGAAGGAGCATATTGGGGGTTACTGTAGATCATTATTCCTTAAAATGTGGTCTCTGGACCAGCAGCTTCTGCATCACCTGGAAGCTTGTTAGAAGTGCACTCCAGATCTATTGAGGATGAGGGGATGAGGTCCAGGGATCTGGCTCAACAAGCCCTCCAGGTGTTTCTGATGACCCCTAATATTTGAGAAACTGGTGTAGATAGGCAGTGGTGGCTTGTACCAGAGCCACTGGTGATAAAAAGTGGTTGGATTTTGAATCTATATTGATTATAGCATTTACTGATGGATTGGGTTGGGGCTGTGAAAGAAATGACTCAAGGATGACTCTGTTTTGAGAAGTTTGGGTATACAGGGTAACAGTAATGGGGCAGTAAATGAAGGGGTCAGAAGAGGATTTTTTGTTTGGTTGGTTTTTTTTGAGATTACAACCTGTTTGTGTGCATGCGAGTACATATGGAGAGATTGTGTTGGTGCATGTAGAATTTAGTGACACCTGTTATTGGCAATCTTATGTGTCAGGGACTAGGTAGACCAAAAAGAAACTACCCTGGTGCACTGGAACTTGTTCAGTGTCCATTGCACTCCTTCAAGTCCTGTGTGATGGGAGGCAGGGGGGCCTCAGCTTCTAGGGATGGTCCATCCCTGTTTTTGTAGATTGTGCTTGGCCTGGTCAAGGTTGTTGCAGAAAACCAGAAATTGACTTGTGTTTTTCTGGTATTTTTTGAATAATGAAGAATGGTAAAATTTGTTATTTCTTCTCTTTGTGAATGAAGATATTCTTTTTCCAGGGCGCAGATAGTGATAGGACCTGACTTTTTGGCCACTCTCAGAGAGCAGAGGTTGAGCAGATAAGCCCGAGCAACCTTGTCACCTCTCAAGCTTCTCCAGTCCTTGGCCTGCAAGTCAGTTCCATGCTCCCAGAAGAATTTTGTGCCCTTTTTGTGTTCTCATAGCACTTGACTCTGCTCACAACCCCACACTGTATTCTAGTTACATATTGCCATGATATAGTGGAGTATAGTGGCATCATACAGGTCTGAATTTTTAAAAAGATTTTATTTATTTGTTATTAGAGAGAGGGGGAAGGGAGGGAGACAGAGAGGGAAGGAAACATCAATGTGAGAGAGAGAGAGAAATATTGATCGGTCGCCTCTCCAAAGTGCCATGACCTGGGATCAAACCCGCAACCTAGGCGTGTGCCCTAACATGAGATCCAACTGATGACCTTTCTCTTTGCAAAATGATGCCCAATCAACTGAGCCACACTGGTCAGGGCCAAATCTGCATTTTTATCCTGTTCTGCTACTTACTAGTTTTTGGGTTTTTTTTTTTATCCTTTCCCAAAGATATAATTTTTTCAGTGCTTTTTAGAGATAGAGGAAGGGAGAGAGAAACATCAATGCTAGAAAGAAGCATCAATTGGTTGCCTCCTGTATGTTCCTGTACTGGGGATCGTACACATCTGGACTGGGACCAAATTGCAACCTAGGTATGTGACTGGGAATTGAACCTGCAACCCTTTGGTTACGGGATGATGCTCTAATCAACTGAGCCACACTGGCCAGGGTTACTTACTACTTTTTTAATGGCCAACGAGTTATTTAGTTACTCAGATTTCTCATCTGTTAAATTAGAATAATATTAATGACAATAATAGTTAATATTTACTATGTGCCAAGTACTTATATCTTTACCTTTTTTATCTAATTTAATCATACGAACTCAGTGGGGTGGAGTATTATTAATAGTCTTGTTGTATAGATGCAGAAACTGAAGCACAGCAAGGTTAAGTAAATTGCTTAAGTTCACATAGCTAGTAAGTGGCAGAGGTGAAACTCAAACCCAGGCTGTTTGGCTCCCAAGTCAAACCTCTACCTTTAACCTCTGTGCTGTAGTGCCTCTGAATACTGCAGAACGCCTTGAATTTGCTGTGGAGATTGAACGTGATAATATGTGTATAATTCATAGCTCAGTTTTCTCCTCAGTTCTTTCTTGCGTGCTTTGAATTTACTCATTCACCATCCCTTTACCCTTCATTATTTACTTTATAGCATTTATGAAACTGTTCTGACACCACCTGTCTGTTTCCCCATCTAGAATATCCACTCCATGAGAGCAGTGGCTATTCTTAATATTTATTGAGTTTATGCATTCACCTACCAAAACAAATAGTTTTAAAAAGATTTTATTTGTTTTTAGAGAGGGGGGAAGGGAGGGAGAAAGAAGAGAAACATCAATGTGAGAGAGGAAACATTGATTGGCTGCCCCTCACACCCTTGTCTGGGAACCTGACATGCAACCGAGGCATGTGATTTGACTAGGAACCAAACTGTTGACCTTTTGGTTTGCAGGCTGACACTCAACCCACTGAGCCACACCAGCCAGGGCTACTTAAACAAATATTGAGTATCTACCGTGTACCAGGCTCCAGACAGTTCTACACTCCTGGAAGAACTGAGTGCCCATTTTGTGTTCTCATAGCACTTGACTCCAACAACCCCACACTAAATTCTAGTTACATAGTGTTGTGACATAGTGGTTTTTTTCATATTCAAAGGGAAAAGGTTTAATATAAAGATTCAAGATTTATATTATGATAACACTAAAAATCAAATATCCTTCTCGATAAAAGTTCAACTTCTGCATTTTTTTCTATTTAACTTATACTGCCATCATTTTTTTTGTGTGTGGGGGGGGGGTGCTTTTCTGTTACTCCTTCCATCCTTTTCTTGTCTATGGTTACATTGACAGATTCTCTCCCTCACAAAGTCAGGGTTATCATTAAAACATTTAATACATCCTTTTTTAAAAAAGATTTTATTTATTTTATTTTTAGAGAAAGGAGAAGGGAGGGAGAGACACATCGATGTGTGGTTGACTCTGAAGTACCCCCTACTGGGGATGTGGCCTGTAACCCAGGCACGTGCCCTGGCTGGGAGTTGAACTGGCGACCCTTTGGTTCACAGGCTGGCATTCAATCCAGTGAGCCACACAAGCCAGGGCTTCTACGTCCTTTAACTTTACCAACATCTAGGTAATATTTGTAATCTTCCTTTCCTCTTATCCCCAAGTACACTGTTAGCTGTCCATCTTCTTGGATAAAAATGTGGAATTTTATTTTTCAGCTTTCTATGTTGATTTTTGGTGTGGGGAAAAAAAATATAAAATCATCCACTGCGGGGCCTTGGCCTGGAAGATGCACCAGTACCTATCATGTACACATTGGGGATAATTCATCTTAATCTTAAGATCTGGTGTTGCGATAATTATCTTCTTTACTAAGGAAGCAAAATAGCATTGAGGACCCTTGTTCCCAGGTGATAATTATTGAGACAGTGCCATCAGAAGCCTGGTTTTCATCCATCTCCTTTCCTGATGTGAGGAGTTACCTAGTCCAGTGCATGTTTGTTGAATTGGGTTGAATAATAAATAAAGCAAGACTGGGAGATGGATAAGGTGAGGACTTCTGATGAATAAGATAGATGTTGTCTGCTGAATGCAGTGGAGGCAGATAGCAATTATATGAACAGTTGCAAAGCAATGTGGTGTGTGCTGACATAGGGATAGTGTGTTTGGGGGGGGGTGCCACAGTCTCAGGGAAGAAGGATAAAGGAATATTCAAAACACCATGTGTAGCCCTGGCTGGCATAGCTCAGTGGATTGAGCGCGGGCTGGGAACCAAAGTGTCCCAGGTTCGATTCCCAGCCAGGGTACATTCCTGGGTTGCAGGCCATAACCCCCAGCAACCGCACATTGATGTTTCTCTGTCTCTGTCTCTGTCTCTGTCTCTGTCTCTGTCTCTCTCTCTCTCTCCCCCTCCCTCCATTCCCTCTCTAAAAAATAAATAAATAAAATATTAAAACAAAACAAAACAAAACAAAAAACACCATGTGTGATAAGACCCAGAAATCAGAAAGAACATGTCATGGAGAGTCCAGCTGGCTTTTTATAGCAGGCCTGACTTCATGGGAATATGACTACCATGTTCACACAGAGCTTTATATTTGGAAGGGGACCTCATGCTTGAAGTTTAATGCTCTGTGATTATTGTCTTGGAATTCTTGATAGTTTTACCTTTGAATTTGTGTTTTAAAAAGAAATCCTCACCTGAGGATATATTTAATTGCTTTTAGAGAGAGAGTGAGATAGATAGATAGATAGATAGATAGATACATCAGTTGGTTGCCTCCCATATGTAAGGCAACTGGGGATCAAACCTGCAGCCTTTTGGTGCACCAGACAGTGCTCCAACTAGTTGAGCCACCCAGCCAGGACTGAATTTGTGTTTTATATGTGAACTCTAATGGAACAATGGAGTGGGTCTTGGGTTCTTAGAACTTGAGCTCATGTGTGGTCCTGCCTCCCTGAACAAGTTCTTGGTTGGCTGCCTAGGGTGCTGGGCTTAGGTGCAGAGAGTCAGGGTCAGGTGTATGCATCCAGCATACTGAGTCATAGGGCATGGCCCATGGTTCCTGTGGGAGCCGGCACTTGCTCCCTGGGCTCAAGGGAACGTGCCAGTAAATAGCAAATAATAATCCCCATGACAAGTTGAGAGAGGGAGACCATGGAAGAAAGGAAAAAGTTTTTTTCCTGTTTTGTGAACAGGGCCCCCTGATTTTCATATACACCAGGCCCACAAATTATATAGCTGATGCTGTGTGTGAAGGACAAGAGGTAATGCCAGAGAGACAAGGACTTGGTAAGCCTGTGAGGGGTTTTGAGCAATGGTTGAGCAAGGGTCCAATTTGTATTTTTAAAATGATCATGCTGGCTTGTAGTGTGAAGGGCCAGTTGGGTGAGGACAGAGTAGAGGCCAGGATAACAGTTATAAGGGCAGGACAATAATGTCAGTTAGAGATTATAGTGGCCTGGATTAGATCAGGGGAAATGAGTATAACAAAAGGGTACAATTGATAGCTAATTAGGTAATATAATTGATAATACAACATATACAGAACACTTACTATGTGCCAGGCACTATTCTAAATGTTTTATATAAATTAACTCATTTCGTTTTCATAACAACTTTATGATGTACATATGTACAGTTTTTATCCCCACCTTGGAGGTGAGGAAACTGAGGCACAAAGGGCTTAAATAACTTGCCCAAGATCCCACAGCTAGTAAATGGCGGGTACAGCCAGGAAGTAAACCCAGGCAATCTGGCCTAAAAGTCTAAGTTCTTGATACTCGAATGCCTACTCAGGGTGTATTGGAAGGAGAGAGTGAGATGCGAGTTATCATTGACTGCCAAGTTTCTGGCTTAAACACCTGGTGAGGTTATGTTGCCGGTTGCTAAGAGAGGGAGCAGATGGGGGAGAAATGTAATTTGGACATGTTAAATTTGAAGTATGTAAGTGGGTTATACAGTAGAGATACCCAGGCATCATTTTGAGTGAGGGGTCTGAAGCTCTGCAGAGGTATGGCTTATAGTTTTAGGTGCATAGAGGGCACAGGGGGCCCCGGGAATGTGTGAGATCAATGAGGGAAAGTGAGGAGAGGAGTGCCTAGGCAGGAGGGCCTAAGAAATGACAATGTTTAGAGTGGAATGGAGAAAAAGAGTGCATTGGGAAACAGAAGTAGCCAGACGTAATTAAGATTACATCACACCCCTGCTCATAGTCCTGTGGATTTCACCCAGTTCTTAGGAAAAGCCGAAGACTTTTATGATGGCCTACAAAACCCTATACTGTACTACATGAGCCCATTACCTGCCTGACTAACCTGTTACTGTCTGTCACCTTACTTTTTCTGTTCTGGAGCACTATCCTTCTCTCTGTTGCTTTAGTAATATAGGCACACTCGTTGCCACAAGGCTTTTTGTAAAAACTTGATGTTTTCTCTAATTGGGATGTCTTTCCTTCATAGCCATAGGACTTTATTTCCTATTCCCTTCAGGTCTTTATTCAAAATTCATTTGTCAGTGAGTTCTCTGGCTTCCCTACCTAAAATGTCAACATCACTGCCATATCCCTAACCACCCCCATAAGTGTCTGTGTGTGTGTGGATACACATATACACATGCATCCATTTTCCTTTCCGATTTATTTTTTTCTATTTAGCTCTTCTTACTATATAACATATTGGGTTGGCCAAAAAGTCCATGTGTTTTTTTTTTCCATAAAATAAAAGACACATTTTAAATTTTCACCAATAACTATATTGATTTGGATATTTTGAGTATGTTAGCTATCTCCCATGTGGTACCCTTAATTACTGTCTTGATTTGATTGCTGTCAATTTCAACTGGTTTACCTGACCGTGGAACATTGTCCAGTGAGAAATCTCTAGCACAAAATTTTGCAAACCACTTTTGACACATTTGATCAGTCATGGCACCTTCTCCATACACTGCACAAATCTTTTTTTTTTCATTTCAGTTGCATTTTTACCTTTCTTGAAATAGTAAAGCATAATATGCCGAAAATGTTGTGTGTTTTCTTCCATCTTTAATATTAAAATAGCTACACAAAAATTCACCAATTTTGATAAGTTTTTTTTAAAGTTTCAGAAACCTAGTTCTTTTTTTTTAAGATTTTATTTATTTTTGTAGAGGGAAGGGAGGGAGAAAGAGAGAGAGAGAAAAACATCAATGTGCGGTTGCTGGGGGCTGTGGCCTGCAACCCAGGCATGTGCCCTGACTGGGAATCGAACCTGCGATGCTTTGGTTTGCAGCCTACGCTCAATTCACTGAGCTATGCCAGCCAGGGCTTGATAAGTTTTTTTTAAATGCACTCTGATGTGACAGCTGCCACAATGCAATCTAACAAAATTGTTTTGAATGTAGTTAAAGACAACTAAGTGCTGCTAGAGCCATCTTATAGAAGAAAACCAAATGGACTTTTTGGCCAACCCAATACAATATATTTCACTGATTACATTGATGTAGCTTGTTTCTTGTCTGCTTTCTCCACCAGAATGTCAGCTCCATGAGGGCAGGACTTTTTGTATGCTGTATTTTGTTTCTTTTTCTCCCAAGTACCTAGACCAGGGCCTCACAGCTGTTCCTTAAGTGTTAGCAGAAGTAATGGACACCAGGGAAATAGGGTGTTCTGGAAGTCAAAAGCAGAAAGCTTGTCAGGTGGAGAGAGCACAGGGTTGGCACTGTGGTAACGCTGCTAAGAGGTCAAGATAAAGGAGAGAAATAAGTATTGCATGTATGAATACAGAGACCAGAATATTGGTGAGATCTGTTTGAAAGAAGGTAGGGACTGAGATCAGACTGCAGTAAATGGGTGAGGAAGTGTACACAGCAACTCTAAAAACTTTTTATAGGTTTGGCTCTGATAGAACGTTTCTGGGTACTTACTACCTGGTGTCTAGGAGTAGGATGGAGACTTTTTACTGTATACACTTTTGTACCTTTTGAGTTTTGTACCATGTATAATTGATGCCTATTCATTAAAAGTCATTATGAAGCTGCATAGGTTTAACCAAAGAAGACATTTGGCTGTGAAGTGGCAGGCAAGAGGAAGGGAGGGTCTTGTCTTTGTTACCTGTAAAGATCCAGTGAACTTGTTTAAATACGATTGTGAAGGAAGAAGGTAGAGAGGGAGTTGAAGATACTGCAGGAAGAAAGGATACTTGATTGAGAAGGTTAAAAAAAGATGTGACCCCAGTGGAAAAGCTGACTAGAAAGGAGGAAGGATAGTTATTTCCTTGTAACAGGAGGAAAGGATGGGTGCAAAAGGAGGTGAATCTGTTATGGAAAGTTGAGGTAGTTCTCATCTGATTACTTCATTTTGTCTAAGTAGAGGGCAGGGTTATTTGCTGAGAGAAAAGAGAGATTTGAAATGGCTACTAATGGGAGAGAGAACTGAGCACAGAAGTATGGGAGAACTGTCAGGCAGCATGACCCAGATATTTTTAAATAGACTTTATGTTTTAGAGTAGTTTTAAGTTCACAGCCAAATTAAATGGAAGTTACAGAGATTTCCTGTGTGCTTCCTACCCCCATGTGCATAGCCTTGCCCATCATAAACATGCCACATCAGAGTGGTACATTTGTTAAAATTGATGAACCTACATTAATACAACATAATCACCCAAAGTCTATAGTTTACATCAGGGTTTACTCTTGGTAACCTATTTACCTACTGCTCTAACATTTTTGTATCATATAGGATAGTTTCACTATCCTAAAAATTCTCTGTGTTCCATCTGTTAACCTCTTTCTCCCTCACTAACCTCTGGAAACCACTGGTCTTTTTACTGTCCCCATGGTAGGAATCATATAATATGTAGCCTTTTCAGATTGGCTTTTTTCACCTAGTAATACACATTTAAGTTTCCTCTATGTCTTTTCATGGCTTGATAGCTCATTTGTTTTTTTTTAAAAGATTTTATTCATTTTATTTTTTTGAGAAGGGAAGGGAGAGAGAAAGATAGGGAGAGAAGCATCAGTGTGTGGTTGCCTCTCACGTGCCTCCTACTGGGGACCTGGCATGTGCCCTAGACTGGGAATCTAACTGGCAAACCTTTGATTCGCAGGTGGGCACTCAACCACTGAGCCACACCAGCCAGGGCTCATTTCTTTTTATTGGCTTGACCAAAAAGTCCATTTGTTTTTTTCCCATAAAATACAAGACACATTTTTCATTTTCACCAATAACTTTATTGATTTGGATATTTGGAGTATGTTGGCTATCTCCTGTTACTGGCTTCCAGTGGGTAGAGGCCAGGGGCACTGCTAAACATCTTCCAGTCCTGGCTGGTGTGGCACAGTAGATTGAGCACCAGCCTGTGAACCAAAGGGTCACCAGTTTGATTCCCACTCAGGGCACATGCCTGGGTTGCTGGCCATGTGCCCAGTAGGGGGTGCATGAGAGGCAACCACACACTGATGTTTCTCTCCCTCTCTTTCTCCCTTTTCCTCTCTCTAAAAATAAATAAATAAAATCTTTAAAAAAATAAACATCTTCCAATGCATAAGACAGCCCCACATCAGAGAATTATTTGGCCAAAATGTCAATGGTGCTAAGAAACTTCTCAAACCACTTTTGACATGTTCGATCAGTCACAGCACCTTCTTTATATACTGCACAAATCTGTTGTTTATTCTTGCATTTCAGTTGCATTTTTACCTTTCTTGAAATAATAAAGCAAAATACACTGAAAATGTTGTGTATCTTCTTCCATCTTCAATATTAAAATGGCTCACAAAAATTCACCAATTTTGATGTTTCTTTTAAATGCAAGCTGATATGACAGCTGTCACAGTACATTCTAACAAAATTGTTTTGAATTAAATTAAAGACAACTAAGCACTACTGGAGCCATCATACAGAAAAAAATAAATGAACTTTTTGTCCAGTCCTATAGTACTGAGTAATATTAAGTTGTCTGTGTATACCTCAGTTTATTTATCCATTCACCTATTGAAGGACATTTGCTTCCAAATTTTTGCAATTGTGAATAAAGCTGATTATAAACATCCATGTGCAGGTTTTTGTATGGACATAGTTTTCAGTTCCTTTCAGTAAATGCCAAGGAGAGTGATTGTGCAATTGTATGGTAAGAGTATGTTTAGTTTTGTAAGAAACCTCCAAACTGTTTCTCAAAGTGTCTGTACCACTTTGCATTTCCACATTTCAAAGAATGAGAGTTCCTGTTGCTCCACCTCCCCTCCAGCATTTGGTGTTGTCAGTATTCTGGATTTTGGCTATTCTTATAGGTATATATTGATATTTTATTATTGTTTTGATTTGTGTTTTTCTAATGACACGTGATGTGGAATACCTTTTCATATGCTTATTTGCCATTTGTATATCTTCTTTGGTGAGGTATCTGTTCAAATATTTTGACCATTTTTTTAAAAATCTTAATTGTTCAAGTACAGTTTTCTGCCTTTTACTGCCATCCCAGCCCACCCCCCAGCCTGCTCCACCTCCCTCCTGTTTCCACCCTCCCTTGTTTTTGTCCATGTGTTCTTTATACTTGTTCCTGCAAACCTTTCCCCTTTTCCCCTGAAATTCCCTCCCCTCTCCCCTCTGGTCACTGTCAGCCTGTTCTCTATTCCATTGTCTTTGGTTATACTTTTAATCGGGTGGTTCATTTTCATATTGTTGAGTTTTAAGAATTCTTTGTATATTTTGGATAACAGTCTTCTATCAGATATGTCTTTTGCAGATAGTTACTCCCAGTCTGTGGCTGGTCTTTTCATTTTCTTGACAGTATCTTTCACAGAGAAGATGTTTAATTTTAATGAAATCTAGTTTATCAGTTCTTTCTTTCATGGATCATGCCTTTGATGTTTCATCTGAAAAGGTATTGCCATACACAAAATTATATAGGTTTTCTCCTATGTTATCTTCTGGGAATTTTATAGTTTTGTGTTTTACATTTAGGTCCATGATCCATTTTGAGTTTATTTTTGTTCCAGCACCATTTGTTGAAAAGACTATCTCTGCTCCACTATATTACTTTTGCTCCTTTGTCAAAAATCAGTCAACTATTTATGTGGGTCTATTTCTGGGTTCTCTGTTCCATTGATCTGTTTGCTTATTCTTTCAGTACCACACTGTCTTGATTACTGCAGCTTTATAGTAAGTCTGAAAGTCAGATAGCATCAGTCTTCCAACCTAGTTTTTCTTTAGTATTGTACTGGCTACTCTGTGACTCAGATATTTTGGCCAATGAATTTATTGTGGCACCAATCCATTGGGTGATTTCTCTCTAGCCATGTCCAATGGTCCAGTGTTATGTAGTTGGATTGAGGCAGGGTTGGGATTTGCAAGGGGGGATGATGGAGAGGCAGTGGGGCAAGTGAGTTGAGGATATCTGTAAGAGAATGATTGAAGTGAGGGATGCTATAATCCAAGATGGGGAAGAAGGGTGAAGTCAGGAGTAGGTGAATAGCTTAAAAGTAGGGTCAAAGGGTTTTGCAGACAAAGAACAGGTGTAATGAATGAGAGCTGAATGGATATACTTATGGTCAAAGAGTGTGATGTATGAATTTCACATTTCATAGGTGGAACAACTGTGAGTGTTGACTATAGGGGTTGGTAGCTGAAATGGGAGTGGAGGCAGTAGTCTCCAAAGATGAAAAGGTCCAAGAGCTAAGGGGCCAGGATATTGGACCTCTATGTTGTTAGTGATGTCACATGGAATGTTGGTAGGGGTTTGGTGGAGGGGAATCTGTGAGTAGTTTCTACAGTGAGCGAAGAGACAATGTTGGGGAGATGAGTAGGGAACAGTGAAGAGGAGTAGGAAGGGGTATGGCTAGATGGTCTTACACAAGGGTAGAGGAGAGATGATCTCGAAGTCTCACTGGAGAGTCAGGGGGATGTGTACCCCCCAGCCAGGCCTGAGTTATAAGGGTCTGGGAGGATATACAACCTCTACTAGACAGGGCTCTACCTACCATAGTGCTTCTTCAGTTTTTTAATTTCTAATCCATAATGGAGCAGTTCTTTTGTAAAATAAAATAGGAATTACTAGAAAAATGTCCTGAACAAAAAAACTATGCACAGTATAAGCCCTGATTTTTTATTATTAGATTCAACAGACATAAAATTACTTAGCCAAATTGCCATTAAAGTTTTTGGATGCTTACTTTCTTTCTGTACTTATTTCACCACAGCACTACTCCATGGACCACACTTTGAGTGACACTGTTATAGAGAAAATGATGAGAAGCTGCATTCAGTTAGACCAGGAAGGTGAAGAGAAGGGGTTTATTGAAGGGGATGTGAAGATAGAAAGGGTTTGTTGACCAAGGAATGGGGTTGATAGGGGTACAGCAGAAAAGTCAGGGAAATTGATGAGTAGTAGATATTTGGGGTAGAGAAAGCACATAACTATATGGGATGAAAGTTCAAGAGAGAGATACTAGGACTTCCGGCCAAGATGGAGGTGTAGGTAGACACACTGTGCCTTCTCGCACAACCAAAACTAAGGACAACGAAAATTTAGGAAAAAAATCAACCGGAACAGAGAGAAATCAACTGTTTGGAAGTCTGACAACCATTCTTCCAGACTGGTAAGAGGGGTGGAGTCTGCGGCCTGAGAAGAGGGGTCGAGGAGTCCTGGCAGGAAAAAACAGTGGCTAGTAGACACGGGCGCGCAGGGTGCAGGTGGCAGTTGGTGGACCCCAGACTTGCAGGGGCAGCTAACAGACCCGGTGGCAGACCCTGGGCGTGGGAGGCAACGAGCAGACCCAGTGAGGTGCGCAAGGCAGCTGGCTGTCTGCAGTCACACATTTGTGCACAAACTAGGCAAAAACGGGCAGTGACATAGACCGTACAACCCAGGGACCCAGCGCCGGGAAATAGAGCCTAAAAGCACCAATTGAAAACACCTGTGGGGGTTGAGGTGCTGGGAGAATCTCCCAGCCTCACAGGAGAGCTCCTTGGAGAGACCCACAGAGTCCTAGAAAGTACACAAGCCCACCCGCCTGGGAGCCAGCACCAGAAGGGCCCAATCTGTTGTGGGAAGTAGCAGAGGGGACTGAAGTCCTAGAGAGAGCGGAGTAGGCCCCCACATACAACATCACAACCCAGTAAATGGGTGCCCCACCCTGGTGAACACCTAAGGCTCTGCCCCTCATGTAACAGGCGCGACCAGACCAAAGTGGGGGGGGGGGAGATGGCTCAAACAGAATTGAAAGCCCCTGGCCAGTACTTTGAAGTGACCGAGAGATAGCCAACCTATCAGATGCACAGTTCAAAGCACTGGTGATCAGGATACTCACAGAATTGGTTGATTTTGGTTGCAAATTAGATGAACAAATGAAGGCTACAGTAAGTGAAATGAAGAAAAATGCACATGGAACCAATGGTGATGGAAAGAAAACTGGGTTTCAAATCAATGGAATGGACCAGAAGGAAGAAAGAAACAATCAAACAGAAAACAATGAAGAAACGAGAATTCAAAAAAAATGAGGAGAGGCTTAGGAACCTCCAGGACATCTTTAATTGTTCCAACATCTGAATTATAGGGGTACCAGAAGGAGAAGAGGAAGAGCAACAAGTGGAAAAGTTATTTGAACAAATAATGAAGGAGAACTTCCCCTATCTGGCAAAGGAAAATAGACTTCCAGGGAGTCCAGGAAGCTCAGAGAGTCCCATAGAGGTTGGACCCAAGGAGGAACATACCAAGGCACATCATAATTACATTAGCCAAGGTAAAAATGAAGGAAAGAATCCTAGAAGCAGCAAGAGATAAGGGGACAGTCACCTACAAAGGAGTTCCCATCAGAATGTCAGCTGATTTCTCAAAAGAGACATTGCAGGCAAGAAGGAGCTGGAAAGAAGTATTCCAAGTCATGAAAGGCAAGGACCTCCATCCAAGATTGCTCTATCCAGCAAAGCTTTCATTTAGAATGGAAGGGCAGATAAAGTACTTATCAGATAAGGCCAAATTAAAGTTCATCATCACCAAGCCCTTATTATATGAAATGTTAAAGGGACTTATCTAAGAAAAAGATTACAAATATGAACAGTAAAAAAAGACATCAAACTCACAATTATTAACAACCACACCTAAAAGAAAAACAAAAACAAACTAAGCAAAAAGCTAGAACAGAACCACAGAAATGCAGATCACATGGAGGGTTAGCAACAGGGGAGTGCGAGCAGGAAAGGGGGGGGAAAAAGGTACAGAGAATAAGTAGCATAGATGGTAGGTAGAAAATATACAGTGGGAGGGCAAGAATAGTATGGGAAATGTAGAAGCTAAAGAACTAATGACACATGGACATGAACTAAATGGGGGGAATGTGGGTGGGAGGGGGTGGGCAGGGTGGAGGGAAGGGGGGAAATGGGCAACTGTAATAGCATAATCAATAAAAGATATTTTTAAAAAAGAGAGATACTAGAGAGGTCCTACTTGAGCAGTGCCCAAGGGTAACAGAAGTATGAGAGAGAAATCATGTAGCCCAGGGAAGTGAGTCAATGCTATAAGGTCTGGGGAATATATTTAAAGAAGGCTTAGGCAGGTGAAGGATGAGCTCTAGATTGGGTGAAAAAATATTAGCTATTACTCACTGACTACTTACTGTGACCATTCTCTGTGCTCACTGTGCTAGGCACTTTATATACATTATCCGAGTCCTGTAAAAAATAATCCTGCCAAGTCGATGGTGATATCTCCAGTTTATTGATATGCAGCAGGTTTACAGTCATTAGGAATAGCAGTCAAGAAAGTGGTGGGGTCCTAATCCCAGGAAGTCAGTTTATGAACATGATTGTAGTTGAAACAGTTGGAGCTCTGCCCTATTTTCATTCTTCCTGCTACTTGTGGCCGACCAAAAGAATTGTAGGGATTTGATATTAGCCCGAGGTTATTTGGAGGACTGGTGTTGACTTCTTTGGTGATGGAGGGTTTAATTTTGTGATATTTCCACCTCATATACATGGAAACTCAAAAAGTTTCAAAATTAAATGTTTTTTAGATATTACAGTGTGAAATAAGTAACATATGTTCATTGTAGAAAACTTGAAAATACAGATAAGAGAAATGATTACTTGTAATCCTTCACTTAGAACCACTGTTGACTATAAAATACTCTTTTGGCCCTTTTCACTTAATAAAATAAAATAGCTCAATAATGTTTAAATTTTTTATTACATGTTGAAATGAGAATATTTTGGATGTGTTGATCAAATAAAGTATTATTAAAATTTCACCTGATTGTTTTTACATTTTTAACGTGGCTCCTACAACATTTACAATTACCTGTGTGGCTCACATTATGTTTCTTTTGGACAGTACCGCTCTAGAGTCTCTTTCAGCTTTGACCATTCTGAGTCTTAATGAATTTTAACTACATTTTTTTAGCTCTGTTGTAATTGTTTTAGATGAACCATTGTGATCCAGTAGATCTTTCTGCATTGATGAAAATGTTTGATAATCTGCCCAATATGGTAGCCCCTAGCCACATGTGGCTGTTGAGCACTTGAATTGTAGTTAGTGTGATAGAGGAACATCTTTTAAAATTTTACTTAATTTGAATTAATTTAAATGTAAATAGTCATGTGTACTGGACAGCACAGTTCTAGACCTTAGCAAAAATAAAATTTTAATAAGCTTTGGCTGGTTTTGTCTTTTCTAGCTGTGTTGGTGTAGAAGAGGAGAAGGCTGCTGACATTGACCTCTATCACTGCCCGAACTGTGAGGTCTTACATGGGCCCTCCATTAGTAAGTAGATCTTGGGGTTTCCAAGAGAAGGTGGGCAAGGGGAGAGACAAAGCAAAGGAATTTTGGAAGGGGATTGCCTTTGTTGGGTGCTTCAGATTCATCTTCCTTGGAAAATAGCAGAGGCCTATGTAGGCCCTGGAGGACAGTAGCTGTCCCACTTGGAGGGTAGCGTGCAGAGCTGCACCTCATCCCTTGCTAGGGATTCCTCAGAGGAAGCACCTATCCTCACCAGGACCTTTCCTGAGTCTGTGACGGCCTCATTGACTCCACGTGCTCCAAGGGGTTATTAGTGTAGAAGAGAAGTGGGATCTGCTGAGGCCTTTGTTCTTAGAACCATAGCTCACAGCTATTATGACTCACCATCTCATGTCTTTTTCTGGCTTAGTGAAAAAACGTCGTGTGTCTTCAAAAGGGCATGACGCACACAAGGGGAAGCCAGTGAAAACTGGAAGCCCTACATTCATTCGAGAGCTCCGCAGTAGGACCTTCGACAGGTGAGTACCCATATCCCAAGGGCTGATGACCTCCAGGGCTATGGGAAGCTGGGACCCTCTCTTCCCAGCTCTGCCACTGCCTGTCCTATTAGGTGCTTCCTCTATTTGGGGGTGTCTACAGGGCTCTGCAAGTTCCCTCTGGAGAGGGATCTTCTGTTTTAATTAGTTTCTGGGAAACATTGCTAGCATTTCATTTGATGTACAGAGTATATTAACATTTACTTGTGGAAACTTTTGGTAGATTGGCAGGCAGTTTTGCCAAGTCAGGAGAGAATATTTACATGCACCCAAGGATTCCTACAACTAGAAGGAGCCTTAAAGATCTGAAACTTTACTTCTCTTTGTAAAGAAGAAGAGTCTCTTTTAAAAAATAAAGAAAAAAATGAGTGATCATGTCTTTCTTTTGCAATCAGGAAAAAGAGTTCTTTTTTAAAAAACTAAGATGGGCTTATTGAAAATAAATTACATCAATTGAGCAAAAATAATGAGTTAGAAAAATTAATGTATGAAGTACTCTCTTTTGCCTAGTTTTTAATTCATTTGATTATTTTCAGCTTTCCTGTAATTGAAGTGTTGTTTAGAATCATACCTGTTTCTTCATTTTCATATTTTTTGTTTTATTTGTTTTCTTAAAGGCAGTGAGTTTCTACCTCAGACTCCTCATACCTCTTCTCTAAAGTCAACCAATTTCTTGTGCATTCTTTCAGAAATAGTTTTTGCTTTCACAAGTGTGTGCATTTGTGTGTATTCCCCTTTTAAAATAATACAAATAGAAACACTATATTGCTTTGCATGTTGCTTTTTTAACCTATAGTTATAGATCTTGAAGATCAATTCATAGCTACGCATGCACATATTCTTCATTCTTTTTCATGGATGTTTACAATTCCATTGTATGGATATATAATTTATTTAACCAGTCCTTTAATGATGAACATTTAAATTAATTCTAGCCTTTTGCTGTTAGAGAATAATACTGCAGTGAATGACTTTATTCTTAAGTTTTTGCATATGTGGATAAATTTATGTGTAGATTTACTTGCCTAGAAGTGAAATTGCTCAAAGAGTATGTGCTTTCAAAATTTTTATAAATATTGCCAAATTATTTCCAAAGTGGTTCTGTCATTTTACACCCCACTAGATAATGTATGAGAATGTAATTCCCTGTATCCTGGCCAGCACTGTTTATTATAAAGCTTTTTTTTTTTTTTTTTTCCTTTCTGATAAGATTAAAAAAATGAAATGTTTCCACTTGATTTCTTTAATTATGAAAGAGGCATGTATATGTTCGTTCATTTGTAAGTCATCCTTACTCCTTTCTCTGCTACTGCCTGCTTATGTTATTTGCCTATTTTTCTGTTGGGTCGCTGCTTATTTCTTACTAATTTATTATGGCTTTCCGTGCAGACATTAAATTTCTCTTTATTTTTTATGTAGTTAAATTTATTTTTACAATTTTTAGTGACTACTGGGCCTTGTCTCTCCCATGTTTTTCCTTACTACTCTGTGGCTTTATTTTTTCCAATTTAATCTTTGATCTGTTTAGAGCTATATAAAGAGTGCAATAGACAGTGAGCATAATATTTTTCCAGATGTTTGTCCCAAACAACTTATCAAGTAGTCCATCTTTTGTCCAGCATGATAAAAAAAAAACACTTCTTTTTTCCAGTTAAGTATGTGTGTTGAGAAAGTGATTGTAAAATTGTTTTCATTTTTTCATCAGTCTTTTCACTTTATTTGCCAGTATTTAAAAAAAAGATTTTATTTATTTATTTATTTTAGAGAGAGGATAAGGGAAGGAGAAAGGGAGAAACATCAACATGCAGGAGAAACATCAGTTGGTTGCCTCCCATGCACCCCCTACTGGGGAAACATGGCCCACAACCCAGGCATGTACCCTGACCAGGAATTGAACCGGTGACCTTTTGGTTCACAGGCCAGCACTCAATCCACTGAGCCACACCAGCCAGGGCTATTTGCCAATATTTTAAATTGGATACTGCTGCTCTGAGTTATAGTAAGTCAGGTAAACTTGTCAGATATGTCTTTTTTTCCTGGGCAGGTTGTTGACTGATTTATTCCTTTGTCATCCAGAGAAGAGGACCCTATTGACAGGATATCTTAGGTTAAGCTTCCCACCTCTGCCAGTGACCTGGCTTCTTGCCTTGGATAGGTCTTTTCTTCCCTGTCACGTGAAGTTTATGCCTGCCCACCTCAGGAAGATCCCACCCCTTGGGTGAGTGGTAGCATCTAGTGAGGCCTTCAGTTGCAGGGCCTCTGGGGCTCAGTGCTTCTCTCATGTGGCCCACAGCTCAGATGAAGTGATTCTGAAGCCTACTGGAAGTCAACTGACTGTGGAATTCCTGGAAGAGAATAGCTTCAGTGTGCCTATCCTAGTCTTGAAGAAGGATGGATTGGGGATGACGCTACCGTCACCATCATTCACTGTGAGGGACGTGGAACACTATGTTGGTAAGCAACACAGACCCTCTTAACTTGTGGTATTTCTCATCAAGACCTGTGACCCTTCCCCTCAATCTACTTTTTGCATTTCTTTTCTAGCCATCTTGGGAATCTGATGTGAAGTGCCTGGCTCAGTCATTCTTTGGCAAAGTTAGAACCAAAATCCTATTCTCTTCTTTCTTTTCTTCCTAACAGAACACAAAACCCCAGATGAGCCTCATTTTTTACTTGGGGAATTTCAGAGATTGTGGTGGTCTCTCTGTCTTCTCTTGAGATAAGAAAGCCTTTGACTTTTGTCCTCACATGCCATTTGTCTTTTAAGCATGAATTTTGGGGGATATAAGGAGAAAAAGTGAGGAATTTGGGTCCAGACAAATGGATTGTACTATGAGAGAGGCTGTGTGTTAGGTAGTTCTGTTGCCCTAGCAGTCCTGGACCAGCACATAAGTCTAAGGAGAATGTGAGGGATTCCTACACTCACCTCTCACCTCTCAAATATGCACATCAGAATATACTTTTTGATGAGAGAGGTTTTGAGTGTAAGGCCATTCTAGGGACTGGTAAGGGATGAGATATTCTTCCCTGGTCTCTGAGACCACTTGGTACAGAACCCATCTCTTTACTCCAGGTTCTGACAAAGAGATTGATGTGATTGATGTGGCCCGCCAGGCTGACTGCAAGATGAAGCTCGGTGATTTTGTGAAATATTATTACAGTGGGAAGAGGGAGAAAGTCCTCAATGTCATTAGTCTGGAGTTCTCTGATACCAGGTAGGAGGGCAGGGGTGAGTAAAAAAGCCTGACAAATACCTGCAACTTGTGATGATATACTTAGTATGTATTGGTGTTCCCTTCCTGCTGGTGGTTTCTTTGGGATGAGGAGCTGGTTTATATTTTTCTAGGGTAGATGCTCACATTGTAACAAATAAATCATATTTCTTCTTTACAGTTTCTAGCATTGGGTAGATTATATAATAGCTATGTCAATTAATTTTTATCTCCTTCAAGACTAGGATAGCTTTCTTAGACCTTCTGATATTTAGAATGTGGCACAGTCACTTGTTTAACTCCCAGGATAGATCCTCTGTCCCTGGAAATAGATTGACTAAAATTACCCCCAAGTAGCTTCTTTGAGGATAAGGTTTCTTAGATTTGAAAAAGAAGAAAAAAGGCTTATGATCATTAAATGATTCTATCTGGACTCATACTCAATAGATATATGTAGTCTTCTCTGTGCTCAGAACTGTGGGAGAGCCCCCCAAAATCATAACATATCCTTTCCACTTAGGAAGCTTACTGTATGATTGTTTGCCTCTTTAACTTTTAATTTTGACATAATTATAGATTCACAGAGAGTTGCAAAATAATGTACAAGGAGGCCCTGTGTATCCTTCAGCCAGTTTCCCTCAGTGGCAACATCTTACAATAACTATAGTATAATATTGAACCCTTGCTGTTGGTTTTAACATGCAAAATTACCCTGAAGGTGTTTAAAAAGGCCTGTGTTTGTTTATACCTCACTTCATCTTGAAAGACTATTTCAAGCAGCTTATCGAGATGCAGAGAGGGGGAAAAAAGAGAAAATTGGAATAAAAGGAAAATGAAGGTGTTGGGTGATCTGTACATACAATGCATGTATAAATGTCTGGATAGTTGGTGAAGGATTGTAGAGTTTTCACTGTATTTCCTGAAGGTCAGAACAAAGAAGGGAATGCAATATTATAAGATTTGTGGTTTCACATATGATAAAAACAGCCAGATGTTTGGGAGAAACATTTCTTTACCTGGAACTGAGCCCAGAAAAGTTTCTCTAATGTTTCCTCATAGAGAAGACACTATGAGGTGGGAACAATACAATTAACTGTTATAAACCTAGTGCCAATTAAGTGGGTCTGAGTTGGGGGAGTATGAACATATAGTAGAGAAAATGATTGCCTTTGACTGAGGAAGGCTGTGGAGCTGGGACTTGGGACTTCTAGAGCTGATTGGAATGAGGATGTTGACCAGACTTACAGAAATAAGTGTCCTATGTACCACCGGGGATTCTGTGGATAGAACATCTTTGTCTTATCTGACTCTCTCTGGGACAGGAGGCATTTTATTCAGACTTCAACCTCAGTTCCTAATCAGCTGACATCTGCTCTACCTTCCTTCCTTGCTAGGCTTTCTAACCTTGTGGAGACACCCAAGATTGTTCGGAAGCTCTCATGGGTGGAGAACTTGTGGCCGGAGGAGTGTATCTTTGAGAGGCCCAATGTGCAGAAGTACTGCCTCATGAGTGTGCGGGATAGCTATACAGACTTTCACATTGACTTTGGCGGCACCTCCGTCTGGTACCATGTGCTCAAGGTAGGAATGGATATGGCTTCTGGAGGCAGTCAGGCCTAGGACCATCCTGTTTGTTTCAGGTGAAGATTTAATTAATTTTTAAAAAGATTTTATTTATTTATTTTTAGAGAAAGGGGAAGGGAGGGAGAATGAGAAGGAGAGAGACATCAATGTGTGGTCGCCTCTCCCATGTCCACAACTGGGGACCTGGCCAACAACCCAGTCATGTGCCCTGACTGGGAATCAAACTAGCAACCCCTTGGTTCACAGGCTGGAGCTCAATCCACTGAGCCACTCCAGCCAGGGCTATTTATTTATTTTTAGAGAGAGGGGAAAGGAGGGAGAAATAGAGGAAGGAAAACATCAATGTGTGATTGCCCCTTGCACATCCCACACTGAGGACACGGCCCACAACCCAGACATGTGTCCCAACTGGGAATCGAACCAGTGACCCTTTGGTTCGCAGTCCAGCACTCAATTCCATGATCTACAGCAGCCAGGGCTAACGATTATTTCTTAATTGAACCAAAATATAATATATTCCTACCACATTATGTATGGAAACGTCCATATTTACTGTACAAATTCCTGATAACTTGAGAAACTTCCCTTCTCCCCAACTTTATTGGGTATAATTTATGTACCATAAGATTAACGTTTTAAATGTATAGTTTGATGAATTGTGACACTGGTGTATAATTGTATATTCCACCACTAACAAGATAGAGCATACATGAGAAAGGTTTTTTTAAATGTTTTGTTTTATTTTTGCTTAGAGAGAGGGTAAGGGAGGGAGAAAGAGAGGGAGAGAAACATTGATGTGAGAGAGAAACATCGATTGGTTGCCTCTATATGCACCCCAACCAGGGGACTGAACCTGCAACCCAGGCATATGCTCTTACCAGGAATCGAACCAGGGACCCTTTGGTTTGTGGGATGATGCCCAACTGACTGAACCACTCCAGCCAGGGCTAAAAGGTTTTTTTTATTTAAATGTCAGCTTTTCTTTTTTTTTTTTTAAGATTTTATTTATTTATTTTTAGAGAGGGAAGGGAGGGAGAAAGAGAGAAACATCAATGTGCGGTTGCTGGGGGCTGTGGCCTGCAACCCAGGCATGTGCACTGATGTCAACTTTTCTATATACAGTTTCCCTTTTAGTTGTTGTTGCAGTTTTGTAATTAGCATATCAATTGCTAATAACTATAAAGGATTTTCGAGGTCTGGAAAAAAATTTCTTAAGTAATTTTGATTGTTTTCCACCACAGGTCATACTATTTAGTTTTCTTATCAGAAATGCCAAGGAAGGAGCAGAAAACAGATAGGGCTCTTGTCCACATGATCACCAATGCTGAACTAGTTGTTTCCATTGGTTTCTCATGAAAACATTGGAGCATTTAAAAGAAAGTGCTATTATGCAGATGTTATATTTAACTTTTTATTTTTTATAGAAGAATTACAAAAATAATAGGAAGAATTTCTGTGTGTCCTTCACTCAGTTTCTCCAAATGTTACTGTTTTATTACATTATTTCTTTCTCTAAAACAAATATAATAAAATGGATTTATATATATTTTTCTGAAACATTTAAGAGTAATTGTAGACATGTCCCTTTATCTCATGATAATTCAGTATGTCTTAAACAGGGGCATTACAGTATAGTTATCAAAATCAGGAAACTAATATTGACATAATACTATTATTTAATCTACAGATCTGATTCAAATTTCTCTAATTGTCCAATAGATAATTTCTACTGTTGTTGCTTTTCTGCATTGAGATTTATCATGAAATATTAAAGCAGTCAAGCTGTGGGGTGGGGATATTTTTGTGCTAGTGGGTTTTTGTGTCTTTTCTGCCAAATTATCTGTCTGGTGATTATCCAGGCAAAATATAATTAGGAAATAAAATGTTCTTTTAACAGATAATCACCTAACATAAAATCTTTCAGAAGTCCTTGGGCGATTACTGAACTTTTAAACTTTTATTAGCTTTGATTGCAGGTGTAAGAAGGAATACTCTCTGCAAATGGCATTTAGGCAAATTCAATTTTCTTCTCATCAGTAATGTGGCCTTAAATTCTCTTAGGGCTGGTAGTATTGATCTTTTCATCTATAGAGGCCATTTTTCATTTGGCATTGCATCAAAAACAGGACCCTTTGGTGTACATTTGTGCTAAGTTGAACAATTTTGTTTGAAATACCCTTCTAAATTATTTTTGTCAATCTTATAGAAGCTTAAAAGTGAAAAAGCACCTTTCGAAGTTTTCCAAATCCACATAGAAATGTTCTTGGACGGGTTTTGGGAAAAATGCTGGCATACTACATGGTGTTGGGGCATGGGAGAGAGAATGTCCTTTTGGGTACCCCTCTGGAGACCTTCCTGGAAAGTCTGGTGTTTTAGGCATTTCAACCTCTTTTTGTTTCAGGGTGAGAAGATCTTCTACCTGATCCGCCCAACTAATGCCAACCTGACTCTCTTTGAGTGCTGGAGCAGCTCTTCTAACCAGGATGAGATGTTCTTTGGGGACCAGGTGGACAAGTGTTACAAATGTTCCGTGAAGCAAGGACAGACACTTTTCATTCCTACAGGTCTTCCCTGGGCCCCTCTGGGAGTGTTTGAGTAGGGTGGGAAGCGGAAGAAAGCTTGTGGCACCAGACCCAACCCCCTCCCATAATGTGTTGATCTGATTATGTGGGTTATCCCTTTCTTATCAGCTGAAGGCTCAACTAAACCTCAAGAAAATTCACATGGTGGCTTGTGGGCAGCATGGTCACTTGGGAAGGTTACTGGTAGGGAGGCCCTGGAGGAGGCTGATAGACTGCTTTGCACTAGTCTGATGGCAACTTGGTGGACAGATAGAGAATAGGACTCTAAGCCCTATGACATAAGGATAGTGACTGGGGGGCTGGCTTTGTAGGCTGGGGTGAGGGTGTGTCTTTTTCCCCTAAACAATATACATGCATAGGCTTCACCCCTAGAATTCTGAATTTGTAGGTCTTGGATGGGATCTGAGTGTGTGTATTTTGAAAAAGCCATCCCAGTTGCCTCAATTTGGGAAAAGTTGACATATTTTGTATGTTTAGTCTTCCATTATCACTGTAAGTCCATTTATTTAGATTTTTCTTGATTTTTTAATTTCTTGTTTTTAGAGTTAGTGTTAAATTTTCTCGAACCGTTTGGTAGAATTCTCTAGTGCGTTCTCATGAACCTAGAGATTTCTTTTGGGGGAAGTTTTTAATTAGCATTCAATTTGCTTAAACTTTATTAGGCTATTCAAATTATTTCATAATGGGGGGGTTGTGATAGTCTATGCTTCTAAGGAATTGGTCCACTTTATCTAAGTTGTGAAATTTATGTGTGTAGAATTGTTCATAGTATTTCTTTATTATCCTTTTGCTGTCTTCCAATTCTCTAGTGAGATCTTTTGTTTCATTCCTGGTATTATTTGTGCCTTCTCTTTTATTCTGTGTAAATACTGATAAAGATTTATCAATTTTATTGAACTTTTTAAAGAAAACTTGTTTCATTGATTTTCTCTGTTGTCTTTCTGTTTTCATTTTCACTGATTTCTCCTTTTATCTTTGTTTTTTTTTTCTTCCTTCTACTTGCTTTTGATTTATTTTGCTCTCCTTTTTCCAGCCTTGAGACAGGAGCTTAGATAATTGATCTTAGACTTTCCCTGTTTTCTAATGTAAGCTTTTAGTGCTATAAATTCCCCACTCACTGATTTTCCTGTGTCACATATTTTGATACATTGTATTTTCATTTTCATTTAGTTAAATATACTTTTCAAAAAAATGAGACATAATTCACATGTCATAAAACTTAACCATGTTTAAGGGTACAGTTCAGTTTTAAAAAAATATTTACAGGGTTATGCAGCCATCACTGCTATGTAATTTTCATCACGTTAGAAAGAAACCCTGTGTTTATGAGCAGCCACTCTATATTCTTCCCTCCCACCAGTCCCTGTCAACCACTTTTGTACTGTGTATGTATTTGCCTATTCTGAATATTTCATGTAAATGGAGTCCTGCAATAGGTGATCTTTTGTATCTGGCTTCTTTCACTCATAATGCTATTTCCTTTTCTTTTTTTTTTCTTTTTAAATTATTTATTTTTAGAGAGAGGGGAAGGGGGTAGAAACAGAGAGCTAGAAACATTGTTTTCTCAGTTGCCTCTTGCCCTCCCCCAACTGGGAACCTGGCCTGTAACCCAGGAATGTGCCCTGATTGGGAATTGAACCAGCGGCCTTTCCATTTGTGGGGTGATGTCCAACCCACTGAGCCACACCAGTCAGGGCTCAGCATACTGTTCTCAAGGTTCATTCATGTTATAGCACATATCAGTACTTCATTCTTTAAATGGATGAATGAGTCCACTGTGTGGATATACCCCATTTTGTTTATTCATTCATCTTTTTATAGTTCTTTGGATTGTCTTTACTTTTGGGCTATTATGATTAATGGTGCTATGAACATTCATATACAAGTTACTGTGTTAACATATTTTCACTTCTCTTGGGTATTGTATTTTTTGGACTGTAAGATGCACTGTTTCAGCACCCCCCTCACCCCCACCAAATTTGGGAGGAATAATGGTTGTTAATTCTGCTGTTGAGTTCTGTTTACATTTATATTGGTGAAATATTATGTTATTTATGTTATTAAATATTTTACCACATTTTTTACTTCAAAAAATTTTCTTCCTATTTTTCTCCTCTAAAACTTAGGTTCATATTATGGTCTGAAAAATACAGTATATACCTGGGAGAGGGTTTGCCGAATCCCATGGTAGCTCTATGTTTAACTCTTTGAGGAATTACCAAACACTTTTCTAAAGCAGCTTCATTATTTTGCATTCTGGCCAGTGATTTATGAGGGTCTCAATTTTTCCACATCCTCCCAACACGTGTCCTTGTCTGTCTTTATGATTATAGACTTTCTAGTGGGTGTGAAGTGGTATGTCCTTGAGATTTTAATTTGTGTTTCCCTAATGACTGTTGATGTTGAGAATCTTTCCATGTGCTTATTAGACATTTGTATATATATATTTTTGAGAAATATTTATTCAAAAGCTTTGCCCAGTCTTTTGGTAATTTGTCTTTTAATTATAAATATTCTTTATATATTTTGGATGTTAGACTTTTATCAGATATATGATTTGCAAATATTTTTCTTTCATTCTGATTGTTGTCTTTTCATTTTGTTGATACTGTTCTTGACATTGGTCAAGAGTCCAGTTTATCTATTTTTTTTTTTTTTGCTTGTGCTTTTGGTGTCACATGTAAGAGACCATTGCCTAATTTGGACTCATGAAGATTTATACCTGTGTTTTCTTCTGAGAGCTTTATAGTTTTAGTTCTTCAGATCTTTCATCCATTTCAAGTTAATTTTTGTATATGATATGAGGCAAGTTTCCAATTTCATTCTATGGTATGCAGATGTTCAGTTGTTCCAGACCCCTTGAAAAGACTGTTCTTTCCCTATTGAATTATCTTGATATCTTTGTAAAAAATCAAATAACCATAGGTACATTAGTTTATTTCTGGACTTTGAATTCTATTCCATTGTTCTATATGTCTGTCCTCATGACAGTATCACAGTGTCTCAATTACTGTACCTTTTCAGTAAGTTTTGAAATCAGGAAGTGTTAACCCTCCAACGTTGCTTTTTTTGTCAAGATTATTATTGCTATTCTGGGTACCTTGAATTTCTATATGAGTTATAGCTTCAGTATTTGTATAGGCTTCTTAATGGTTACTCTAGTATTGTTTTATATCTGTCTGTCTTATCACAGTCTACAGGTATTGCCATTTTAATTGACATTTAACCAGCTGGAGGCAAGAGTTGAAACCTTACCTCTGTTCACATCCCTTTAACCTTCCCATTTATAATGTATTTGTCTTAAATACTTCCTCTATATATATTGAGAACCATATAACACAGTGTTTTAATTTTTGTTTCAACTATCAGACATAACTTGGAATACCCAAGAGAAGGAAAATCTGTTCTATTTACCTAGATTTTTCACTCTCTTTTTTCTTCCTTCCTTCCTGGTATTGTAAGATTCCTTCTTTGATCATTTCCTCTCTGTTTATAGTCAGGGTAGGTCTGCTGACAACAGATTCTCTTAGTTTTTCTTTATCTGTTAATGTCTTAATTTTCCTTTCATTCCTGAAGGATATTTTTGCTGGCTCTAGAATTCTAGGTTGATAGTTCTTTACTTTTAGTGCTTAAAGAACGTTGTGCTGCTTCCTTCTGGCCTCCGTGGTTTCTGGTGAGATTTCAACTGTCATTCAAGTTGGTTTTCCCCCCATGAGGGTCATTTCTTGGTACTTTTTACTTTTAAAAAGTTTTCAGCAATGTATGACATGGATTTCTTTGAGTTTATACTATATGGATTCACTGAATTTCTTTCTTTTTAAAAAAATATTTTATTGTTGTTTAATTACAGTTGTCTGCCCCCTCTCACTCCTCCCAACCCCAGCGAAACCCACCTCCTTCCCTTGCTTCTACGCTCCCCCTTGGTTTTGTCTAAGTGTCCTTTATAGTAGTTCCTGAAAACCCTTTTCCCCATTGTCCCTTCCCCACTCCCCTCTGGTTATTGTTAGAATGTTCTTAATTTCGATGTCTCTGGTATGGAATTTCCTCAGAAAACTAAAAATGGAACTGCCTTTTGACCCAGCAATTCCACTGCTGGGATTATATCCTAAGAGCTCTGAAACACCAATCCAAAAGAACGTATGTACCCCAATGTTCATAGCAGCACAATTTACAATAGTTAAGTGCTGGAAGCAACTTAAGTGCCCATCAGCAAATGAGTGGATCAAAAAACCGTGGTACATTTACACAACTAAGTACTATGCAGCAGAGAGAAAGAAGGAGCTCCTACCCTTTGTGACAGCATGGATGGATCTGGAAAGCATTATGCTAAGTGAAATACACTAGGCGGTGAAAGAGAAATACCATATGATCTCACCTTTAACTGGAACATAATCAACAAACAAAAAAAGCAAACAAAATATAATAACTGAATTTCTTGAATGAATAGGTTTATATCTTTTGCCATTATTTCTTTAAATACCTTTTCAAACTGACACTCTAACTTCTCTTCTTCTGGGTCTCTGATTATATGAATGTTACATATTTTGTTGTAGTCCCAGGTCCCTGAGTTTATCTTTCTGTCAGTCTGTTTCCTTTCTCTTGTTCATATTACGTTACTATCTTCAAGTTCTCTGATTCTTTTCTCAATTGTCTCCATTCTGCTGTTGAGCCCTTTGCTTGCTTTATTTATTTCATATATAGTATTTTTCAGTTCCAATATTTCCATGTTTCTTGTTTATATCTTCTTTCCATTTCTTTTTTGTTTGTTTTAAGCATGTTGTAATTATTCATTGAAGCAGTTTTATATATCAACATCATATTGATTTGGTTACATTGGTTTTGTAGAATGTTTACTATATAGTGAGGCAAGTCACCCCCCACTGTCCCTATATCCATCTGCTTTTCTCTTTTATAGTTTTCTATTCCCAGGCATAATGCTTTTTCTACACTGAGCACTTGGTAACTGATTGGTAAATTGAATTTCCCTATTAGAGATTTGAGTTGGTTTAATTTTCATCTTGGGAGAAATTTTCACAAATTGGTGCAATCTGCTTAGTTCCACAAGAGTTGAGTGTCTGCTGTCTGCCCCAACATTCAGCTCAGTGCTAGGGACAAACATTCAATAGGCCATTTCAGCATAATATTCTCATAGCCATAATAGAGGTATTCACCAGAAGTTTTGGGAGCACAGAGAAGAACACTTAGTCTAGCCAGCGGTTTGTTAAAATCTCAGAAGAGTGATACCTGAAGGGTAAGTAGGGACTGACTGAGGAAAGAAAGGCAGGAAAAACATCTTAGACATAGGGAAAGGCATAAGGAAACGAAGCAAGGCTGTGTGGTACAGTTTGTGGATACTGGACCCTGAAGATCAAGGGCTGGGAGCAAATGAAGTTGAAAAGGTAGGCAGGCTGAACTTAACCTAGAAGTGACTAGAGACCATTAAAAGTTTGTTTTATTTAATTTTTAATGAATATTTCAGATGTACCAAAAGATATGAAGAATAATATAATGAACATTTTTGTGTTTATAACTTAACTAAAATATAAATCATTACAAATATATTTGCAGCCTTCTGTATACATTTCCTCAATTATATTACCATTTTTCTTCTCAGAGATGGCCATTGTCCTGAAGTTGCTAATGACCATTCTTATGAATTTTGATCTCTTTATTATATAGGGAGCCTTGTTAAGCAATATATCATATTGTTTTACATATTTTTGAATATTATAGAAATGGAATCATCATATTTAAGATATAGTTTTCTCAGCTTGTTTTTTTTCCCTGAACATTGTGAGATCCATGTTGAATCATATAGCTGAAGTTTGTTCATTTTACTTCCCAGTGTTCCATTGTATGAGTATAGGGCCGTTTATTAATTCTTCTGTAGGGGGACATTTCATTGAAGAGTTTTGAGCAGGGGATGACATGGACAGATTTGTATTTTAGATCTATCACTTTGCTTTGGGACATGAAAGGTAGACTTCAGAGATTGCGATTGGTGTAGAGCAGTGGTTTGCCAACACTTTGGGCTCAGGACCTCTTTATATTCTTAAATATTATTGAGGACCCAAAAGAGCTTTTACTTTTTGGTTTATATTAATATTTACTATGTTATAAATTAAACAGAAAATTTAAAAATATTTCTTAATCATTGAGAGTTAATAGTAATAAGCCCATTACATATTAGTATAACAATTTGTATGAAAAATAACTTTTAAATCCCCCCAAATTTAGTGAGATTAATATTTACATTTTTGCAAATATTTTAAATGTTTACAAAAACATTGAAACAGCTGGATCCTCAAATCTGCTTCTGTGCATTGTCATATCATGTCATACACCCTCTGGAAAATTCCACTGTACACTCGTGGGAGAATGAGGATGAAAAAGATCACACTTTAGTATTATCATGAGCACAGTTCTGACCTTGGATATGCTCGGAGTCTCACAGACCCCCAGGGTTCCCTGGAGCACACCTTAAAACTGCTGGTGTGGAGGAGCCAGTTTGGAAGCTGTTGAAAGTAGCCTGTGTGGTAGATAATGAGGTGTCTAACCAAAGCGTTGGTAGGATGGATGGATGGAGAAGGGGAGGTGAATATGAGATATAGTTAAGGAGAAAAATCAGAAGGTTCCAGAAGGTAATACAGGGTTAAGGACAAGGAGAATGGAGTTCCAACTTAGGTGCATGCTTCAGAACCAGCCTGTGGAGTGGATATTCAGTTAGAAATGGCAGAATTTGAACCCAGATCTGTCCAACACAGTAACTCTGTTTTATCTAGGGCAGAGTGAGAAGGGGTAGTCATTGGCAAAGAGGTGATACCCTTCTTAGAGACAAGAGAGAGGATGGATGAGGTAACAAAGATTTTGAAGTGGTGAGGGGGGAAGTCGGAGTTTATTAACCCCATAGATTGTCCCAGTTCAGGATTATAATGATGTCAGACTTCGCCAGGATGGGTATTGGGAGAATGGAGGGACCTAAAATGTTCTGAATCAGAGGAACTTAGAATGTTCTTAGTTATTGCCACGCTGACTGCTAGAGGTGAGTTGTGTTTGAGCCGAGTGGGTAGTGGAGATGTCTTCCGGCTCTGATTTTGCCTTGTTGCATGGCAGGATGGATCCATGCTGTGCTGACCCCTGTGGACTGCCTTGCTTTTGGAGGAAACTTCTTACACAGCCTTAACATCGAAATGCAGCTCAAGTGAGTCCTGAGGCTATGGTGACCCCAAGTTGTCTATTCCCAATTGCTAGAGTCCTTGGGTTCTCTGGTACAGTGTGTAGTGCAGCATCGCAGGAGACCAGATGATCAGAAAGGAATGGATACCGGTTCCTGGTGCTATTCAGAATGAGGATGAATACCTATTCCTTACTTAGTGGTTATGTGACTTTGGGCATGTCATATAACCTTTGAGCCCAAGTTTCGTAACCCATAAAGTAGGGTCTTATAGGGTAGTCATGAGGATTAGAGATAATGGATACAAAAGATTCAGAACAATAGCTGATACCTAGTAGGTGCTCAATAAAGGGGATCCTTATCATTGTTGTGCCTACTTCCTCCAGAGCTTATGAGATTGAAAAGCGGCTGAGCACAGCAGACCTCTTCAAGTTCCCCAACTTTGAGACCATCTGTTGGTATGTGGGAAAGCACATCCTGGACATCTTTCGCGGTATGAACCTCATTGCCAACTCTCCCTTTCACCTTGATCCCTGAGCATGTGTGTGTGCGTGTCTGTGCATGTAACCATCACCTCAATCAAGATACAATACTGTTCCATTGCCACAGCGATCTTCCTGGTTCTACCCATGTGTAGTCTCCCCCACTCTGTTCCCCTGTACTGTCCATAACTTCTGGAAATCACTGATCTGTTTTCCATCTCTATAATTTTGTTATTTCAAGAATGCTATAAAACTGGATTCATACAGTATGTCATCTTTTGTGATTGGCTTTTTTACTAAGCATGATAAAAAAGTAGGGTAAAGCATGGATTTAACTTTTTAAAAAGATTTTATTTATTTTTAGAGAAAGGGGAAGGGAGGGAGAAAGAGAGGGAGAGAAACATCAATAGGCTACCCTTCATACGCCCTCAGCCAGGGACCTGGCTGGTAACCCAGGCATGTGCTCTGACTGGGATTTGAACCAGTGATCTTTCGGTTTGCTGGATGACACTGAACCCACTGAGCTATATCAGTCAGGGCTAGATTTAACTTTTTTATTTAGCAAAGGTGACTAAGAAAATTGGACAATGGTGAAATCATCCCCATTTGCTACCAATTAAGGTAAGAAACTCAGTCTGGGTAGTCTCAGTTTCCTGAGAAACACTGCTTCCCTTTGGGACAAGGCCCAGTGCTGATCATTGTGGCATCATTGTGTTGGTTCTGGATATCCGCCCAGTGGAAGCTCACCTGCTGGGTTTCCTCTTACCCATTCTGCTCTGAAATGGAGTGGCTCCCTTGATCAGACCTGAGATTCTTCAAGGTGACTTGACCAGGAAGAATCAGTATCTCAGAGTTATACAGAACCTCAGAGACAAGTTTCTTACCTAATACCTCAAGACCCTATTCTGCTACCTAGACGGACTGTCACTTAAGTTTTCAGTTGGAGGGCAGATGTCTAAACTGCTTATGACTTGGTCTGAAAATCTCGGTTCAATAGAAAATTCTTTATTGAGCCTAAATCTGGCTGTTTGTCATACCTTCCTCCTGGAGTAACTCAGAACAAGCGCATTAATGGCCCTTCAGGTCTGTGTAGATGGCAATCATGGTCCTCCTGAGTGTTGCATTTTGAAACCCAAGTGTAGTGAAAGAAGCACAGGCCTTGGAGTCAGACAGACATGGATTCAGCATTGACTTTGATACTTTACTAGGTGTATGTCCTTGGTCAAGTCTTTTTGCCTGTCTGAACCTCAGTGTCCTGAGCTATAAAATGAAGATAGTGGTACTTGGCACACAGGGTGGGATATAAAGATGTCAAATGCCTGACATGTAGTAAGTACTCATTAAATGAACGCTATTATAAGAATGAGATCTAGAGTTGTGTTTAGAACCTTGAGCATTTTCTCTGGTTGCCTGAAAAAAGTAACAAGCCTTTCACTTCCCTACATGGCTTTGTTCACACTCTGCCTTCCTCTTCTACCCTCTAGGTTTACGAGAGAACAGGAGACACCCTGCCTCCTACCTGGTCCATGGTGGCAAAGCTCTGAACTTGGCCTTTAGAGCCTGGACAAAGAAAGAAGTAAGTATACATATTTCTCTGCCTCCTTTAGAGTTGTGCCCTCTGTAGGGAATGGCCTTGTGTAGACGCTTTGGGAAGGTGGAAAAGACCACGGAGGCTTGTGGGCTCCTGGTGCTAGAGTAGAGGACTCGGCTAGGGCTCTTTGGATTATGTTATCAAATGTTTCTTTCTGGTTATAAGAAAGCAATACATGCTTACTCGAGAGAATTAGAAAAATACTGAAGAGTATAAAGAAGGAAAAATACAACCTGTAATTTTAATACTCAGAGGGAATTAACATGAACATTTGGGTATATTTTCTTCTGATCTTTCTTATGTGCATTTAAAAAATGTAATTGCTGTCACCCTATACATACAATTTTGTATTTGAATTGATTGGCTTATCTTAATTTTCGTGTGTCACAGAAGTTCTCTGTAAACATTTAATAGTTATAGGATACTCTTTTTCAGGGATGTACCATCCTTACTTAACCACTTGTTTATTGTTGCTTCCTTTTTATTTATTCATTTGTTTGGGAGATAGTTAATAGAAAATCGTGCAATGAGTATTAGTCTTTGTCCCTCATCTCTTGATTGTTTCTTCAGGATAGATTGCTAGAAGAGCAATTACTGCCTCAAAGTATATGGGAAAAAAAAGTAAGACTCTTGATGCATATTGCCCAAATGGCTCTTTAGGGATATATCAATATCCATCTATCCAGTTGAATACTAAATAGCTATAAAAGAGATTAAGAAAGCTCTCTGTGTACTGATTTGGAAAGATCTCCAGCATCTGTCAAATAGAGGTGTAGAATCCTGTGTATAGTGTGCTACCTTATATACTATAATTATATTTGTATGTGCCTGTATTTGCCTGAAGACACAATCTGGAAGGATGCAGAAGAAACTAACAAAAGTAACATGGGGGTGGCCTAATGGAGTTGATGGCCTAATGTGGCTGATGAGGCTTTTCAGTATATATCTTTATATATTGTTTGATTTTTAAATTATGTGACTGGATTATTTACTAAAAATGTTGACTTTTTAAAAAAGCAATTTTAAGAAATGCAAAAACTAGAAGATATCAACATATTTCTTTATCCTTCTGATACTTTTTATAGATTTCTCCTACACATACAGTGACCTAAGAAGACCTTTAGCCACTGCAGGATTGGCTTGCACAATCTCCCCATTTTCTGTTGCCAGTCATCCCCTCAGATATCCTTGGACTTTATGTGTTTTGCTTTCTCTTGCTCCTTAGGCTCATCTATGCCTGGGCCTTAGCCCGTGATTCTGTTTCTTTTCATCCCTCAGGTGTGGCTATCTTGCTTTCATCTCTGAAATCCCTTCCCCCCACCATGAAGTGAACTTCAGAGTAACTCTGTCCCAGAAACACCAAAGGGGAGGGAAGTGGATGGGTCCTAAGTACTCATGCCTTGGGTCAGGATGGCCCAGGGCCAATGACTCCAAATAGTGTGGCCAAAGGGAGCTGGTGGAGAGTAGGACACAGATCTGAAGAGCTCATGCTTATGGAAGAAGTCTTTTGTGAAGTACAGGTGACTTCCATGAGAGGTACTTGCTCCCTCACCTTTCCAGAGCCTCTGGGCTGGGAGGAGGAAGCTGTTAAGGTTATCCAGCTGGGTCATGTGGCTTCTAGGTGCCAACCTTTGCTCAGCCACCAAAATAAATTCCAGGTAGATTAAAAGAATTAAAGGAATAAAAAGAATGAAATCATGGGAAACGAGGAGTAAATGCTGAGGAATTTTTATCAATCCTCTGGATACTGAAGTGAAGTGAAAACTGGTGGAAGAAATCCCAGAGGAACAGCTTGAGAGATCTGGCTATGTAAACATGCAAATCTCAAGGACTCAGAAGGATTGCAAATGAATTAAGAGAGACAACCAACAGTTATCTCTCTGTTGCTGTTGAACTAGCTGTGGGCTGGTAGCTACTGAGCATTGAGTTGTGTCCTCACAAGTGTAGTAGAGGCTGGGATGTCCCCAGAGATCTCCCTTAGGTCTTAGACTTTTGAGGGGTGTGGCCCAAACCTTCACCTGAGTCCCTCACGTGTCTTTGACACTGTCCTTCATCACATATATGTCTTGCAAATATTTTCTCTGTGTCTGTGGTTTGTCTTAACAGTGTTTTTCCAAGATAAATTTTTCTTTTTAAGTTCAGTTTATTATTATTTTCTTTCTTTTATGGTTCATCCTTTTTGTATCCTAAGAAACCTTTGCCTAACTCAAGGTCATAAAGATTTTCTTCTCTGCTGTCTTTTAAATGGTTTATAATTTTCAATGTTATATTTAGGTCTGTGATCTGTTTTTGAATTTGTATATATATCTGTGTGTGGTGCAAGATATGAATAGAGGTTCTTTTTGGGCATATGGTTATCTAATTGGTCTAGCACTATTTGTTACTACCCTTTCTCCATTGCCTTGGTACCTTTGTCAAAAATCAGTTGTTTATTTGTATGTGGGTCTATTTCTCTCTTCTTCATGCTTTTTGTTTGACAGGCTCTTCCAGACCACGAGGATGAGATCCCGGACACAGTGCGGACTGTACAGCTCATTAAAGATCTGGCTAGGGAGATACGCCTGGTGGAAGTAAGAAACATGGGAGTAGGGGAGGTGTTTGGGAAGGGATTGAGGCTTACGTGGCAAGGTCAGGCCTCTGAAGTTGGCATAAGAGTTTAGGGGAAGGGTTGGGAAGGCCCCACCAGGGACTCTATTTATTCATTCAGATAATTCTATTATGTGCCTTGAGTGTGCCGCACATTGGGCTAGGTGCTTAGGATACATAATACAGTGCCTGTCCACAAAGAACTCACAGTCTGGAAGGGGCGCTGGGAGAAGTTAACCTGTCTAAGCCTTATTTCCTCATCTCCAAAGTGGGGAGAATTGTACATACCCAGGGGTTGTTAAAAGGGTTAAATAAGGTAATACAGTTTGAGCATTAAGTATAGAGCTTGGCACACAGTAGGTGCTCAATAAATTTTGATGGTGTGTCATGGCGGTGGTGGGTGGTGGAAGTCACAGTAGTAGCAGTTGTTGTTAGTTGTTGTTATTAACATTTTGACTCAGTCTCTGCATTGTACAAAATGACAGTTCCCCCGGTTTGAAGGTGATTACAAAGCCATGTTCCAACAGGTGGCATAAACCATGAGGCAATACGGTGTAGTGGTAAGAGACTCAGAGAAATGTGAGTTCTGGTTCCTGCTTTGTCACTTCCAAGACTTTCAGAGCCTCAGTATCCTTATCTATAAAGTGGGGATAACTCCACTTTTTCAGAGTTTTGTTAGAACTAAAAACTGATGAATGTAGAGCCCCTCGCACAGTGCCTGGCAGAGTTAAGGACTGAATAAATGTGAGCCATTGTTATTAATAATAGACTTTGCAGCAAAGAGAGAACTCAGTGTGGGCTGGTGAAGCAACAGAGGCACCAGAGGAGGATTGGACTTCAGGAAGTTTAAATTTCCCTTTAGCTCAGAATCTGTAAAGTTCCATTTAGCACTAAATCCATGCTGGAGGGTGGTCAGAGTGAGCTACTGGGAAGCTGGGCTTCTAGCCTTACTGCTTACAGCATGTTTCACTGCCTACAGCATAGCTTCCATTGTCCACCTCCAACCTCATTTTCTTACACTCCTATTTGTCAGAATCCTTCTGGTTTAATTAGAAGGCCTACCCTTTTCCCAGCTCTTCTCACTTCAACCATTTTGTATATGCAGACCTTTGGTCTAGTTGGAAGGGGACTTAGTGATAGGTCATATCTGATCCATTGACTTTCAAACATTTTAAAGCAATGGAATCCATTTTTTCAAAGAAGATTTTACATGGAAGTCTAATATATATAACCAGTCAAAGCATAGCTGATATGAATAAGATGAAGTCAATAGGCTTAGAGCTCCACTTGTTCCTCTTGTTTGCCTTCCACCTCCCTCCAGTTGTCATGGCCCCTCCCAAGAAGCTCAAAGGAGCCATAGAACATCTTTGAAAACCACCTTTCTAGTCTAATTTTTTAATTTTATAGTTGAGTCAACAGAGCCCCAGAGTGGTTAGATCACTTTTCTGAGACCACAGAGGTAGCTAGTAGCAGAATTAAGACCAGAACCTCTCTGTTTCTCTCAAATTCTTCAGTTGGAACCACATAGTATAGTACTCAGTTATTTTGTCTCATGTCAGCTGCTCTTGGAGACTTTTCTCTCGGTTTTGACAGTAATGCTGGGCTTTCCCTCTGCTCATCTTCTCTGTATTTGTCAGTGGCTGAGTAAAGAAATGCCACCCAGTAAATTCTTGATGACTCATCATGCAAAAACTAGGGTGTGCCTGTGTGGAGCATGTGTAAGCCACTTGCACGGCAGTACTGCCAGTGCCATGAATAGACCTCTGCTGTTAGCAGAAAGAACCCTTGAGTAAGCTCTAAGCCCCTTGTGTACTGACACTCCTGTAGGATATCTTCCAACAGAAGGTTGGGAAGATGAGTAATATCTTTGGGATGCAGAGGATCTCCCCAGCAGCTCCATTCCCTTAAGCAGACCAGCCCATTCCACTTTAGTAGCCATGTACAGACTGCCACTGCCCTCCAAAAGTGATTCAGAGAAGAAAGCCTGAAGCCTAAGGAACTCTTCAAGAAGGCAGAGCAAAAGGGCGAGGAGAGCTCAGCCTTGGGGCCCTTTGGCCAATTGAGCTATAATCTCATGGGCATACATAATCATCAGGCACTGAAGACAGGTTCTTCCCAGAAAGCAAAGGTGGGTGCTGGCCCATGGGTTCAGCCCAACCCTTTGGGTCCATTGAAAGAGCAGGGTATCAAAAGGACAGGCTATTCTGTTCTCCCACCTCTCTTAGGGCCCCTGGTGTTTGGCTACCACTCCCACTCATTTAACAGGCATTTGTTGAGACCTTGTCTGCTGGGCACTGTGATAGGTGCTGCTATAGATGTAACTTTCAAGAGGCTGACAGGCTAGTGAGAAAGATAGACATAAAAACCAATGAGTGCAATGAAGTATTGTGGATGCCACAATCAGGGGTGTGTGTGGGACCCTGAGACACAGAGGGGATTATTCTATCAGGATAGGGGCAATGGTCAGGAGCTCTTCTTAGAAAATGTGACATGAGCTGAATCTTGAAATGCTGGGATGGGAATGGCATTTGAGAACATGTTATGTGAGTGCCAGGTTGGAGTCTTAAAAAGGTCCTTGAGAAAAGCTATCCTCCAGGGCTCTACCTTGCCTCAAGGTTGTGGTGCCTTCTATGGGCATGTGAAAGTACTCCTCCCTCTTTTTAGGGAACGTGTTTTATAAGATTGATAGGGCCTCACCTGAAGCCAGCCATACATTCTCAACTTCCTACTACTGTGATCATTTGGGGTGGGGATGTGGGGGGGGCAGTGTAGCAGAAACCTTTGTTTAGGTGGTTTTGACAGTGAACTAAACCGGTGAAACCAGAGGGAACTGGCTGTCTTGATTCACATGGGAGACCCAGACAGGTGACAACTGAGCCTCCTCCTTCTGCAGTTCAACATCACTGGTACCCGCTTGAATGATTCAGACGATGACTCGCCAGACGTGGACGTTGGTGGGAATGAGGGCCCACTGGCCCTATTGATGTCTAATGGCAGGTGAGGTGGACAGAATGAGCAAAGAGATACTGGGACTGTTAGTGGCAACATGCCACTGACACAGAACATGGAATTGGGACCTGGGACTGGAACATGGGTTGGGGAGGGACTGCACTTGGGGAAATACCCAGAAATTACCAAATATCATTGCTTAGTTCAGAGAACCATTGTGTGTTTGTGGGTGGTAGGGGAGAAGTCTGGAATCTAATTGGTAATCCTCAGAAAAATCTTGTATAAGATCTAGAAATTTCAGCAAGTCAGAACTGCTGGCAGGTATAACAGGTAGGATAGCATAATAGTTAAGAGCATTAGTTTTTTATATACCTTTTGCTATTCAATTTTTAGGAATTTATTTTGCAGAAATATTTGCACAGGTATATAAAGAGAAATGTTCACATCTTTGTTTATAATAGTAATTGGAAATGTTCATCAATAAAGGTAGGGTAGATAAATTATAGTGCATCTAGAATAGAATACCATGCAGCTGTTGAAAAGGAATTAGTTTAATTATTGACATGGAGCGATCAAGGTAAATTCTTAAGTGAAAAATTCAGTTTATAAAATAATATATAAGGATAGTTCCATTTTAATTTTTAAAAAATGCATGTGTACATATGTATGCTTGTGTATGAAAGCAATATACAGATTTTTCCCTTTGTTTTTAATTTAACTTTTTCAAAGAATTTTAAAATTTAATTTATACAATTTAAAATTCGAAAACCATTAAAGAATACATAGTGAAAAATTTTGCTCTCTTTTCCCCAGTTCCCCTCCTCATGGGTAACCAATGTCAATGATTACTTTCCAAAGATAATTATACACATTCACACAAATAAATATATTTATTACTTTACACTTGTCAACCAAACTTGTAACAGTAATTACCTCTGGAAAGTAGGATAGGGAGGCAGTAGAGGAAATTTGCACTTCAATGGTATTTGAATTTTATACAATGATCATGTATTACTCTTCTTAAAATAATTTTTAACAGAACATTTTATTTTTTAAAAAAATATTTTATTTATTTTTAGAGTGAGGGGAAGGGAGAGAGAAAGAGGGAGAGAAACATCGAAATGTCGATCAGTTGCCTTTCCTATGTGCCTGACCGGGGACCAGCCCTACAACCCTGGCATGTGTCCTGACTGGGTATCGAACCAGTGATCTTTTGCTTTGCTGGACAGGGCCCAGCCAACTGAACCACAGCAGCCAGTGCAACAGAACATTTTCTAAAAAAATAAAAGCTGTTCACAACAAAAAGCATGGGCTTGGGACTCAGACAATCCTGAGTTTGAATCTCAGCTCTGACATGTATTCATGTGTGATGATGGCAAGGTAATTAACCTGTCTGCCTCAGTGTTCTCATTATATCTGTTCTATAGATAAAACTTACTTAGGGTTGTTGGAAGAATAAATGAGATAAGTATATATAAAGTGCTTATCAGAGGGCCTGCCACATAGTAAATGCTTGATTTAATGGGAGCTCTTATAAATACAATGATGAGGTTGAAGATGAAAGGTGATGATGGTGGTGATAATGGTATGTGTATGAACACTGACTAGGTCATCAAAAATCCTGAAACACATAGGCAGGCAGAAGAAGGTTTAGTAAGAGTTATCATCTGGACACCCAGAATACCAGGAGCTGTCAAGAGCCAAGTACAGAGTATGAACATTGTGGGACCTCAAGCAACAAGGATACCTTAATAGCCTTTTTGTGGGAAAAGGTTGTCTTCAGATCCCAAGGGTGAGGTGTAGTAGTTCCACCTGGCTGAGAAATAAGGGAAAAGAGAGTGTGAGAGTAGGGCAGATTCTGAAAGCAGTAGAGCTATCCTTTGAATTTGAGAGCTTTGTTACTAAAGAATAAGATCAGTGAGCATTGTCTTTGTCCAGAACCAATGGTTGGTCTCTGGGGAAGAGAAAATTGAGAGCCCTAAGGGTCCATCCAGCCTGTAATGGCTACTGGGGACACAATGAGACATTTCCCCTTTCCTACCAGTCTTTCTTGTGCTGCTTCTATTATTTCCTGAAGCTGCAGAGGTGGCTTTTAAGTGAACCTACAGAATCAAGGTATAGAAATATTTACAGACCAGATGATGTTATGTCTGGACTTTTCTCCAAAGTGATCCAGTATTTTGTGGGGACTGAGGTGTAAATGAAACAAGATTGGCTGTGTGTTGATAATTGCTGAAACTTAACTGGGTGATAGGTACATTGGTGTTTTGTTATACAATACTTTTATATTTTCGTATATATTTGACATTTTTCATGACTAGAAGTTAAAAAGATCAGGGCATAAATAGCTACCATTTACAGAGCATGTTCTCTTTATCAGACTCTATTTTAGCTATTTACATATATTATTTTGTTTAGTCCTCAGAGCAACCCTGAAGGTCAGTGTTGTGACCTCTCTTTTACTAATATAGAAACTGAGGCCCCAAGAACTTAATTATATAAAAGATTAGCTACCATTAGGCACTTGCCATGTGTCAGTCTCTGCATTAGCTCATTTAATCCTCCCAACAACTCTGTGAAGTAGAAAATAGGCCAATTTAATGAGAGCCAATTCACTGAAAGCTAGTTCACCAAATGATTATTTGCCAAATATATCAAGTATACTGATTTACCAAAAATATACTTCTTTTTAACAATAAGGTTTATTTTAGCAGTTTGTACTGGTTAATATTGTTTACCATGTATAACAGGATTATTTAAGTCATTACTGAGTTTCACTTCCTTTATATATTTTAACAGCTTTTTTGAGGTACAATTTACATATCATACAATTAACCTATTTTAAGTGTACTAGTAAGTGACTATTAATAAATTTAAAGAATGTATAAACATCACCACAATCCAATTTAAAAATGTTTCTGTCACTTCCAAAGATCCCTAATACCCATTATAGTCAGTACTGGTTCCCTTCTCCAAGTGCACACAACCACTAATCTATTTTCTGTGTGCCTTTTCTAGACATTTCATATAAATGGAGTCACACAATATGTGGTCTTTTGTGTCTGGCTTCTTTCACTTAGCATAGTGCTTTTTAGGTTCCATGATGTAGTGGGTATCATTAATTGCTTCCTTTTTATTGCTGAGTAGTATTCCATTTATGGATATACTACATTTTGTGTATTCACTAGTTGGTGGTCATTTATATTGATTCCACTTTTGGCTATTGTGAATAATAGTGCTATGAGCATTTGCATGCAAATTTTTGTGTTGACATGTTTTTGTTTCTCACTGAGTAGTAAAATTTTGGATCATATGATAACTCTATTTTTAACTTTTTAAGAAACTGCCAAAATTTATTCCAAAATATCTGTACCCTTTTATATTACCACCAGCAATGACAAGTTTTTCCAAATACTAATTAATACTTGTTATTCTCTGTGTTTTTGAATTTTAGCCTTTCTGGTGGATATAAATTGGTAGCTCATTGTGTCTTAATTTTCATTTAAGACTAATGATGCTGAATATCTTTTCATGTGACTATTGGTCATTTGAATATCATTTTTAGAGAAACTTCTATTCAAATCTTTTGCTCACTTTTTAATTGGTTTATTTGTCTTACTAGAGAGTCCTAAGAGTTATTTAAAGGTAATGGGTAGAGATACTTCACTAGATAAATGATTTGCAAATATTTCTTTCCACTCTGTGTCTTTTTATTTTTTTCTTAAGATTTTATTTATTTTTAGAGAGGTGGGAGGGAGGAAGAAAGAGAGGGAAAGAAATAAAATGTGTGGTTGCCTCTTGCATGTTCCCCATTGGGGACCTGGCCTGCAACCCAGGCATGTGCCCTGACTGGGAATCAAACCAGTGATCCTTTGGATCGCAGGCCTGTACTCAATCCATTGAGCTACACCAGCCAGGGCTCTTTTTATTTTCTTAATAGTGTCTTCTGAAGCACAAACATTTTGAATTTTATGTAATCCCAGGTCACAAAGGTATTTTCCTATGTCTTCTAGAAGTTTTATAGTTTTAGCTTTTTCATCTAGACCTATGACCCTTTCTGAGTTAATTTTCATGTACGATGTGAGGTACAAGTCCACATTTGTTTCTTTGCATGTGATAGCCAGTTATTTCAGCACTATTTGTCAAAAAGACCATCCTTTCCCAACTGAATTGTCTTGGCACCTTTGTCAGAAATCAACTGACCGTGAATTTAAGGTTTTAGTTTTAGACTTGCAGTACAGTTCTGTTGATGTATGCCTATCCTTCTGTCTGTATCTCCCTGAATTACTGTAGCTTTATAGTAATTTTTAAAATTGAGTAGTATAAATCCTCCAACTTTGTTCTTTTTCCAAATTGTTTTGGCCATGTTGAGGCCTTTGTATACCCATATACATTTTAGTATTAGTTTATTGATTTCTACAAAAAAAGTGAGCTGTATTTTTTTTCAAAATAGTTTATTTTTTATTTTTTAAAGTTTTATTTAAATTGTTGTTGCAGTACAATTTTCTGTCTTTTACTCCCATCCCAACCCACCCACCCATCCAGCCCTCCCCTCCTCCCTCCCATTTCCACCCACCCCTAGTTTTTATCCATGTGTCCTTTATACTTGTTCCTCTAAACCCTTCCCCTTTTCCCCCTGAAATTCCCCTGAAATTCCCTCTCTCCCCTCTGAAGTCTGTCAGTCTGTTCTTTATTTCAGTGTCTTTGGTTGTATTTTGCTTGTTTCTTTGTTTTGTTGTTTAGGTTCCTGTTAAAGGCGAGATCATATGGTATTTGTCTTTCACTGCCTGGCTTATTTCACTTAGCATAATACTTTCCAGTTGCATCCATGCTGTTGCAAAGGGTAGGAGCAAAAAGTGAGCTGTATTTTGATAGGGATTGCGTTGGATCTATAGATCAATTTGGAGAGAATCGCCACCATAACAATAATGAGTGTGACTATTTTTATGTTCTTCTCTTTTTCTCTAGTACCAAGAGGGTAAAGAGCTTATCTAAGACTCGGCGAGCTAAGATTGCAAGGAAGGAAGACAAAGCTAGGCTAATGGCTGAACAGGTGATGGAGGATGAATTTGACTTGGATTCAGATGATGAACTGCAGATCGATGAGAGATTAGGAAAGGAGAAGACAACCCTGATAATAAGACCAAGTGTGTACCCATTTTTTCTCTTTCCTGCTTTGCCCGCTTCACATTTGTTTTTGGTCCCCTTGATAGACTCCAGACATTAGTCTGGAGCTTGTTGACATTCTGATTTACCAGCTCTGTAGGCCTCCATGTAACATTTGCTCTAGAGATTTATTTATTTATTTTATTTTAATTTAAAATTGTTTTAGAGAGAGGGGAAGGGAGGGAGGAAGAGGGAGAGAAACATTGATGTGAGAGAAAAATATCGACCGGTTGCCTCTCACATGCCCTGAACTGGGCCAAACCTGCAACCTAGGCATGTGCCCTGACTGGGAATTGAACTGGCAGCCTTTCACTTTGTGGGATGATGCCCAACCAAGTGAGCCACACCAGTCAGGGCTAGAGGTTTATTTATAAGCTAATCCCTAACCTCTTTAAATTAGTCATCAGTGGTCATTACTTTCAGGAAAATTATAGTTTTATTTTCTTTCCCCTGGGTCTTTAGCTCAGATGCTGATCTTGGCTTCATGATGAGTGCATTCCATTGTTTTCTAGAATTTCCCCGAAAGCTGCCCCGTGCAAAGCCTTGCTCTGACCCCAACCGAGTTCGTGAACCAGGAGAAGTTGAGTTTGACATTGAGGTAGGAGCCTGTCCTGTGTGTGTCTAATCTTCTGTTCATTCTGGTTATAGAGGCAGAAGGCAGATTATCATTCTACTTGGGGGAAAAAGATATTCTGTGCATTCAGTGCCTAAGGTATTTATTACATGAAAGACTGTACTAAGTGTTGCTGAACATATAAATGGAATGTTATAATTTAGTTAAAATATTTTATAAATCATTAATACAGAGTAGAAGAAAAGGCAGTGTGATGAACAGAAAGAGTATCCAATTTGGAATATCTGATTGTGATCTTACACAAATTACCTAACTGAACCTTAGTTTCCTTATCTGTAAAATAGGACCTATAAGACCCACTTCACAAAGATGCTGTGGGAATTAAAATGAAAGAATGAGTATTTTGTTTAGTACTTAGTCTGTACTTGGTGCTCAGAAGATAATAGTTTGAGGAGTAAGACTGTGAACCCTGTATTGAGGCCTTACCTGACCAACCCTGGGCAGCTGAGGTGATATCCTCTTTCCCCAACAGGAGGACTATACAACAGATGAGGACATGGTAGAAGGGGTCGAAGGCAAGCTTGGGAATGGGAGTGGAGCCGGTGGAATTCTTGATCTACTCAAGGCCAGCAGGCAGGTGGGGGGACCTGACTACGCTGCCCTCACGTGAGTAACTGGCTTTCATCTCCCCTTTCCAAGGCAATCAAACAGCATACCCCCACCCCCCCACCCAAAGGGCTGAGTCAGCCAATCTGCAGATATTTATCAAGCTGCTATTTATATTTATTTATTTGTTTGTTTATTTATTTATTTATTTAGCTTTGCCTGTGGGCATGTTTTTTTCATTGCTTTGAGAGAGAAACATTGTTGTGAGAGAAAAACATTGATTGGTTCCCTCTCTGAGGGTCCCCAACCGGGGATTGAACCCACAACCTAGACATGTGCCCTGACCTGGAATCGAACCTGCAGCCTTTTGGTGAATGGGACGACGCTCCAACCAACTGAGCCACACCAGCCAGGACTCAAGCTGTTATTTAAAGGGACAAAGAATTAGCCAGAGCACTTGGGCGGAAAGAATAAAGTACACTTGAAATGTGTCCTAAAAAACTTAAGGTCTGGGAGAGAGACTGTATAGACATCAAGGGGAATCAGCTTTGTGTTCTCTGGAAGTTGTAAGAGGGGCTGGAAGAGACAAGGGAGAACTGGGCCTTCTTTTTTAAAGGAAAGAATGCAGCATGGATAAATAGGGAGGGAGATGTGCCCTTCTTTTTGCCACCTTGCCTGCTGTCTCTGGAGAGACTTGAAGCAAGGAGAGCTGGCCTTTTCATGAAAACAATGTTTGATACTATATGGATCCTTTAGTTTGATTTCTGTTTTTTTCACCTGGGGTGATTCTCTTTTTCCTTTCACTCTGACCCCTCAGCTGTTATACCTTCTCCCTGATTATTCTGATGACTGGTTTCCACTGACACCCAGAGAAACTACCTCAGCATTTCTCCTTTGTCCCTTACAGCGAGGCCCCTGCCTCTCCCAGCACTCAGGAGGCCATCCAGGGCATGCTGTGCATGGCCAACCTGCAGTCCTCATCGTCCTCCCCAGCTACCTCCAGCCTGCAGGCCTGGTGGAACAGGGGGCAGGACCAAAGCAGTACAAGCTCCAGCAGTGGGCTGGGCACAGTGACTAGCAGTCCTGCTTCCCAGCGCACCCCAGGAAAGCGGCCCATCAAGAGGCCAGCATATTGGAAAGCCGAGAGCGAGGAGGAGGAGGAGGAGAACGCCAGTCTGGATGAACAGGACAGCTTGGGAGCATGCTTCAAGGATGCAGAGTATAGTAAGGGCAGCTGAGCACTTGGGTCCAGGCCAGAAGGGCTCCCCCAGCCCCAGTCTTAATCCCAATCCCAATCCAGGACAGCTGAACCATATTTTCTTAATTTATAAAATGGGACTATGTCACAGGTTGAGGTAAGAATTAGAGATGATGCTTGTACAGAGCACCTGACATGTTGTCTTGCTCCTGGGTGGCTCTCAAAAATTGGTAGCTGTTATAATTAGCTATTCTTAACTTTTAGTCCAACTTGCACTATTGGTGACTTTTTCCCTTGCCTATTTTACTTCCGTCATCTGTATTATTTGTGTTCTATGTCATTCAGTTCATCCCTGGCAAAAGTATATAATAACCTTTCAGTCGACTTTTTACATTTAAGAGATGACTCCTTGTTTTAAGATAAGATTTATCAAGTACTTCAGTGTATAAAGCGCTTTTTTCTATAGTATAGCTGACTTAATGTAGGTTTTAATATTTTAAAAAAATTAATGCTATTTACCAAAATTAGAACAAGACAGAGAAAATTACCTGTTACTAATGCTCATCTGCCTCTGAGGAAGTTAACCTTTGCTATCAGTTTGATGTACACTTTTCATTTTCTTGTGTTTATACCCACATGTAGACATAAATAGATACAGGTGTAGTGTTAGTGTCTGTGGTTCTACAGCTTGCTTGGATATCTTTCAACATCAGTTCCTAGAGATGTACTTCATCAGTACATATTGAGATATACCTGCTGCGTAGTAGTCTTATAGCATAGCTGTACCATGATTCCTTTGGCCATTCCCTACTGATTAACATTTAGGTTGTTTCTAATTTCTTACTGTTACTAACAATGCTGCAATGAAAGTTCTTGTAAATAACCCTTAGTGCCCATGTACCAGCTAACATTTATCTGCTGGGTTGAACAGTATGTACAAAATAAATGTTAATAGTGCCAAATTCCCCTCTGAAACAACCAGAATATGAGCAGTGTTATGAGAAATACCTGTTTCTCCACAGCCTTACCAGCATTACATTTACAGCCTTATCAGCCATTTACATTTTTGCCAAGCAGAAGGCACAAAATGGTGTCTCAGTTTGTTTTATGTTTATTGGCTCTTCTTTACTTCTTTTCTGTGAATTATCTATTCAGTCTTTCACCCATTTTTCTACTAAGATGTTTGTTTTTCTTATTGGTCTGCAGGGGTTCCCTATTCTACATTTGTTGGAGTATTTTAATATATTTTGGAAATGTTGAAGTATTTTTCTCTCTTGTGTTTCATTTATGGTATCTTATGGTAGAAGATTTCATACATAGTCATCTTTATCAATTTTTTTGTAGTTTATGTCATATGTAAGAAGACTTTCTTATATTTTCACCTAAAATTTATATAGAACTTAAAATTTTAGCTCTTTTTCTGGAATCAAGTTTTGTGCATTGTGGGAGGTAAGAATCTAACTTTATTTTTTTCTATATGGGTAGTCATTTGCTCCAACACAGTTTATTGACTAGTTCATCATTATTCCAGTGATTTGAAGTTCCCCTTTTGTCATAAACTGAATTCCCTTATATATCCAGATTTGTTTTTCTGCTCTGTATTCCCAGTTCTGTCACTTAATAGCTATGTGACCTTGTGTAAGCCGGTTAACTTCTCTGTACTGACCTCATAGGTTGTGGGGTTAAAATTAATATATATAAAGCACTTAACGTCATTGCACAGCACATGGTAAATGTTATGTAAATGTTAGATATTATTATTCTGTTCCATAAAATAATTTTGTCCATTTCTGTGGCAATGTCACATTGGTCTAGTAAAGCAAATCCCTTCTGCAGAACTCGCTTTGGACCTGAGGAGAGCATAGATGCTCATCAAGGCCATCATCTCTGTGCTGAGCTGATTGGTCTTAGGGTCATGCCAAGTTCCTCAGCCACCCATTTTTCCTTCAGTAAATAGTCACATCGACCTACAGCCAAGACATCCAGATGTGGTCTGGTCCCCTCGGAACAAACAACTCACACAGCCTTTGCTTCCCCATCACCCTCCCTTTTCCTGCTTCACCCAGCAAAACTAGAAAGGTAGTTTAACAAGGAGGTATCTACCTACTTGTTATTATTTTTCCAGAATTTCTAGACCATTATTGAGCTTTTTCTATTCCAGATGGGTCTTAGAGTTAGCTTGTCAATTTTATGAAAAACCCTATTAGGATTTTTTTTATCAGGATTGCATTACTATATGTAAATTAATTTATGGAAGCTGACATCTTTCATTAGAGGCCTTTTCTGCTAGAATGGGATGTGTGCATTCCTGAAAAACATCATATCCTGAAAATTTGTACCCTAAAATAGAGTTTACCCTAGTGTAAACCCTAAATAATAGAGTTTATAGTAAAAAGAGAGTTAGGGACATACCCCTCAAATTCTCTTTGGCTTTGAAGCCAAAACACCGACTCAGGTGGCAGCCCACCTTGCTGAGTTAGAGCCCTTTGGAATTTGTACCCAGCATCAGAGTCAGTGGATGTTTGTAGCATTAAACCCTGAGCTCAGACTTCTTTCTTCCAGATGTAGGTTCTTGAGGGCATTTGCTTAAGGTAGATACCAGCTCCATCAAATTAAAGTCTGATCCAGGGCCTAGTCTTCAGCAATCTTTTTTTAAAACATAGGGGAAGTGTCTTTACAACTTCCTCATCTTCCCCTCATCATCTTCCTCTCCTACCAGAGCTTGATTCTGTAGAAAACAGAGCCACCATTTACTCTTCTCTAATGGGAGGCACTATTGCAAGATTTTTATCACTTCTCTGCAGGTCTTCATATAGGGTCTGGCAGAAGTAACACCTGCTCGAGTGTGATTAGTAGGGTAATAATATGGGTGTACTAATTTATAGTTTGAACATTTCATCTAAAATGTCATATAGTGTGCTCGAATGTGATATTGTTTTTTAAGTTTTTATTTATTTATTTTTACAGAGGGGTAGAGGGGGAGAAAGAAAGGGAGAGAAACATCAGTGTGTGGTTGCCTCTCACATGCCCCACACCAGGGACCTGGCCCACAACCCAGGCATGTGCCCCGAGTGGGAATCGAACCGATGACCCTTTGGTTCACGGGCCGGATGGCACTCAATTCACTGAGCCACACCAGCCCGCGCGAGTGTGATATTGTTATGTTTGAGAATTATGGTACAAGCTTAAGATTTTGTAATAAAAAGGAATGTTATTTGTGATGGACCCTGTATATTGCTAAGGCTTTCTCTGTAATTGTGAGAAACTTCACTAGTGATTGACTATTTTAAAGTGTGCAATTCAGCAGCATTTAGTGGATTCACAGTGTGGTGCAACCACTATCTCTTTCTATTTCCAAGGTATTTTCTTCATCCCATAAAAACACCTGGTATTCGTTAAGTGATTGTTCCCCATGTTCCCTTCCCCTTATTCCCTGGTAACTACTAATCTGCTTTCTGTCTGTATGTATTTACCTATTATGGATATAGCATATAAGAGTAATCATATAATATGTGACCTTTTGTGTCTGTCTTCTTTCACTTAGCATAATGTTTTCAAGATTCATCCAAGTTGTAGCATCAATCAGTGTGTTGCTCCTTTTTATGGCTGTATAGTATTCCATTGTATGGATATGCCACAATTTGATTATCCATTTATCTGCTGGTGGGTGTTTGGGTTATTTTTACATTTTGGCTGTTGTGAATAATGCTGCTAAACACATTTGTGTGCATGTTTTTGTGTGGACATATGTTTTCATTTGGGGGGGAATATATCTAGGATAGAATTGCTGGGTCATATGGTAATTCTATGTTTTACTCTTTGAGAAACCACCAAACTGTTTTCCACAGTGACTGCAAGAGAATTGTCACCTTAGGTATACTGAGTCTTCTAATTTATGTACACAATATATTCCTTCATATTTAGTCCTTTAAAAATTTTTTTCACCCTGGCTGGCGTAGCTCAGTGGATTGAGTGCAGGCTGGGAACCAAAGTGTCCCAGGTTTGATTCCCAGCCAGGGTACATTCCTGGGTTGCAGGCCATAACCCCCAGCAACCGCACATTGATGTTTCTCTCTCTCTCTCTCTCTCTCTCTCTCTCTCTCTCTCTCTCTCTCTCTCTCTTTCTCCCTCTCTCTCTCCCTCCCTCCCTTCCCTCTCTAAAAATAAATAAATAAATAATCTTTTAAAAAAAATTTTTTTTCATCAGTGTTTTATACAGAGCCTACACATGTTTTGTTAGATTTATCCCTAAGTACTGTATTCTTTGGTGATACGATAAATGGTACCTTTTTTAAACCTTTGGTTTCCAATTGTTTATTGCTAGTGTATGTGTGTGTGTGATTGATTGATTTCTTTTCATGTGATTTCCTTATATTTTGCAACCTTGATAAATTCACCTATTCTAGGTTTTTTGGTGTGTTCTTTTTTTCGTATAGATGATCATGTCATGTGCAAGTAGGAACAATTTTATTCCTTTCTTTCCAGTCTGTATGTTTCTTTCCCTCTTTTTGCATTTTTGTTCTAGCTAACACTTCAATCACAATGTGGAGAGAAAGTGAACACCCTTTCCTTGTTCCTAGTCTAAAAGGAAAGCATTCAGTCTTTTCACTATTATGATGTTAGCTATAGGTTATCAGGTTAAGGAAGTTTACTTCTTACTTTGCTGAGAGTATTTTTTATGAATGGGTATTGAATTTCACCCAATGTTTTTGTTTCATCAATGGGTATGATCATGTGGTTTTACTTTAGTCTATTGATATGGTAGGTTACATGGGCTGATTTTCAAATATTAAACCAGTCTTGAAATCACAGGATGTACCTCACTTGATCGTGGTGTATTATTCTTTTTACATATTACTGGATTTGACTTACTAAGAGTACTTCACTAAGTACTCCTTGTGTGTATGTGCATGAGGGATATTGGTCTGTAATTTTGTTTTCACATACCATCTATCTTTAATTTTGGTATCAGCACAATGCTGGCATCAAAGAATGAGTTGGGAAGTGTTCCCTCCTCTTCTGTTTTCTGGAAGAAAGGTTGTGTAGAATTAGTGTTTTTTTTTTTAAACATTTAGTAGGATTTGTAAGAGAAACCACCTGGACCTAGAGATTTCTTTTTCACGTTTTACTATGGATTTATTTTCTTTAGTAGGTGTAGGATTATTCAAGTTATCTATTTCATCTTGGATGAATTTTGATTGTTTGCATTATTCAAGGAAATGCTCCATTTCAGCTAAATTGAAGAATTTATGGGCACATAGTTGTTTGTAGTGTTACTGTGTTATCCTTTTCATGTCTGTGAGTTCTTTAGTGATATCTTTTCATTCTTGATAATAGTAATTTGTGTCTTCTTTTTTCATTGTCATTCTTGGTGGCCTTTTATCAAAGGAACAGGTTTTGGGTTCATTTAAAACATGCTAAGATTTGTTTTGTTACCCAATCAAGCTTTAGTCTATTTTGATAATTCATGTTGTGAACTTGAGAAGAATGTGTATTCTGCCATTTGTGAGTTGATCGTTCTATAAATTTCACTTAGATCAAGTTGATTGACGTGATTGTTCTATATCCTTGCTGATTTCTGTCTGTTTTATTGATTACTGCGAGAGATGTGTTGAAGTGTCCAAACACATAAGTGTCCAACCCATTATGTGTCTGTTTCCGGCGGGCGCGGGTCGGCAGCGGCGCATGGTGATGGGGAGAACTCGGTGTGAACTCGGCACGTAAGGCATCCGGGGCGTGCAAGATCGCAGCAGTGGACCCTGAGTACGCAAGCAGCGGCTGGCAGACCCAGTGAAGCAGCGATTGTGGACCAGGGCAGAGTGCGCAACCCAGGATCCCAGAGAAGGGACTGTGATCCCAGGAGAACAGAACTACCGCCATTGTTCCCTCCCGCCCCCGGAACCCGTCCCCACATACAACGTCACAATCTAGTGACTGGGGTGACCAGCCCAGGTAAACACCTAAGGCTCCGCCCCTCATGGTAATAAGAGCAACCAGACAGGGGGGAAAAAAAGGAGAGACAGAGAGAGATATGTCTCCAACAGAAGAACAGATCAGTCCCCCAGGACTCATCCTTTTGAGCGACCAAGAAATAGCCAATCTATCAGATGCACAGTTCAAAACACTGGTTATCAGGAAGCTCACAGAATTGGTTGATTTTGGGCGCAAATTAACATGAAAAATGCAGGTTACCATAAAAGAGATGAAGGAAGATGCACAGAGAGCCAATAGTGATGGGAAGGAAACTGGGTCTCAAAACAATAGAGTGGACCAGAAGGAAGCAAAAAACAACCAAGCAGGAAAACATGAAGAAATAAGAATTCAAAAAAACGAGGAGAAGCTTAGGAGCCTGCAGGACACCTTTAAACATTCCAACATCCGAATTATAGGGGTACCAGAAGGAGAAGAGGAAGAGCAACAAGTGGAAAAGTTATTTGAACAAATAATAAAGGAGAACTTCCCCAATCTGGCAAAGGGAATAGACTTCAAAGAAATCCAGGAAGCACAGAGAGCCCCAAAGAAGTTGGACCCAAGAAGAAACACACCAAGGCACATCATAATTACGTTAGCCAAGGTAAAAATGAAGGAGAGAATCCTAGAAGTAGCAAGAGATAAGGGGACAGTAACCTACAAAGGAGTTCCCATCAGACTGTCAGCTGATTTCTCAAAAGAGACCTTACAGGCAAGAAGGGGCTGGAAAGAAATATTCCAAGTCATGAAGACAAGGACCTACATCCCAGATTGCTCTATCCAGCAAAGTTCTCATTTAGAATGGAAGGGCAGATAAAGTGCTTCTCAGATAAGGTCAAGTTAAAGGAGTTCATCACCACCAAGCCCTTATTTTAGGAAATGTTAAAGGGACTTATCTAAGAAAGAAGATAAAGAAAAAACATGTATAGTAAAAGGACAGCATACTCACAATTATGAACAACCACACCTAAAGCAAAACCAAAAGAAACTAAGCAAACAACTGGAACAGGAATGGAACCACAGAAATGGAGATTACATGGAGGGTTAGCAACAGGGGAGTGGGAGGAGGAGAGGGGGAAAAGGTACAGAGAATAAGTAGCATAGGTGGTAGGTTGAAAATAGACAGGGGGAGGGCAAGAATAGTATGGGAAATGTAGAAGCTAAAGAACTCATAAGTATGACACGTGGACATGAACTAAGTGGGGGGATGTGGGTGGGAGAGGGTGTACAGGGTGGAGGGGAGTGAAGGGGGGAAATGGGACAACTGTAATAGCATAATCAATAAAATATATTTAAAAAATAATATGTCTGTTTCCCCTTTGAGTTCCATAAATTTTGCTTTATATAGGTGGAAGCTTTTCTGTTAGGTGCATCCACATTTAAGATTTTTGTGTCTTTTTGTTGAGTTCACCCTCTTGTCATTGTGTTGTTATCACTTTTGTACCTGGTGATTTTCCTTGATCTGAAGTTACTTTGTCTGACAGTACAGCCAATACAGCTTTCTTTAATTAGTGTTGGTGTGGCATATCTTTTTTAACCTTTTATTTTTAACCTACCTATATGATTACATTTAAAATGAGTTTTTGTAGACAGCACTTAGTTGAGTCTTTGTGGTTTAAAAAGATCCTTATTGATAATCTTTGACTTTCAAGTGCTGTTTTTAGATAACATATTCTTATTGTAATTATGATATGTTCAGATGAAGATACCCTTTTTCCTTTGTTACCTCTGCTTTTTGTTCCTCTGTTTCTCATTTCTGCCTTCATTTAGATTATTTGAATAATTTTTAGTATTCCATTTTAATTTACCAGTTGAGTTTTTTACTGTTGTTTTTTTTAAATCGTTGTTCAAGTACAGCTTTCTCCCTTTTACTCCCAATTCAGCCCACCAACCCAATCCTCCCCACTTCCCTCCCAATACCACCCTGCCCCTAGTTTTTGTCCATGTGTCCTTTAAATTTGTTCCTGGAAACCCCTCCCATTCTCCCTTGAAATTCCCTCTTCTCTCCCCTCTGGTCACTGTCAGCCTGTCCTCTATTCCAGTGTCTTTGGTTATATTTGCTTGTTTCTTTGTTTTGTTATTTAGATTCCTGTTAAAGGTGAGATCATACGGTATTTATCTTTCACTGCCTGGCTTATTTCGCTTAGCATAATGCTTTCCAGCTCCATCCATGCTGTTGCAAAGGGTAGGAGCTTCTTCTTTCTTTCTGCTGCATAGAATTCCATTGTGTAAATGTACCATCGTTTTTTGATTCATTCATTTACTTATGGGCATCTAGGTTGCTTCCAGCACCTAGCTATTGTAAATTGTGCTGCTATGAACATCAGGGTGCATAGGTACTTTTGGATTGGTGTTTTAGTATTCTTAGGATTGAGTCCCAGCAGTGGAATTGCTGGGTCAAAAGGCAGATCCATTTTTAGTTTTCTGAGGTAGTTCCATACTGCTTTCCATAGTGGTTGTACCAGTGTGCAGTCCCACCAACAGTGCACTAGGGTCCCCTTTTCTCCATAACCTCTCCAACACTTGTTTGTTGCTTTGTTTATGATGGCCGTTTTTTTTTCTTTACTGTTTTTCTTTGCAGAAAACCAGTTCTTATAGAGACTGTCCTTTCCCCACTAAGTGATCATGGCACCCTTGTCACAAATTAGTTGACTGTGCAATAATATTGCGATAATTGTGTATGGTGCCTTTGGGGTACTGGAAATACCAAGGGAAATGCGCGGTAAAATACATGATTGTCTAACCACTAAGCTGTACAACTGAAACCAATACAAAATAAGATGAAAAGTAAATATAGATGAAAAAGTTCTAGAGATCTTAGAGTTCTGTTCTACAACAATGTGCATATAATTACGAATACTATTGTCTGTACTTTAAAATTATTAAGAAGATAAAGTTATGCTTTGTGTTTTTTACTGCAGTTTTTTCAAAAAGAAGGAAATTTTGCCCTGGCTGGCATGGCTCAGTGGGTTGGACATTGTCCCACAAACCCAAAGGTAGTAGGTTCATTTTCGGGCCAGGACACATGCCTGGGCTGTGGGCATGTGAGAGGCAACTGATCACTGTTTATCTTGCACATTGATGTTTCTCTTCCTCTCTTCTCTACCCTTCCCCTCTCTAAAAATAAAGAACTAAAATCTTTGAAAAATAAAAGTAAAATTAAAGAGGGAAATTGTGACATGTGCCACAACATGGATGAACCTTCAGGATATTATGCTAAGTGAAATGACTGTTACAAAGGGGTACCATATTGTGTGCTTCTACTTAGATGAGGTACCTAGAGTAGTTAAATTCATAGAGACAGAAACATTGGTGGTTGCCAGAAGGTGGAGGGAGGAAGAAATGGAGAGTTGTTTAATGAGTATGGAGTTTCAGTGTAGGAAGATGAAAAGGTTCTAGAGATAATGGTGGTGATGGTTGCACAATGTGAATTTACTTACTAGTAATGCCACTGAACTGTACACTTTAAAGACAGTTAAGACGGTAAATTTCATGTTAGGCATTCTTTACTACAATAAAAACATACACGTGCGCCCCCCAAACCAATTGACTATAGGTATATTGGTTTCTTTCTGGACACTTAATTCTACTCCATTGATCTCTGTGTCTGTCCTCATGTAGGTACTACAGTGTGTGGATACTGTAGCTTTGTAGTAAGTTTTTAAATTGGGAAGTGTGAATCCTTCATTTTCTTTTCAAAATTGTTTTGGATATTTTGTATCCTTTGCAATTACATTTGATTTTAGGATCAAATTCTATCTCTTCAAAATATTGATAGTAATTCCACTGAGTCTGTAGAATACTTTGGATAGTATTGGCATCTTAACAATATTAAGACATCCAATCTAGGAACATGACATGTCTTTACATGAATTTATATCTTTAATTTTTTTCAGCAATATTTTGTAATTCTCTCTTTTTTAATGTTTAAATATATTTTATTGATTATATATTACAGTTGTCCCATTTTTTCTCCCCTTTATTCCCTCCCCCTTCAACCTTCTCCCACCAGCATCCCCCCTCCTAGGTTCATGTTCATGGGTCGTACATATAAGTTCTTTCTTCTTCATTTCCCATACTATTTTTTACCTCCCCATGTCTATTTTGTACCTACAATTTATGCTTCTTATTCCCTGTACCCTTTACCCCATTCTCCCCCCTTCCCCTGCTGATAACCCTCCGTGTGATCTCCATTTCTGTGATTCTATCCTTGTTCTAGTTGTTTGCTAAGTTTGTGTTTGTTTTTGTTTTTTTAGGTTCAGTTGTTCATAGTTGTGAGTTTGTTGTCATTGTACTGTTTATATTTTTGATCATCTTTTTCTTAGATAAGTCCCTTTAACATTTCATATAATAAGGGCTTGATGATGATGAACTCCTTTAACTTGACCTTATCTGGGAAGCACTTTATCTGCCCTTCCATTCTAAATGAGAGCTTTGCTGGATAGAGCAATCTGGGATGTAGGTCCTTGTCTTTCATGACTTTGAATCTTTCTTTCCAGCCCCTTCTTGCCTGTAAGGTTTCTTTTGAGAAATCAGCTGATAATCTAATGGGACTCCTTTGTAGATAACTGTCTCCTTTTCTCTTGCTTCTTTTAAAATCTTAACATGATTATGATATGGCTTGGTGTGTGCTTCCTTGGGTCCAACTTCTTTGGGACTCTCTGAGCTTCCTGGACTTCCTGGAAGTCTATTTCCTTTGCCAGATTGGGGAAGTTCTCCTTCATTACTTTTTCAAATAAATTTTCAGTTTCTTGCTCTTCCTCTTGTCATTCTGGCACCCCTATAATTTAGATATTGGAACATTTAAGATTGTCCCAGAGGTTCCTAAGCTTCTTCTCATTTTTTGGAATTATTGTTTCTTCATTCTGTTCTGGTTGAATGTTTATTTCTTCCTTCTGGTCCAAATCGTTGATTTGAGTCCTGGTTTCCTTCCTGTCATGTTGGTTCCCTGTACATTCTCCTTTATTTCACTTTGTATAGTCTTCACATCTTCCTCTGTTTTGCAACCATACTCATCTATTTCTGTGAGCATCCTGATTACCCATGTTTTGAACTGTACATCTGATAGGTTGGCTATCTCTTTGTTGCTTAGTTCTGTTTTTGGAGCTTTGATCTGTTCTTTCATTTGGGTCATATTTCTTTGGGTGCACCTGTTATGTTCTAAGTGGTGGAGCTTTAGATATTCATCAGGGTGGGGCAACCCACCTTACTTCACTGTGGCTGTGTATGTGGGGGAGGGGTCCTAGAGGGAACGATGCCACTTACTTGGGTTTTGGCCAGTTTTCAGTCACTTCCCCCTCTACCCACATGCAAATTGGGCCCTTCTGGTGCTGATTCCTGGGCTGGTGGGTTTATGTACATTCTAGGACCCTGTGGGTCTCTCCAACGAATTCTCCTGTGATGCTGGGAATTTCTCCCACTGCTGCCACAACCCCCACAGGTTTTTACAGTCTCAGGGTTTGAGCCTTTTTTCCCCTGTGCTGGAACCCTGGGTTGCATGGTCTGTCTTGCTCCCGCTACATTCCTCCTGTTTTATCTGCAGGCAAATGTGGGACCGCCTGGTCCACCAGCCACCCCCTCACCTACCTGGTCTTTCAACCACCGCCTGGCGGTGTGTCCTCTCCGCCCTGGCTGCCTGTCTTTGCTCCTCCTACTGGTCTGGATGAATGTTTCTTCTTAAACTTCTTGGTTGTCGGACTTCAATACAGTTCAATTTTCTGGCAGTTTTGGTTATTTTTTGTTTTTAAATTTGTTGTTTTTCTTCTTTCTGTTGTGTGAGGAGGCAAGTGTATCTACCTACGCCTCCATCTTGGCAGGAAGTCTTGTGATTTTCTTTTTTTAAAAATTATTTTATTGTTGTTCAATTACAGTTGTCTGTATTCCCCGCCCCCCACAACTCCTCACCACCCCAGCCAAACCCACCTCTCTCCCTGGCTTCCACCCTCCCCCTTGGTTTTGTCCATGTGTCCTTTATAGGAGTTCCTGAAATCCCTTCCCACCTCCCCTTTGGTTACTGTCAGATTGTTCTTCATTTCAATGTCTCTGGTTATATTTTGCTTGCTTTTTTCTTTTGTTGATTAGGTAATTTTCAATATACCAATGTTGCACCCCCTTGGTTAAATTTATTCCTACCTTCTTTATTTTTTCAGTGCTATTAAAAGTGGAATTGTTTTCGTAATTTCCTCTAGGGATTGTTCATGACTAACATTTAGAAGCACACCTGATTTTTATATGTTCATTTCTGAGAGTTCTTATGACATAGATTTATAGGTATTTTGTGCTTTGGAATTTTAAATCATGTAGGAAACAAAAATACAACAATACTGGCTTTTATAATTACCTCTGTAGTTGCTTTTACTGTTGTTTTTAAATTTTTTCATATAGCTTTAAGTTATTCTCTAATGTCCTTTCATTTCAGCCTAGACTCTCTTTAGCATTTCTTAAAGGGCGTCTTGACTAATGTTGAACTTCCCCAAGCCTTTGTTTATTTGAGAATGTCTTAATTTGCCTTCATCTTTGTAGGATAGTTTAACCAGATATATTATTCTTTGTTGACAATTTTTAAAAGTTCATGATAATCTTTTTTAAAACATTTTATTTATTTATTTTTAGAGAGAGGGGAAGGGAGAAAGAAAGGGAGAGAAACAATGTGTGGTTGCCTCTCACATGCCCCCTACTGGAGATGTGACCTGCAACCCAGGCATGTGCCCTGACTGGGAATCGAACCGGTGACCCTTTGGTTCACAGGCTGGCACTCAATTCAGTGAGCCACACCATCCAGGGTGACATTTTTTTTTTCTCTTTTAGCACTTGAACTACATCATCCCACTGCTTTCTGGCTTCTTTTAGAGATAAGTTGCATCTATCTTGCTACTTTCAAGATTCTCCACTTATCTTTGTCTGTTGACAGTTTGAGTATAATGTGTCTCAGTGTGGATCTCTGCGTTTATTCTACTCATAATTTTTTCATTTTAGATGTTTATTTTTGTGTACTTCATAGAATTTGGAATGTTTTTGACTATTGTATCTTCATATAGCTTTTCTGCCTCTTTCTCTCTGTTCTCCCCCTCTGGGTCTCCCATATGAAAATGTTGGTAAGCCTGATAGTATCCCACAGATCCCTTTGCCTCTGTTCATTTTTCTTCATTCTTTTTTTGTTCTTTCTACTCATAAGATTGGTTAATTTCAGTGGAACTTTCTTTACATTCATTGATTCTTCTGTGTGCTCAAAATCTGAATTGAACCTTTCTAGTGAATTATTTATTCAAGCCATTGTATTTTTCAGTTCCAAAATTTCCATTTAGTTCCTTTTTATATTTTCTATCTTTTGATAGAAAAATTAATAGTCTCTTTTCTTGAGATGTGGTTCTGTTCGAGTGTATTTTGACCAAATACGATCAAATCATATTTGAGAGTTGATTTATAGTCTTTGTACAGTAAGTCCAATGTCTGCATTATGGAGAGTTTTATCGATATCCTTTGTTATACATAAAACAATTTTGTTTCTTTGCATGCCTCATAATTGTTTTTAATATTATAATATGGTAATTCTAGAAATCATATTTTTCCTTCTCCCCAGTGTTTGATGTTGTTGCTTATTGTGGGCTACAATTACATATTTATTTAGTCACTTTGCAAATGGTTTTTTTTGCAAAGATTGTATTCCTTGATATTTTCTGACAGATTTCCTTAAATGTCTAAATTAAGTGGCTTTTTTCTTTGTTAAGCATTCTCCTTGTTGGTTTAAGTTCCAATTCCATAGTGCCTAACATGTTGATTGTTATAGGTTTTGTCAGCTTAATGGTTGCATCAGGGGAGGGACAGATTCTTGGAGCTCTCAAATCCAAATTTTGGGAAGCATCACTCCTTGCACACTTATATTTTTAATATGCATATTTTATTTGCATTTTCTTTAAATGTCTAGAGTTAATTATTACCTATATCTTATCCCTTCTTGAATGAGACATTAACCTTAAAATAGAATTCTTTTTGCATGTTACTTTATGTATATTATTTCTCAGTCCTCACAATTTTGCAAGGCAGATGATATGTATTCAGTCTTATAGGTGAAAATAGAAGATTTAGGAAATTTCTCTTAGGCTATAAAGATAGTGGGTCACTCTAGGATTTCAACATAATTGTCTGATATTGACACTCAAGGTCTTTCTACCTCACTGCACTTCTTTCTTTGAGGCAAAAACAACCTCTCAGACCCAACAAAATAACGCTGACAACCATCGGGGCTAGTAGGGATAGATGGGACCTTTCTCAAACAACTGTTACCAGTAGTCATTTCTTTCTAGGGATAATCAATGACCCCTCTTTAAAAGATCTTTATAAGTCAGGAGGAAGGGGTTTTACCTCTTTATTCAAGGAAGAAGGCCTGAAAGATGGACTCATTTTCCTACAAAGAGGCCCATCTGGAAGGCAATGGGAGACTGGATTCCTCTGATGAAGTATATATTTCCAGAGAAATTTGAAGCTGGTCATTAGGGGGAAGTTTTCGATCTCACTTTGCTTCTCTTTTAGGTTTAGCAGCAGCAGAGTTTGACCTCATCAATAGGACTTTTTTAGACTACCTTTCCATTAAATTCTATAAATGTTGCATGTGGATTGTAAGGAGAGTGTGATAAAACTGGATGTTTGTGTGTGTTTGTATAGTATGAGATGCTTGTATATGTTTTTTCATTCAGAATACTCAGTTCCAGTAATCTTGTTCATAATTGAGCCCAAATAGTTTTTTTGTTCCCTTTTTGTGAATAATGCGTGTACCATTCTTTTTTCATTAATTCAGCACTTATTGAGCACCTACTCTGCATTATATTAGGCTCCCTTCATTTGAAATCAAACAATACACATACTCGTCCTCTTGTTAAATTAGGAATGACAGATTTGCTGATTATCTCTTAAGCACTAGATAAGAAATAACTCCAGTAGGAATACACACAGGATAGTATGGAGAGTTGAAGAGGCATCCAGATCAGATTAGGAGAATGAGGAAGGCTTTAAGAAGTGAATCTGGAGCTGAATTTTGTAGGGTCAGTAAAGTAACTTACGAAGTTACTCACTAAATGGGTGTTACGTGAGTGAAATAGAATTAGATGATGCTGGGAGGACATTTGCAGCAATGGTGCAAAAGTAGAAAGGCATGGAAAGTATGTGGCACATTCAGGGATTCCTGCATGTGAATATGCTGGATTAAGTAAAGGGTGTACTTGGGGGGTGTGGTAGGAGTTGAGGTATGTATCATTCTGTTTTCACCCTTCTGGATGATATCTCAGCGCACATTGTTTTCCCCTCTCACTGCAGTTTACCCTTCCCTGGAGTCTGATGATGATGACCCTGCTTTGAAATCTCGACCCAAGAAAAAGAAGAATTCAGATGATGCTCCATGGAGTCCTAAAGGTGATCTATATTCTGTCCTTAAACTCTGTAGGGGCAGTTGGGGGAGAAATAGGCTGGAAGTAGGTGGGATATTTAATATAGGAAGACGTGAGTCAGTCACTCATTTGTTTATTTAGCAGACTGTGCCTGCTGTGTGTGAGGTATTTGGTGTTGGAGCAAAAACGATCAATGAGACACAGTTCATACACTCAGTTCAGCAAGGCCAGAGGTGATGGAGCACTTTGCTTCTGATATTACATGGCTCAAGATGAAACAAGGAAGACCTTAAACAGAGCTTAGCAAGCAGTCTAAGGCTTCTGAGAGCATTGTTACCATCATCATAGCCCTTTGCTAATATTAATGTCAGTGGAGGGAAATTATGCTGACTCTTGACCTCTACAAGGCCCAAGACTCCTTAGCCTGTCCCCTATACTGTCTGAGAGGCCATCTCTGAGAAAGGAAGAGAATGATCATTGAGTTGAACATGGAATTTAGAAAATAATAAAATAATTTTATTCATCTCATTGGCTGGGTGGTTTTCACATTGGAGGGTGTGTCAGTTAGTTTTTGCTGCTCATTCAACTACCCAAAACAACGGCTTAGAACAACAACAGTTGGTCGTTTCTCACGATTCTCCAGATTGACTGGGCTGCTGTTCCAGTTTGGACCAGCTTGGCTGGGGCTGGATGATCTGAAAAGGTCTCCCTGAGGTATCTGGGACCTAACTTGGTTTGGGTGGGACCTCTTTACATGTGGTGTTTTATCCACAAGGAGGCCATGCTAAGCTTTTTCACAAGGTACTAAGCATAAGGGTATCCAGTATCAAGAGAAGACAAACCCCAATGTGCAAGCACTTTTCAAGCCTCTGCTGGTGTCATGTTGCCCATTGGCCCATTGGCCAAAAGCAAGTTGCATGGCCAAGCCTTGATTTTGTGGGTAGAGAAGTAGATTCCATCTCCTGAAAGGGGGAGCTGCAAGATTCTTATGCATACCGGGAGATGTGAGCAAATTGAGAGCCATGGCAGCAGCCTGCCACAAGGGGTGCTGGCATCTCAGTACCTGTGCTTTCCTAGGAAATAAAGGGCCTGCAGTTCCCAATCAGCCTTAGCCTTTCTAGTGTTTGCTTGGGTTTGGGGGAGTGGGGTGGCAGGGTGGCAGTGGGGTGGTCCTGGAAAGTGTTCTTGTAGTGTGTTAATCAACAAAGGTTTCTTTTTTCTTTCCTCGGGCCTATTTTCTGGTTTTATTTTTTTCCTATACTTTCTGACTTATTAGCATAGTAGAAAATTTGTAAAATACAGAAAATAGAAGAAAGTGTAAAAAAGAAACCACCCATGATTGTGCCACCCAGAAGTAACCACTGTTAATATTTTGACATATTTCCTTCTAGTCTTTTTTTTCTTGTGCATTTTAATTTTTATGGTTGAAATCACATTGTGTATAAAACATATATCCTACTTTAACATTATTTTGCCCTTTATCAAACTAACGTGTTTTGTAATGTGTGTAACTGGTAGCAAATCAAATAGTACACAGGAGTTTAGGATGAAATTCAATGGTCTTCTGCCTATGTTTTTCCCACCTATAATCCCTTGCCTATAAGGCAACCTCATAGCTTTTGTTTTTGTTGTGGTTACTTCCAAAACTCAATATTACAGGTTTTATAACATAATTTCCTGATTTATTAATTTAACCTGTTTCTCCTTCCATCAGTTTCTGTCAATCTCTCTGGATTACCCACTCTCTGAGATAAGGACATTAGGGCTGCTATGTTTTTACTTCTTTCCTCCAACCTTCTATGAGCCACACTTTTTCATTTATATTGTCAGGATTGTCAACATTTTTTTTTATGATACCTTATGGCATTTATTATTTTTTTAAATTTCTAGAACATTTATTTCATTTTTTTCATGTGTCTTGTTCATCTTTTTTAAAAATATATGTTATTGATTATGCTATTACAGTTGTCCATTTCCCCCCCCTTCACTCCCCTCCACACTTCACACCCCCTCCCACCCACATTTCCCCACTTTAGTTCATGTCCATAGGTCTTACATATAAGTTCTTTGGCTTCTACATTTCCTATACTATTCTTACCCTCCCCCTATTTATTTTCTACCTAACTTCTTTTTTAATATATATATTTTATTGATTATGCTATTGCAGTTGTCCCATTTCCCCCCTTCACTCCCCTCCACCCTGTACACCCTCTCCCACCCACATCCCCCCCTTTAGTTCATGTCCACGTGTCATACTTATGAGTTCTTTAGCTTCTACATTTCCCATACTATTCTTGCCCTCCCCCTGTCTATTTTCTACCTACCACCTGTGCTACTTATTCTCTGTACTTTTTCCCCCTCTCTCCTCCTCCCACTCCCCTGTTGCTAACCCTCCATGTAATCTCCATTTCTGTGGTTCCATTCCTGTTCTAGTTGTTTGCTTAGTTTCTTTTGGTTTTGCTGTAGGTGTGGTTGTTCATAATTGTGAGTATGCTGTCCTTTTACTATACATGTTTTTTTTTATCTTCTTTTCTTAGATAAGTCCCTTTAACATTTCCTAAAATAAGGGCTTGGTGGTGATGAACTCCTTTAACTTGACCTTATCTGAGAAGCACTTTATCTGTTCTTCCATTTTGAATGAAAGTGTTGCTGGATAGAGTAATCTTGGATGTAGGTCCTTGTCTTTTATGACTTGGAGTACTTCTTTCCAGCCCCTTCTTGCCTGTAAGGTCTCTTTTGAGAAATCAGCTGACAGTCTGATGGGAACTCCTTTGTAGGTTACTGTCCCCTTATCTCTTACTGCTTCTAGGATTCTCTCCTTCATTTTTACCTTGGCTAATGTAATTATGGTGTGCCTTGGTGTGTTTCTTCATGGGTCCAACTTCTTTGGGACTTTCTGAGCTTCCTGGATTTCCTGGAAGTCTATTCCCTTTGCCAGATTGGGGAAGTTCTCCTTTATTATTTGTTCAAATATGTGTTCAATCTGTTGCTTTTCCTCTTCCCCTTCTGGTACCTCTATAATTCGGATGTTGGAATGTTTAAAGATGTCCTGGAGGTTCCTAAGCTTCTCCTCGTTTTTTTGAATTCTTATTTCTCCATTCTTTCTTGTTTGTTTGTTTTTTTCCTCCTTCTGGTCCACTTTATTGTTTTGAGACCCAATTGCCTTCCCATCACTATTGGTTCTCTGTGCATCTTCCTTCATTTCTTTTATGGTAACCTGCATTTTTTCATGTAATTTGCACCCAAAATTAAGCAGTTCTGTGAGCTTCCTGATCACCAGTGTTTTGAACTGTGCATCTGATAGACTGGCTATCTCTGGATCGCTTAAAATGATGAGTCCTGGGGCATTGATCTGTTCTTCTGTTTGAGACATGTCTCTCTCTCTTTTTTTTGGTCTGGTCGCTCCTGTTATGGTGAGGGGCGGAGCCTTAGGTGTTCACCAGGGCTGGGCACCCCAGTGGCTAGATTGTGATGTTGTATGTGGGGGCGGGGATGGGGACGTGGATGGGGGCGGGGGCTGGGGCTGAAGGGAACAATGGCGGTAGCTCCATTCTCCGTGGGATCTCAGTCCATTCTCTGGGATCCTGGGTTGCGTGCTCTGCCCTGCTCCACAATTGCTGGCTCACAGGGTCTGCCAGCTGCCGCTTGCGTACTCAGGGTCCACCTGCTGTGATCTTGTGCGCCCCCAGTTGCCTTATGCATCCAACTCTCTCTGCTCTCCTTGCCTGGACCCACTCCCAGCTGCTCCTCTCCGCCCCTCCTACCGGTCTGGATGAATGGGTGTACTTCAACTTCTTGGCTGTCCGACTTCCATTCAGATAAATTCTCTGTCAGTTCTGGGTGTTATTCTGCCTCTAAATTGTTGTTCTAATCTTGGTTTTGCATGGAGGTACGGTGCGTCCACCTATGCCTCCATCTTGCCGGAAGTCCCCGGATTATTAACATTTACATGGTCTTGTGAATAACACTCTACATTGAGTAGAAGTTGAATGTAGAAGTTGAAAACCAATAACATATCTGGCTTTTTAAGTTAATACTGTCATAAGCACTCCCTGTGCCATTGTTTATAAATAATATTTTTATGGTTACAAAGTATTCTGTAACATGGGTATATCTAATTTACATTATTTTTTTTTTGATGTAAAGCATTTAGCTTAGCCTCAAGCTTTCACAATTAGTGATAACATTTGGGGTAAACATCTTTTTATGTAAATGGTTGTATATCTGATTATTTACTTAGGATGGATCTCCAAGAAACTCCAGAAGGAGTTTATGAAAAGTCTGTGAAAAATAAGTACAAGGGTATATAGTGAAAAATTGCTTCAACCCCCGTTTCACAGCCTTCCAGTTTTCCACCTAGAGTCAGCCACTGTTATCAGTTTCATGTTTCTTCTTTCAGAGGTAGCTTATGCATATACAAGTAAACACACATATATTTTTTTATTTCCCCCTCTTTTTTTAGTCAATTGGAAGCATACTTTACATACTGTTATGTCCTTTACTTTTCTCACATAATGGTTACATCTTAGAGGTTGTTTACATACCCACAATCAATGCAATTTGTTAATATGAACATTTTAAAAGCTCTTTATATGTGTTGACAAATTGCTTTTCAGAAAGGTTGTACTAGTGTACAGTCTCACCATCTATGTGTGAGGGCACTGGAATCCACACAGGCATTGTGCATATCAGTTAGGAATAGTGGTTTCCTATAACAGTGGCCTATTGGCATTTTTTGGTGAATGCTTATCCCTTCAGCGTCATAAGGCGACTGCTTTACCTCCCACAGAGGGTCTCTGAGTTCTAGTCAGGGAAAAGAGGAGAAGCAAAAGGAAAAAGAAAAAGGCCTGCTGAGCACCACTACCCAAAGAGTTTTAAGTTCCAGCTTCTTAATATCATCTTTAACTGAAATTGTGTCATATGGCCAAGATTATCTGCCAGACCAGGAAATGCAGATTTTAGCTACAAAGATTTCTGTTCTACAAAGTCCGGTGTTTTGTTAGTAAGCAAGAAAGGGAAACTGATACTGGGTTGAGAACAGGCAGTCTCCACCTTGATATTTTTTTCATCTTGGTAATATAGAAGCAAACAACAATATCTTATTTTTATTTCCTTGATTAAACTTTCCTATATGTTCATAGTAGCATTAGAATTTTTAAAATAAATTTTATTTCTGACCTTTGCCCATTTATCCTTGTATATGTTCAAGCTTTTCAAATTGACCACTTCATACAGTAAGGAAATAGTCATCCTTCATATATGTATGTAATTTTGTTTTTGATACCTTTCCCTAGTTCTATATTAAAAAATCTGAATGTTTCTACATAAAAAGTTGATCTGATCCATTGTTTCCCTATTCAGACAGCACATAATGAACACCTGTGTAGTTTTAATTTAAATGTATACATCTATGAATGTATATTTCTGTAGGTAGAAAGCTAATAACTTTTATCATATTTTCAAAGTAGACTGTTAACACCACAAGATTGTGGCATTCTACTAAGGGTATTCCCATTTAAATAAGAATAAGAAAAATATGCCCATCATCACTTAGTATTGTTCTAGAAGTTCTAGACAGCATAATTAGGAATGAAGCAGAAATAAGAGCTGTAACTATTGGAAATTAAGAGACCAAATTACCATGATATGAGACTTCCTGAGGGTGGGAATCCTATTTATTTTTGGCCTCATTGTCTCTGTAGCACTTTACTTACTGCCGGCACATGTGAGGTGTTCAATAAGTGCTTGACAAGTGAAAAATATATGATTGTATAATTAGAAAATGCAAGAGAATCAGTTGAAAAACTGTTAGAACTAATAAAAGATATCAGTAAATTGGGTAATCACTGAATATAAACCATATACCCAAATATCAAGAATTGTTATATATCATTAATAACCATAATGCACTGAGAAAAAAAGATTCTATTGATAATAACAACAGTTGCATAAAATAACCAAGAATAATCTTAAGATTATGTGTAGAGCTTACATGAAGAACTGCAAAACTGGACCAAGGAACATAAAGAATATGAATAAAAACAGGTGTACCATTTGCCTGGTTAGAAAGACTGAGTGTTTTAAAGAGTTAGTAATTAAATGTATATGTTTAACACTAGCCCGGATCAAAACCCTGGTGGAATTTGGTGTTGAACCCATTCTAAAATTAACTGAAAAGAGTAAACAGGTATGATTAAAGAGTTTTGGACTAGAAAAAGTACATGAAATTAGACTTACAAGATGTTTAAATATATCACAGTGACAGTGCTACAATAATCAAGTTAATGTGGTTATAAGAACAAGAATAATCAGTAAATATTTTACCTTTTTATGTTTAACATTTTTTATTGTGAAATATTTCAAATATACACAAAATTAGAAAGGTTAGTATCACGAATACCCATATTTTTATCACCTATATTTAATGATGACTCTTTTGCTGTATTTGCACATACTTTTTTTCAAGGCATTTTTCTCTCTCTCTCTTTTTTTATTGTTGTTCAAGTACACTTGTCTCCATTTTCCCCCTACCACTCCCACCCACCCCAGCCATCCCCACCTCCCACCCTTGTGCCTACCCCTCAAGGCTTTTTCCATGCGTCCTTTATATATGTTCCTTGACAATCCTTCCCCCTTTTCCTCCCTTATCCTCTCCCATCTCCCCTCTGGTTACTGTCAGTTGTTCTTTATTCAGTGTCTCTGGCCATATTTTGCTTGTTTGTTTGTTTTGTTGACTAGGGTCCACTTACAGGTGAGATCATATGGTATTTGTCTTCTAGTGCCTGGCTTATTTCACTTAGCATAATGTTCTCCAGTTCCATCCATGCTGTCTCAAAGGGTAGAAGCTCCTTTTTTTCTCTTGTGTAGTGTTCCATTGTGTGCATGTCCCACAGTTTTTTGATCCATTCATTTACTGATGGGTACATAGGTTGCTTCCGGCACTTGGCTACTGTAAATTGTGCTGCTATGAACATTGGGGTGCATAGGTTCTTTTGAATTGGTGTTTCATGATTCTTAGGGTATAATTCCAGCAGTGGAATTGCTGGGTCAAAAGGCAGTTCCATTTTTAGTTTTCTGAGGAAATTCCATACTGTTTTCCACAGTGTCTGCACCAGTCTGCATTCCCACCAACAGTGCACTTTTCTCCACATCCTCTCTAACACTTGTTGTTTGTTGATTTGTTTATGATGGCCATTCTTACTGGTGTAAAGTGGTATCTCACTGTGGTTTGAATTAGCATCTCTCTGATGGCTAGTGATGTTGAGCATCCTTTCATATGTCTCTGGACCCTCTGTGGAGAAGTGTCTGTTCAGGCCCTTTGCCCATTTTTTAATTGGGTTGTTTGTTTTCCCAGAGTGGAGTCATGTGAGTTCTTTATATATTTTGGAGATCAAACCCTTGTCTGAGGTATCATTGGCAAATATGTTTTCCCATACGGTTGGTTCCCTATTCATTTTGCTGCTGTTTTGTTTAGCTATAAAGGAGCCTTTTATTTTGATAAAGTCCCACTTGTTTATTCTTTCTCAAGTCATTTTTATTGAGACATCATAAATGTATATTTCCTTTCTGTTCTTCTATCTGTCTTATCCATTATTGAAACTGGGGCATTGAAGTCTTCAACTGTTGTTAGTTTTTTCTCCCTTTAGTTCAGTCAGTTTTTGCTTCATCTGTTTTTGGGATCTTTTTTAGTTGCATATATGTTTATAACTTATATCTTATTAATGGATTGACTCTTTTATCATTATAAAATGTCCCCTCTATGTCTCTAGTAACAATTTTTGTATTGAAGTCTATTTTGTTTGATACTACTATAGCCATTCCACTTCTCATTTGGATAATGTCTTCATGGTATGTCTTTTTCCATCCTTTTATTTTTATCTGTTTGTGTCTTAAATCTAAAGTGTGTGTCTTGCACCCTAACCAGTGTGGCTCAACTGGTTGGATGTTGTTCCATAAAGTGAAAGGTTGCTGTTTCAATTCCTGGTCAGGGTACTTGCTTGAGTTGCGGGTTTGGACCCTGGTTGTGGGCATATGAGAGGCAACTGATTTAGGTTTCTCTTACACATCAAGTTTCTCTCTTTCTCCCTCCCTTCTATTCTCTATAAAAATAAATAAACAAAATTTCAAAACAAATAAAGTATGTGTCTTATAAACAGCATATAGTAGGATTATGAGTTTTTATCCATTCTGCCAGTCCCTTGCCTTTTAATTGCAGAATTTACTCCACATATATTTAATGCAATAACTGGCAAAGTAGGGTTTACATCCATTTTGTTTGTTTGTTTTCTCTGTGTCTTATTTATTTTTGCTCATTAATTTTTCCATTGCTTTCTTTTGAGGTTTTTCTACTTTCTAATGTCCCATTTTAATTCAGTTTAATATCAACTTAATTTCCATAGTATACAAAAACTTGACTCCTCTACAGTTCCATTCTCTTTCTTTATGCTATTACTGTCACAAATTACATCTTTATACAGTGTGTACCCATGAACATAGAGATAAGATTATTGCTTTATGCAGCTCTCTTTTTAATTAGATAGGAGCCAAAAAAGAATTACACCAAAAATATGTTTATACTTTCTTTTATATTTACCTATGTAGCTACCTTTACTAATGTTCATTACTCATGTGGATTCAATTTACTATATACTGTCCTTTTGTTTTAACCTGAAGAGCTTCTTCTAGCATTTCTTAGGGCAGGTCTATTAACAATGAATTTGTTTTGCTAGCTTTAGAGTTCTTGGTTGGCAGTATTTTTCTTTCAGCATTTTGAGAATTCCTTGTATGTTATAAGTCACTTCTGCCTTGCTGATTTCAAGGTCCTCTCTTTGTCTTTGATTTTGGTTATGATGTATAGTTTCTTAGAGTTCATTCCAACTTACTCATAGTGTGTTGAACTTTCTTAGGTGTATAGATTAATGTTTCTCATCAAATATGGAAAAGTTTTCAGTGATTATTTTTTAAAATAGTCTTTATGCCCCTTTCACTCTTTTCTTTTAGGAATCTAACATGTGTATCTTGGTAAATTTGATGCCATCTCACAGGTCTCTTTGTCTCTGTTCATTATCTTCATTCATTTTAGTTGCTATTCATCAGGCTGGAAAAATGTCAACTATCTTTAAGGTTACTAATTCTTTTTTTAATCCTTGTCTGAGGACATTTTTCATTGCTTTTAGGGGAGGGAGAAGGAAACATTGATGTGAGAAATATTCACTGGTTGCCTTCTTGTTTGTGCCCCGACTGGGGATTGAACCTACAACCTGGGTATGTGCCCTGACTGGGAATCAAACCCGTGACCTTTTGGACTCCAGTGAACTGAGCCACACCAGCTGGGGCTCAAGTTACTAATTCTTCCTTCTGTCTGCTCAAATCTGCTGTTGAAACCCTCCAGTGAAATTTTTGTTTTAGTTATTTTATTTTTCAACTTTAATATTTCTGTTTGTTCCCTTTTTACACTTTCTGTCTTTTGGTACTTTCTATCTGGTGAAACATCAGGCTCACACTTTCTTTTAATTCTTTATATATGGTTTCATTTATGTCTTTGAATAGCTTGTGTAAAGTCCTTGTCTACTAAGTCCAGCTTTGTTTATGAAGTCGGGTACAGTGTTTATTGGTTACTTGCTTTCATGTGTATGCCTACACTTTCTTAGTTCTTCACATCTCTTATAATTCCTTATGAAAACTGAACATTTAAAATAGTGTGGCAACTCTGGAAATCATATATACCCCACTCTACTTTCCACACTTTGTTTTGTTGTTACTTGTTATTTGTTTGTTTATAGAATTAATTCAGAAAAGTCATTATTAAAGTATGTATTTTTATTTGTGGCTACTGAAGTCTCTACTCAGTTAGCTTAGTGGTCATCTAATGATTGAACAGAAATTCCTTAAATGCCTAGAGTCAGTAAATCTCCCAGTGCTAGATAAGGGGCTGTATGTGCCTTCAACATGCTGACAGGCAATTTACAACTTCCTTAGGCTTCCTCATTTTCAGAGCCTCAGTCAGCCAGAGATGAGTGCTTAGGGCTTTCTTAAGTCTTTCCTGATCATGCACATAGACCCTATGAATGCTTATGGCCTTCTAAATTCCCATAAATTTGTGGGAACTTTTAAAATCCCCAGTGGATATCTCAGTTCTCAGCTTTTTTTAAACTTTTGGTTTAGTCTATTGTTTGCCCCAAGTGTTATCTATCCCCCTTAAGAGCTGTGACATTAAGCACTTGCCTTTAAATACTTTTGATAAATAGCCTCTAGAGAGAAACTTTAGCACTAGGCTTTGAAAAAAAGCTCTAGCTCCTTTTTGTTTCCTACATTACTGGGAATGTGAGCTTTTGTATTTCAGGGCTACTTCTGAGCTGAGGAGACCTGGATGGGCCTGGGGCATGTTAAAATGCCACTAAGCTCACTGTCCTTACTGAGATTTAGCACTTTGTGTGTGTGTTTTTCAATTTTATTTTTCAATTACAGTTTACATTCAGTATTATTTTCTAGTAGTTTTAGGCTTACAGCTAGGGGTTAGACAGCCATATACTTTACAAAGTGTTTGCACTGATATTTCAAGTAAGTTCCCAGTACCATACAGAGTTATTGCAATATTATTGACTATATTCCCTATGCTGTACTTTACATCCCTGGGACTACTTTATGATTAACAATTTGTAGTTTTTCATCCCTTTATCTTTTTTGCTCAATCTTCCCTCCCCTCTGTCAACCATCAGTTTGTTCTCTGTATCTATGAGTCTGTTTCTATTTTGCTTGTTTGTTTACTTTGCTCTTATGATTCTACATATAAGTGAAATCCTATGGTATTTGTGTTTCTTTGTGTGACTTATTTTACTTGGCATAATACCCTCTAGGTCCATCCATGCTGTTACAAATGGTAAGATTTTATTATTTTTTTAAAGATTTTATTTATTTCTTTCTAGAGAGAGGGGAAGGGAGGGCAAAAGAGGGGGAGAGAAACATCAATTCGTGGTTGCCTCCCATATGCCCCCAACTGGCAACCTGGCTCACAACCCAGGCATGTGCCCTGACTGGTAATCAAACCAGCAACACTTTGGTTTGCAGGCCAAACTCAGTCCACTGAGCCACAGCAGTCACGGCTAGATTTCATCATTTTTTTATGGCTGAGTAATACTCCATTGTATATATGTACCACAGTTTGTTTATCCACTCATCTATTAATGGGCAGTTAGTTGGGTTGCTACCATATCTTGGCTATTGTACATAATGCTGTACTGAACATAGAGGTGCATATATTAATATTTCTAATTCGTTTTTTGCCTTTCTTCATACACACACACACACACCCTCAAGTACAAAGACTGGGTCATAAAGCAGTTGCATGTTTATTTTTTGAGGCCTCCTCCATTCTGTTTTCCACAGTGTCTGCACTAATCTGCATCCCCACCAATAGTGCACCAGGGTTCCCATTTCTCCACCTCCTTGCCAGCAGTTGTTGTTTGTTGATTTATTGATGATAGCTGTTCTGACAGTTGTGAGGCGATACATCACCCATTGTGGCGTTAATTTGCATTTCTCTGACAATTAGTTATGCCAAATATCTTTTCATGTACCTACTGGCCATTTGTATGCCCTACTTGAAAAAGTGTCTGTTTAGCTACTATGGGAAATGGTATGGAGGGCTCTCAAAAGTTAAAAAATTATTTTATACTTGGATTGTTTGGTGATTTTTTTTTTATGTTGAATGAGTTCTTTATAAATTTTGGAAATTAACCCCTTAATGGGTGTGTCATTGGCAAATATCTTCTCAGTCATTAGGTTGTCTTTTTGTTTTGTTGATGGTTTCCTTTACTATACAAAAACTTTTCAGTTTGATATAATCCCATTTTTTTTTCTTTTGTCTTTCTTGCCCCAGGAGATATATCATAAAAAATATTTCTAAGAGAAATATTGGAGATTTTACTGCCTGTGATTTCTACTAGAAGTTTCACAGTTTCAAGTCATACCACATTAGAGTCTTTAATCCATTTTGAGTTTATTCTTTTATATGGTGTAAGAGGGTGGTCTAGTTTCATTTTTTTGCATGTATCTGTCCAATTTTGCCATCAACATTTGTTGAATAGAATGACTTTACCCCATTGCATGTTCTTGCCTCCTTTGTCATATATTAATTGACCATATAGGTATGGGTTCATTTCTAGGCTCTCCATGCTGTTCCATTAATCTGTGTCTGTTTTTATGCCAGTACCATGATGTTTTGACTACTATGGCCTTGTAGTATAGTTTGATATTAGGTAGCGTGATACCTCCAACTTTGTTCTTCTTTCTCAGGATTGCTCTTGCTATGCCAGGCCTTTTTGTGATTCCATATAAATTTTTGAAATATTTGTTTTAGTTCTTTGAAATATGCCATTGGAATCTTGGTAGTAACTGCATTAAATCTATAGATTGCTTTGTGTAGTATGGACATTTTAATGATGTTAATTCTTCCTATCCCTGAACACAGTATGTGCTTCCACTTATTTGTGTCTTCATCCAGTTTCTTTCTTTAATGTCTTACAATTTTCTGAGTACAGGATTTTTACCTCCTTGCTTAAGTTTATTCCTAGATTTTTTTATGCAATTGTAAATGGGATTGTTTTCTTTTTAAAAAATTTTATTTTAATCATTGTTCAAGTACAGTTTTCTGTCCTTTACTCCCATCCCAGCCCACCCACCCATCCCCATCCCTCCCCACCTCCCTCCCATTTCCATCCCCCCCCCCCCTAGTTTTTGTCCATGTGTCCTTTATATTTGTTCCTGTAAACCCTTCCCATTCTCCCCTGGGGATTGTTTTCTTAGTTTCCCTTTCTGATAGTTCGTAATTGGTATATAAAAATGCAGCCTGCTTCCAAATATTTATTTTGCGTTCTGCAACTTTACTGAATTCATTTATCAGTTCTAGTATCATTTTGATGGAATCTTTAGGGTTCTGTGCATATAGTATCATGTCATATGCAAATAATGCTAGTTTTACTTCTTCCTTTTCATTTTGGATACCCTTATTTCTTTTTGTTTTCTGATTGTTGTGACTAAGACTTTTGCTAACAGTCTTGTTTTAAATGAGCCTTGTTTTAAAACCACTTCATGTATAAAACTATATAGAGCAATTTAAAATATACCTATGAATCCATACTGAAAATTGTGCATTAACATTTTTGCTAAATTTGCTTCACATCATTCTTTAAATAAATATCACCTTTAAAGAAAAGACTTCAACCTCCTAAATTGCCTGTTCTGGAATCTGCAAACATTAATACAGAAAGTCTCCTCTGTAGAATAGTAGCTAACAAACTAAGTAATCTTTAAATGTAGTTCAGTACCACCCCTACTTCCTTTCTTTTCTGTGACAGGGGTTTTTTTCTGTAATTAAAAATAGAGGGATCAATACAATGAATTCTGATATACCCATTACTGAGAATCAATAGCTATCAATATTTTGCCACATTTGAATCATTTGTGACTTCTTTTTCTTTTTCAAAATTGTTTGTGCTCTAAAGCAAATCCCACATACTGTGTCATTCCCTTCCCCTATGAACTTAAGTATGCATCGCTAAAAAATTTTGGGGGACAGCTCCCCAAAAATCACAATTCTGTTATCATGCATAACAAAATTAATAATAATCTGATAACATCTTGATGTTATCTAGTACTAACTCCATAATCAAATTTCGTCAATTATCTGACTAAAAAATATATTTTTTTGTCCTGGCTGGTGTGGCTCAGTGGATTGAGTGCTGGCCTGTGAACCAAAAGGTTGCTGGTTCGATTCCCAGTCAGGGCACGTGCCGGGATTTCAGCACAGATCCCTAGTTGGGGGCGCACAAGAGGCAACCACACATTGATGTTTCTCTCCCTCTCTTTCTCCCTCCCTTCCCCTCTATTTAAAAATAAATAAAATAAAAGTCTTCTTTTAAAATGTATTTTTACAGTGGATTTGTTTAAATCAGAATCTAAACAGGATCCACATTGCGTTTGGCTGTCATACCTTTTAAGTCTCTTAATCTAGACCTGTCTCCCTACCTTTTGTCTTATGCTATTGATTTGCTGTAAAAAAAACAACAACAACCTGGTATAACTGTTCTGAAGCACATTCCACACTCCACCTTCTAGGTCTATTTGCTTCCTTGTGACATTGTCTTTTTAACGAAACCATGCCAGTTATCTTGTAACATGTCTGATTGTTTTCTCATGGTGTCATTTAACATATTCTTTTGTCTCTGTGTTTCATCAAAATTAGAATATGAACTGCTTACTTAATTTTAAATCTTTGTCAAAACTACTTCCAGATGATACTGTGAATTTCCTGTTGTGTTGCATCTGGCGATGCGTGGGGTTGTCTGTCTCACTATTACTTACAATAAGGTTAACATTGGGTTAAAGGGGTGATTTCCTGATCTCATCTTTGTAAAGTTGTTTTTCTCTTCTTGAGACTAGCAAGTTACCTGTGAGGTGTAATACTCTGGTACTGTATGAATATCCAAATGCCTTAGAGTCACTTGTTTCTAGAAGCACCTGTGATTTTCTAATTCTGTCATTCCTTTTACATTTATTAGCTGGCATTCTTCTGTAAAGAGCTTTCTTTATCATCTGAGAATTGGTTATACTGAAATATACTGCCTATGTAACTATTGTTTGATTCAAGATGGTTAAGTCATTATAAAAGGGTTGTATAAGAAGATGGTCTTCAGTAGCTCATAGCTTGGTTGTAGACAAAATAACACATATCAACATTAGGGAATGAGATGGATTGTACATTAAATGTATTAAGTGACTTGTACGTATTATAAGTTCATGGGAGGGAGGGCTGGAAAAGTCCTAGAGGTCTGCATGGAAGGTTGATTTCAGGTTACCTTTGAAGGATGGGCAGGTTTTGAAGATGTGGACAAAAGGGGAAAAGGTACTCCAGGCAGTGAGGATGGTGAGGACGAAGGCACAGGGAGAGGATGAGCTGTATATATTCTGAAGGTGTCTGGAGAAGCTGAGAATATGGGTATGGGAATGAGGTTGCTAGGTAGGCCAGGAGCAGAACATGGGAAACCTTAAATGCCAGTTTAGGGAGATTGACCTTTATCCTTTAATAAGTTTGTGCTCTGTGTACTTTAGGCATTTGTAAATCAGCTTCTTATAATGACGGGAAGCAAAATTTGGCTTTGTTAAAGCCAGAAGCAGGAAGAACAATGAGTGCATCTGTGGGGGGCTCAGAGATAGGGAATATGGTTGGCATTCAGATAAATGTCTACATCTTCTTTCCTCTGCAGCCCGTGTGACCCCAACTCTACCAAAGCAGGACCGTCCGGTGCGGGAAGGGACCCGGGTGGCTTCCATTGAGACGGGTTTGGCTGCAGCAGCTGCAAAGCTGGCCCAGCAGGTAGGTGCTGACACTCAAGCAATGACCCTGCTACAGACGCTAGTTTGACCTAAGAGCCTCAAAGCTCAGACCTTCAGGCTGATAGGGTCTCACTGTTATCTCACTGGGGAGTGGGTAACCTTTGATCTTTATCCATGACAGTATCCTAGCCCCTCCTAAATCTTTCACATCCCAGCTCAGTGAGAAGCTACTTCCACAGGTCACACAGATGACATGATTTAGGATGAAAGAAGATAGGGGGCCTGAGAAAAACCCTTGTTTTTCTGGATGCATAAAAATCTCTCAGATGAGAAGCACCAGGTCTGTCACTGAGTGAGAGCATTTGCCTTTACATGAAGCCCCGAGGAGGTGACTTATTTAAATATATTCAAGTTCTTAGCTATCTACCAGTACTAGAATTTGATTTTTGGGGGGAGAGAGTTTTCTTGCCGTCTATACCCAAAATTATTGCCTTTATTTTTTACTCCCTGCTTCCCAAAACATTTCGCCCACTAATTGTTGGCCTAAAGGGTCACTTCACTAGAATAAAGTTGACTTGTTAGCATATTAGAATTTGCAAAGTTCTTTAATGTTGATGATGTGCTCAGCAAACCTGGGAGCAATTGAAGGGGAATCTTCTGGTTATCTCCTTATAGATGTCCCTGTAGCTCTTCATGCCACATTCTATAGCTTAAGAGCATTTTTTGAGCATCTGTTTTATGTTAGGTGCTTCGTATATACAGTGTCTCATGTAATCTTCCCAATACCATTTTTCAATAGGTGATATTTTCATCATTTTACAGGTGAAGAAAATGAGGCTCTCTTTAAGTGACTAGTCCAGAATAATACAGCCAGTAAATGGAGGAGACAAGATTCAAACTCATATCTTCTAACTTTCATGTTCCTTGCTATTTAAATAAAATGAAATTGTTAAGTTTTATATAATTCAGTAATTATATCCTATTTAAATAAAAGTTAATAGAATGATGTTTTTAATATGATGTTCTATGGCACTCTAGAATTGCTTACATGTGTCCTAGAAGTTATTGTTCAGAGCCAGCAGAGACCAAGCAGGCCAGGCGGCTCTTCTTTGACCAGAACTTTTCTCTGTTATGTATATCCTAGTGCCATGTAAAATGTAATTTGAAAAAAGGAGTTCTGCTTTAAATAAACAGATAAGTTAATTAAAAGTGTGATAAGTACTCTTAGTATGTTCTGAGGAGCTCACTTCTGTTTGGGTTATCAGGGGTGACCTCAAGGAAGAGGTTTTGAAATTGGGGAGGGGTTTTGCCGACTAATCTTTTGAAAGACACAGGGGAGCATTCCAGGAGAAGATAATTTGATGAAGCACACAAGATCCTTCCTCTTGATTTGGTCTCTGGTCACCTCTCCTCTCTGAGCTCCTGCCAGCCCCTTGTGCATGCCCTTTATACCAGCCATACACAATGTTGCACTATGGTACTCCTAGTTCACTCATTGTATTGCATTGTCTCATTCTTCTGTGCCTTTGCACTAGCCATTGGGAATCATACCCTCATCTCAGATGCTTTACCTAACACCCCTTCACACCATCTACCACCAATTTATTTCACTATCCTTCTGTGCTTCCATTGCATTCTCCCATGGTACTTATAATCATAAGTGTGCTTTTTTGTGGCCCTTCTTAAACTGTAATTGCTTCACAGGTGGGGGGGTAGATATAATTTAATTTGGTGTTCCCACTATGTTGAGCATATATTTAGCCAGTGTTAAGTGACTGAATGAATGAATGGATGAGCAGACCTTTCTGGATTGGAGGATTCATATTGAGGAGCAGGGTAAGATAAAGAAAATTTTTAAAAAATGGATTATGGAGCCAGCCTCCCTGAGTTTGAATCCTTGTTCTACCACTGAGCAAATTACTTAATTTCTTTGTGCCTCAGCTTCCTTGTAGACTTTGAGGATTAGATGAGGTAATATATGTAATGTAAATGCTCTGAGAATGGCACCTGCTACAGAGTATATTTACTGTAGATATGTTGGCTTTTCATCATTATCATTATGGGTCAGGTATGTGTAAGTGGCCAGACTGTGGAAGACCATGAAGTCAGGCTAGGGAGTTTGAACTTGGATGCAGACCTGCTAGGCTTTTGAGCAAAGGAATGTCAAAGTGGAAGTGGCCTTGTCGTAAGACAGTCCAGTCTTCTGTGGGGGAATCTGGGTGAATTATATAAGAAGTAAATAGGCAACAAAAGTAGAAAAAATAGTAGAAAAAAGTAGAAAAAATGATCTAGGTGTGAAGAGATAATTTCTTTTTTTAAAAAAGATTTATTTATTTATTTATTTTTGGACAGAGGAAAAGGGAGGGAGAAAGAGGGAGAGAAACAGCAATGTGTGGTTGCCTCTTGTACACCCCCACTGGGGACCTGGCTTACAACCCAGGCATGTGCCCTGACTGGGAATCCAACCTGTGACCCTTTGGTTTGCAGGCCGGTGCTCAATCCACTGAGCCATACCAGCCAGGGCAAGAGATAATTTCTCAATTCAAATGAGAGAAATGGGGGCAGATATGCAGTTCCTGTTATGGGTGGAATAGCAGTGTGTCTAGGAAAAGATTCTGAAGCCACATGGCTTGGGCCTCAATCCCAGGTTTGCTGCTTATTGGTCCTGTAATCTTAGGAAAATGACTTAACCTCTTGGTGCCATGATTTCTTCTCCTAAAAATGGGATTATAATTCTGATACTTCTTTCGAATATTAAATGAGTTAAATTAGAGATTAGTACTTGGCATGTATTACTGATATTATTATTTTTATCCCCCAGAAATTCCTATGGTAGCCACAGCCTGTCAGATCTGCCAAAGGCAAGACTAGGCCTATGTTGCCAAAAGAAGGCAAAGAAATGTAATAACTGAGTTGTTCTGTGTGGCTGTGAAGCATTTTAGAAGGTGAAGTTGCCATATGCTCTCAGCATCACCTTTCCAGGTTCTCAGGGCTTCAGATGCCCACTATATAGATACCCACTACCCAGTGGGTGTTAAATCCATAGAGCGACGGATGGATGAAATCCATATTGGGAGAAGTGACATAACTCATTAATCCCTCCACCCCAGATTGACGTTTTAAGACCAGTGAACTAAAGGATTGTCAAGTCCTCTATTAAAAGAAAAAGGCCAGCAAGAGGAAGAGATACCATTTTGAGAAATGAAGATAAGAGTAATAGTTTACTGCTTGTTGAGTACTTATTATGTACTACATACTTTTATGTCATTATTTTTTTTAAGATTTTATTTATTTATTTTTAGACATAGGGGAAGGGAGAGAGAAAGAGGGGAAGAAACATCAATGTGTGGTTGCATTTCATGCGCCCCCAACTAGGGACCTGGCCTGCAACCCAGGCATGTGCTCTGGCTGGGAATTGAACCTGTGACCCTTTGCTTCACAGGCCAGTGCTCAATCCACTGAGCCACACCAGCCAGAGCTTATGTCATTATTTTATTTAATCTCTCTGACAGTCCTGGAAAACAGATATTATTTTGCCCATTTTACAGATGAGGCAGTTGAGATACAGAAAGTTTAGTAAGTTGAACAAGGTCATCCAACTTAGGAAGACAAATCTAGATTTGAATCCAAGTTTATCTTATTCCAAACCTACCACTACTTTTTTATTTTCAGATGTCCCATTTTGAGAAGTATGCAGGGTGAGTGTTCAAATAGGCCTGGTTGAATCCTATATGCAACAACCCTTTAGCTATGAGGCTTTGGGCTTAAGATGCTTACTCCCTGCACCTCAGTTTTCTTATCTGTAATCTGAGAGATTTTCTTTTTCAGAGCTGCTCTGTGGAGTAAGTAGTATAACGTATATGAAGTACCTCTCAGCCCTGCCATACATTTAGCAATTATAAGTTTCTATGATCCACCTTGTAACTGGCAGTGTTTGTACTGAAGCCGAAGTCTCTGAACTCATTTCTCTTCCTGTTGCCACCGTACTAATTAGTGGCAGTGGTGACTTAAGGATAGACGGTACTGAAGAGGTGACCTCAGGTATTGGAAGGCCTTTGCGTTTGTATGTACCCATGTCCCCACTAGACTTGGGCTGAGGGTGGGTTGTAGAAGCACACTGACTATTGCCTAATTTCCTTTCTGGGAAAATTCTCTTTTCTCCACTCCTGAATTCCCCCCTCCCACTTGACTTGTGTTTCAGGAGCTACAGAAGGCCCAAAAGAAGAAATATATCAAGAAGAAGCCTTTGTCGAAGGAGGTAGAACAGCCTCGCCCTCAAGAGTCCAATCCCAGCGTGGCAGCACCAGCCCCAACTCTGGCTACCACACCCCAGCTTCTCACCTCCTCCTCACCCCTGCCTCCTCCTGAGCCTAAGCAAGAGGCCCTCTCAGGAAGCCTTGCTGACCATGAGTATACTGCTCGTCCCAATGCCTTTGGCATGGCCCAGGCAAACCGCAGCACCACACCCATGGCCCCTGGGGTCTTTTTGACCCAGCGGCGCCCTTCAGTTGGCTCCCAGAGCAATCAAGCAGGACAAGGTACAGTTGCCATATGTTTATAGAACTTAGAAGGGCCTTAGGTACACCAGCTCCAAACACAGTGCAGTGGGCAGATGACAATACCAGGAGGGACACTGGCAGCTAAGGTAGTTGCACTTGATCTCATAGGCTATGAAGAGACACTGACTGGTGTTAAGTAGAAACAGGCTCAGATGTGGGTTGAGAAAGATGCTTCTGGTGGCCAGAGTGGCAAGTGGGCTGAGGGTGGGAAGTTTAAGGAAGAGACACATGTACTGTCAAAGCTGCACTGGAGAAAGGCTAGGGCTCTTGCAGAGGGAATGGAGAGAGGGAGAGGATAAGTTGGTTACAGGTGGAGGAGGTCACATGGGACATGGGAGGTGATTTGAGGGGGGAAGAAGGGAAGAGGTGAGAGTCCGGCACTCAGGCCCTCTTTTTCCTCATTTTTGCCTTCAAAGCCCAGTCCCTAGAGTGCATAGCTCAAGGGGATGAGGTTGGTGTGGCATTGGGGTGATGATGATGGGGGTTTTGAATGAAATCAGGCTCTGGAGGTGGCAACTTGAGGGACATTGAGATACAGTCACTCACCAGGTACTCTCATCTGATACTGATGGGCAGGATAAGAGGACAGGTAGGCACAGTCATCTCCCTGAAGAATTTAGGAAGGAAAATGATTGCATCAAAGAAATCAGTAGGGAAAAGGAACCAGGCAGACTAACCAGGGAGTCTGTAGCTGTTGCAGGAGGTCATAGGAAGAAGAGCCAACACATGTGGTTTTGGATGGAAGTAGTTAAGGAATGCCTATTGCCCAAGATATGCCTGAAGCCAGGTGTGAGGATGGGGAAACTCTGGACAGAGCAACAGAGGCAGGGGGTGGTCTGAGGACAGTTGGTGCTGGAGATGCTGCTAGAGTGCTTGCTTATCTCTTTGTTGCCCCACAGGAAAGCGTCCCAAAAAGGGCCTGGCCACAGCAAAGCAGAGACTCGGCCGCATCCTGAAAATCCACAGAAATGGCAAACTACTTCTGTGAGCTCCCTTGTATCCTGCACCTCACCCCTACACCCCCACTGCCTTCTCCATTATCAACTCTCGGGGCACTCCTGGATCCTGTCTGCCCTGAACAAGGTGCTGAGGCACATTGTCCTGCTTTCTTGGAACTGACCAAAGGCAGGGACTCCCCAACGGGCCTCTTCACTGACTCCTCCAACCCCCTCCCCACTTCCACTAGAGCATTTTGCCTTTCTTCTCCATACCTCTGAGTAACAGGTAAACAGGAAAGGTTTCAAGCTGACTAGAACCCTCTTTTCTGCTGCTCCAACCTATTTCCCTTTCACCAGCCTTGTTGTTCCATTAGTCTCGTCTCCACTTGGAGCCACAAGGCAGGATGAGGAGAGGCATGAGAAGAGCCTGGGCCCCTAGGTATTTCCCTGGTCATGAAGTGGGAGGCCCAGCACACAACACTTCCCACAACTCCAGAAGCCCGCCCACCTCTACCCATTCTTCCTTCCCCTTCCTTCCCCAAGCCCAGTGGATATTTCCCACTGGAAACTTGTTCCTGGGAGAAGGGGCTGGCCTCTGCCCTTTCTTGCCAAATGGTTTATGGAAATAAAGTGGTGGGCCCAGAGTCTCCTTACTGTCCCACCCTGGGCCATTTCCAGAGGTAGCCTAGAAAGATCATGGGCTGACTTCATGCATCTTGGGAACAGGAGAGATTCCTGTCACTTCTCAGGATGGGGAGAGGATCGACACCTAAATCTTTGACCATGACTTTGTAGCTCATTGGGGGAAGCTACTTTTGGGTAGCTGTAGATGAAGCCCTCATCCCAGCCTGAGCTCCAGGGATTTGCCTGGATTTTGAGGTCCTGCAGAACATTATCCACGTGGCTGTGGCCCAGCAGGTGAAGTATCATCTCCTAAAGGCCTGAAAACACATGTCACTGAAGCAGGTAGCGTGGGGTTCCACGGCCTGCTCTCTTCACCTGTACCACAAAGCACAGTGTGGACCTTCCAGGGAGGATGTGCCAGGGCAGCTCAGCCCTGGGTTCTCCATCGGGAGCCTCCCTGCTTCTTTCCCCACCTGATGTCTTTATCTGAAGACCACAGAACTCACAAACCTCACTTCTGGGCCTCTGCACTCCCAGACGTCAGGTCAATGCTCAAGCAGAGTGCAGAGGACCACTCCGGAGCCTGGGAGAGGAGGCCCTCAGCTGTAAAGGAGCCGATCATCTGATCCTCCCTTCCCCTCTTCCCTTTGTAGATGTCTGTTGTCTCAACAGTGTCCACCCCTCTCCCTCCCTTTCCCCCAGCTCCTTCCCCCTTCACCTATCATACCTCCCTGGCAACCTGGACAGGATGGAGAATGTCCCCCTCCCTCCACTTTGGCATTGCCCAATTGGAGTGCATCCTCACCCTCTATCCTACTCCCCCCTCACCCCAGTTTACCCAGTGCTTCTGGGGAACTTAACAGCTAGAATGCAGGCCACAGGAAATGTGTGACTTTCCTTGTCTTTGTGTCTCCAGTCCATCTTTTCTCCACAGCCCACATCTATTCCCCTTCCTTAGAATCAAGGGTCCGTTAGCCCTGTTTGCTTTTTCTATCTTGGATACCCCAGGGGCCAAGCAGTCCTCCATCTAGTCACACCAAAGGCAAAAAGCCTGGCTACCTCCCCCTTAGCACATGAGGTCCCCACTCCCCTCCTCTGTGTTTCCATCCAGCTTTGCTTTTCTTGGAGATTTCAAGGCAGCAGAGGGTGGTGAGGGGAGGGAAGGGGGGCAGCCTGTGTCCCCGTGTAGCCACCGCCTGATGAGGCCCTGACTGCTATAACCAAGACCAGGACCCCAGCCCTTCTGCCCATTAACAACCCCCTACCCCTTGATCTTTCAAAGGCAGCTAATTGCTAGCAAATCCCTCTAGTTCCAGGCCTCTCTCCCCTCTGTTTCTTTGTTAGAAGTTTCTGTGGAGCTGAAACCCAACCTCCATTTGTCGGGGTTTCCATTTAGTTTAGTTGAACTCTCAGAGCTTCCTGTTTGTTGTTTTGTGTTTTAAATGAAAAGCAAGTTTACCCTCAGAGTTATGCTTTTCCAAAGAGGCTAGTGTACTTTTTCTTTTTTAATGTTTCAGGTTCTAAGTGAAGTGAGTTGGGGAGGGGTTAGGAGTGGTAGTAACCAAGGTTTAGAACATGGTGAGTTACCTCTGGTCTCCTATCCCTAGCACAGAGCTGGGAGTTGGATAGGGGCAGGGAGAGAGGATTTCTATTCACCTTTAATATATTTTTACAAAAAAGCAAACAATTTAAAAACAAGCCCACTGCTTCTGTACATGTTTAAATATATTTTTAGAAGTGGGTAGGATTGTGAATTTCTGATGCAGGGCCTTTTTATAAACAGGTTAGAATAGCATCCTACAGACTTCTCTTGGTCCCCCCCCCACCGTTCTTTTCTTATGTTGTGTTACTAATGTAATTTATATTTTTTTTTAGGTCCTCCCTTTCCTATAGAGATAAAAGTGATTTATCTTGGCAATTGCTTTGCTTGGTATTTTTTTTGTGTGTGGTGGTGGTGGCAGTGGCGGCTGCGAGGTGGGGGGGGGGGTGGTTCAGGAATGTCACCTTCCCTTTACTTCCTCTCTGACTCTCCCTCCCATCAAATCAGCACTTTCTTGGTGCCCAACTGTGTAATCGAGGAGGGGTGAAAACAAGATCCCTGCCCTCACGAGAGACATAGTTCACACACCACAAACAGATACTCAGAAGGATAGTGAGCAGAAAAGAAAGGGTGCAACAACTCAAAGGGGCCTAACGAGTTTGTCGGGAAGGCTTTCCGTAGCTTCCATGAGCCATTTTTAGTAGTGACACTGGTATCTTTTTTGTGTGAATGGGCAGTTTTGAGTTCTCCCTCTCTCTCACTGCTCCAGACTGAACTTAATTACTGTGTTTAAGGCCAGTGCAAGGGGTACAATATAATTATTAGAGCTAACGTATCATTCCTGACCCTGCTGTTAGTGTTCTATATATATTGATGTATTTAATCCTCACCAGCATATACTCATCCTACTGATGAGGAAAGAGGCAAAAAATCCCTATCATATATCATAAGTTGTGGGGCTAGCCTGGTTTCAAAGTCTGTGTTCTTATCACAGTTCTACCACGTTTCACTGATACCCACTACCATCTATTAAGTGCCTTCACTGTGCTGGGCATTGGGCTAGGGGTTTCAATTGGGATATTTCATTTAATCCTCACTGACAGTTCTGGAAGATAGTTAATGGCCTATTTTACAGTGAAGGAGGCCGAAGCTTGTTAGTGGTTTTCCACAGCAAGATCTGGCTGATTCCAAAACTCATGTTCTTTCTCCTCACCATGTTAGAAAATGTTCTGTAACTCACTGACCCAGCAGGTGTTTATTGAGCACCTGTTTTATGCAGGATGTAGCACTGAGAGTTGTGTCCTGAGGAGAGCCCTGGAGTGGTGTTGGGAGCCTCGGTTCCAAATTGACACCACCCTGACTTGGTGAGACCCAGGGAATGGCTGCTTACTGTCTGAGGGTCACTGTGAAAGGAGTTTGAACCCAATCAGGATTTCTTCATCTTGGAGATTCTGCTTTTGTGGGTCTGCGGTGAGGCTCTCTGGGCTTGACACCTACTGGCTAAATGACCTGCAGCCCTCCCAATCTGAATCTTGCCATTAGGCAGGGTTTAGATACAGAGGGTTCTTGTCTTGGGCAGGGAAACTGTGTCTCCTGGTAAAAAGGCAACAGGAAAGCGGGGAGGGATTTCAGCCCTTGCAGGAATGGTGCGCTGGGTTCTCTTCGTCACCAGCTCACCACCCCCCTCCCTAGTGAGAGGCCAAAGCACTGTCACCAGCCTCAGTTTAGAGGGTAAGCTAGAGTCTTGGTGACCTTACTCCTCACCCAGGCAGGAGGGGCTAACACATAAGAGGCTCCTATCTAAAAATTGGAAGGAGAGCCCTGACTGGTGTGGCTCAGTTTGTTGGGCATTGTCCTGCAAAGTGAAAGGGCACCAGTTCAGTTCTTGGTCAGGGGACATGTCTGGGTTGCAGGCTTGGTCCCCAGTTGGGGCCCCTTGGAAGGCAGCTGATCAATGTTTCCCTCCCTTTCTCCCTCCCTTTCCTCTCTCTAAAAATAAAAATGAATTTAAAAATTATAAAAATTGGAAGGAGAACAAGGACACCAAACTTCAGTCTTCCCTCTTTCCAATACGGAGTAGAAAAGTGCACAGGGCTTGTCACTAAGAGCTTGCCTTCTCAATAAACGTGTAGTTTGGGGGAGATTATTTGTCCAGGTCTCAGTTACTACATTTCCCAGGTGGAATTATTTCAACTATGGCTCTCTCTAGAAGACAGCAAGTGTTGGAGATGAATCACCCCTGGATGCTATTGATTCCCGAACTAAGTTCTCTAACTCTGACCTGTCCTGGGTACAGATTCCACATTTCTACTTGCTCATGGAGTGTTCCCTGCCTCAAATACACAGACCTCTCCCTCTCTACCAGGACCCTGTTCACGCCCAGTTGACTGAAATGGCACTTGCCCTCCAGTAAGCTGAGTGAAGGAGAACATCATGTGGGCCAGTGTGGTGTCAGAGATGCACATGGAGTGCTGGTCAGGGAATCTATCCCTGGGAAGCAGGGAATTCAGTAAGGCTTTCTGTTAGGGGTGATGTCTGAGCTGAAGGATGAAAAGAAATTACCCAGTCAAGCAGAGAACAGTGGGAAGAGTATTCCAAGCCCAGGCAATAGCATTAACTTAAAACTTTGGGGTGGAGGAAAATCCATGTGTGTACAGGACAAGTAATTTAGTATAACTGCACCTATGACCATCACCTGAGGGAACATATGCAGAGTCTCCCAAGAGGGAATGTTTAGTTGAGTAGGCATATGATTAAAATTGATTAGTTTGTTGGCATAGTATTTATTGTAAAACCTCAGATAATGGATGATAAATAATTTTGATATTTTTCAAAAGACTTAACTGTAGCCCATGAATGACAGAACCATTAAAGGGTTTTAAGCAGAAAACGGCATGACCCAAGTTGCTTTTTAAAAATAGCCTTTTGCCAGTCAAAGTAGTGGATTAGGAGGGAGAGAGATGGAGCCAGGGAGACCAGTGAGGAAGTTACTGAAGGAGGGATGAGGGGGGCACCATGTCATCTAATGCCCCATTCAACCCCACTTCTCTAAAGAAACTTTCACCCAACTCTCCAGTCAGTTCTGACCTTTTTCTGGATTTCTACATCTCATAAAGGGTGGAATTCCGAGGCCATTTAAGGAGGTAGAACCATGGAGTTGGCCATTCATACAACCCAAGAGACAAAAGTTGCATTCCTCTATCCCCTTTTCAAGCTTTTAACTCTCAAAATAGCTCACCTTTCTGGACCCTCTATTTCCGCAAAGGACCACAACATAATGCCAACACTCACCAATGAATGTGGCAAGGGACACACAATACCAATTTTATATTGTCCTTAGAAGTCTGCCAAGCCTCCCTTGCATTTTATTCCATTCCATTCCACATACGTAACATTTCGAGGTTATCTTCCCAAAGTCCTGTTTTCATCACTCCCTCCTGCTTAAGAACATCTAAGGCTTCCCACTGCTTTATCATGTCTTCTGGCTTTCAAGGCTTTCCAGAACCTGGCCCAGCCTGGAGACAGTGGGTAGTGGCTGAAAAAGGATGCGTCTGGGAGTTGAGAAGACCAATGATTCAGTGTCAGCTCTGACACCCATGTGGTCTTGAGCTGGCTACTTCATATTTCCTTGATTCAGTTATCTGTGAAATGAAGATACACTCCCTACCTGATAGGTTCATTGGGTATCTACTGTCTTTAAAGAACTTCAATGTGTGACACTCAGGTCATCAGTGAGTCTATTTTAATTTTTTTCAGTTAATATTTGCCCAACAAGGCCTGTAATCTCATACAAAGATTAGAGAGAAGGGAAGCCTTTAAAGAAATGGGTAGAATATTTCAAACCAGGGCAGGATATTGACTTGGCTTCGTGAGGAAAGGGTCTGAAGGACACAGATGGCTGAGTCAACAGGTGTGGTGGGCCTTACACTCCTGTAGAGAGGAGGTACAACTAAATCTGTGACTCAAAGTTGCTGGAAGGTGCCAGAACATCATCTATGCCAGTTCAATATCACTGGTTCAATTTTACAGTGGTTTATCAAAGCCTCTTTGTGTCAGGTCCTGTGTATGCCATTGGAGGGCTTGATCCTCAAGGAGCATGTAGTTTTGTACACACACAGAAACCCAAGTACAGCATGCTAGGATAAATACAATAAGTCCTCACAACATTGTTGATAGATTCTGTAACATTCAACAAAATGATGTATAAGTAAACCAATTTTACTATAGGCTAATGAGTAAAAACAAAAGTTCCTATAACATCTCATCTGCATTATAATGAAATGACATTGAAAGGAACATTGAGGACCTGATGTACTGTGTTACAAATAAGTATGGGGTGCTGTGGCAGCATGAGGGAAGGTGACTGGACCCTGTTTGAGGAGCAGAAAGACTTCTAGGAAGAAGCAACACTTGAATTGAACAGTAAAGGACATTCACCAGGAAAGGGAAGTCAGAGGGTGTGTTGGAATAGAGCATTCAAAGCAAAAGGAGCAGCATAAGCAAAAGTAGAAAGTTGAAGCAGCCTGGTGTGTGGGTGGAACTACGAGCCCTCAAATCGGGCTGGTGCACAGGATAGAGTAAGAAAGCAAGTGTTGGAGGATGAAGCTGAAAAGGTTGGCAGGGACCCAATCACAGAGGTTCAATGGATGTTTCAAAATGTTTTCTGGTAATCCTTAGGGTGGGGTGAGAGAAGTGGATTAGCGTGAAGGCCTGCATGAGGAAGGTTGCCAGATTCCAGTAAGATGAAATGAGGTCTAAACCAGGGCAGTCACCCCCTGTCAGGGAAAAGTCACCCCCTCCTTTTCCCTGACATTTTACTATGGGCAGTTTCAAACATTCAAAAAAATCAAAGTAATCATACCCTGAACACTCATAGATCCACCATCTAGATTCTACAATTAGTGTTTTACTATACCTGCTTTGTCACACATATCTATTCATCCCTCTATCCCTCCATTAAGCCATCTTATTTTTATGCATTTCAAAATTAGATATCTGTGCAAATGCCCTTAAACTCTTCTGCATTCATGCCATTAACTAGAGTTCAGTATATGTTTTGAAAACTTCTAAATAAAATATCCATACAATGAAATTCACATATCTTAAGAGTATAATTTCATATGTTTTGATACTGTATGAGGTCTGTCCAGAAAGTAACCAGCCATGTACTATGAAAAATAGAGACACTTATTGAAGAAGGTACAAGATACAGGAAATATTGTACATAAGACAGTGATGCCTCAGTCCCCTTCAAGGTAGGCACCTTGGAACCTCACACAGATCTCCCAATTGCTATCAGCTGCTCCATCGTATTTCCTGAGTCTCATCGACAGTCTAAATTCTCTTCCCTTTCAAACATGGTTTTATTTTATTTTATATTATTCTATTACAGTTGTCCCAATTTCCCCCCTGTGCCCTTCTCCACTCAGCCCATCACCCGCTCCCCCAGTCAGTCCCCCCCACCTTGTCCATGTCCATGGGTCATTCATACACGTTCTTTGACTAGTTCTTTTGCCTTCTTTCCACCATTATCCCTCTCTCCTCCGGTCCCTATCAGTCTGTTTCATGTTTCCACGCCTCTGCTTCTATTTTGCTCATTAGTTTACTTTGTTCACTAGGTTCCACTTCTAGGTGAGATCATATGGTATTTCTCTTTCACCACCTGGCTTATTTCACTTAGAATAATGCTCTCCAGTTCCATCCATGCTGTCATGAGGATAGGAGCTCCTTCTTTCTTTCTGCTGCATAGTATTCCATTGTATAAATGTACCATAGTTGTTTGATCCACTCATTTACTGATGGGCACTTAGGTTGCTTCCAGCGCTTGGCTATTGTAAATAGTGCTGCTATGAACATAGGGGTGCATAAATTCTTTTTAATTGGTGATTCAAGATTCTTAGGGTATATTCTCAGCAGTGGAATCACTGGGTCAAAAGGTAGATCCATTTATAGTTTTCTGAGGAAATTCCATACTGGTTTCCACAGTGGCTGTGCCAGTTTGCATCCCCACCAACATTACACCAGGTTTCCCTTTTCTCCACATCCTCGCCAGCACTTGTTGCTTGGTGATTTATTAATGATGACCATTCTGGCAGGTGTGAGGTGATATCTCATTGTGGTTTTAATTTGCATCTCTCGCCCTTGCTGGTGTGGCTTAGTGGATTGAGTGCCAGCCTGTGAACCAAGTGGTTGCTGGTTCGATTTCCAGTCAGGGTACATGCCTGGGTTGCAGGCCAGATCCCCAGTTAGGGGTGTGCAAGAGGCAACCACATGTTGATGTTTTTCTCCCTTTCTTTCTCTCTCCCTCTCTCTAAAAATAAAATCTTTAAAAAAATAATTTGCATCTCTCTCATGGCTAATGACATTGAACATCTCGTCCTATGTCTGTGGGCCCTCTGTATGTTCTTGGAGAAGTGTCTATTCAGGTCCTTTGCCCATTTTTAAAATTGGGTTATTTGTCTTCCTGGAGTGGAATCGTATGAATTCTTTATATATTTTGGAGATCAAACCCTTGTCTGAGGTAAATTGGCAAATATGCTCTTCCATACAATTGGTTCCCTTTTCATTTTAATGTTAATTTCTTTAAATGTGCAGAAGATTTTTAATTGAATGTAGTCCCATTTGTTTAGTTTTTCCTTTATTTCCCTTGCCCTAGGATATATATCAGCAAAAATATTGCTATGTGGGATATCTGCAATTTTCCTACCTATGTTCTCCTCTAGGACTTTTATGGTGTCATGACTTATATTTAAATCTTTTTTCCATTTTGAATTTATCCTGGTATATGGTATAAGTTGGTAGTCTAGTTTCATTTTTATTTTTTGTATGTATGTATATATGTATGTATGTATGTATGTATTTTTTGCATGTACCAGTCCAGTCCTCCCAACACCATTTATTGAAGAGGCTATTTTTACTCCATTATATGTTCTTGCCCCCTCAAAGGTGATTTTATTTTTTTTTTGAAGTAGTTCATCTCTTTTGTAATTAACAAACACAGAAGGGAGAGAAAGGGAACACATTTTTAGCTAACAGAGTTTACAGTTTTATTTTCACATTTCACAATGCAAATGAGAATTTCTGTTTTTGTCCCACTGCTCCCCTCCAAAACTGTTCTCTCTTCGATAGGAAGAGGGTGAGTCTTCCTTGTCACACTGTTAGAAAACACCTAGAGTCACAGCATCACGATCTCCTGGTGAAGTAGAACAAGTAATATAAAACTGATAAAAAGTGTCTCCCCTCTCTCCTTATCTTTCTGGTCGAGTCATTACTGGCCGAGTGGGTACCATCATGGGACAGGCAGGAGGTCTCATCAGTGGGGGCCCAGGCATCGTGGGCATGTGCCCTCCCATAGGTGGCATCATTCCAGGAGCAGGTCTCACTGGCATCATCCCAGGAGGAGGAGGACCCATCATTGGCATCATGGGAGGGCCCCCCATATAGAGTGCTGGCATCATACCAGGACAAGAAGGACCACGAATACTGGGGGGAGGTGGAATCATTGCCCCTGAAGGAGGAAGAGCAGAGAACGGAGTAGGAGGTATCTCTCCTTGCTGAAATGCTGAGGTTGTTTTGTCACTTACCCTTTGATCCTGCTCTTCCATCCATTTCTGAGAGTAGCCTTTCACATTCTCTTTGTGTTTTCTACTACTGCAGTGTGTCTTTCTCACAGATGGAGAGTCATGGGTGAGGTATGTATCACAGTAGTCACAATAAAACTTGGGCATGTTGTTCTGCAGGGCACTGGCCACTTGGTTCCCCTCAAAGGTGATTATAGTTTTGGGAAAAGCCAGAATTTGCAGGGTGCCAAATCTGGGCTGTAGTGGGGCTGAGTCACCTGGGTGATTTGATGTTTTGCCAAAAATCCATGCATGAGACGTGATGCATGAGCAGGCGCATTGTTGTGATGAAGCTGCCAATCATCAGTTTCCTATAGCTCTGGCCTTCTGATCGATCCAAATAGTTTCAGTGGAGGAATGTTCAAGCTTAACAAAAAATTTGATGCAGACTTGTTGCTGTACTCGCTCAGTCATTTTGAATGTGTTGGCCACACAGTACACATGCTCATTCAACGGGTTCTACCACCCCCACTGATTAGTATAGTAAAGTCGTCATTGTTCACACATGCACATCCCAGTCCACTCTCCTTGGCTGCCAGGCTACATCAATATCATGCAAACTGTTCTCATTATATTAACAATGGCTAGACTTTTTCCGGACAGACCTATACTTGTGCAACCCACACCTCTATAAGGTACAGAACGTTGTCATCCACCCAGAAAGTTCCCATGTGTTTCTTCCCAGTCAATCACAGCTCTTCCTCCTTCCAGAGTAGGCCTTGAGTTTGAAAAAGTAGGATTTGGAATATGTGAAAATACGAAGATGATCCAGATAGACAGAGCCTGGATGGCTCCCTCTCCAGCAAAGTTATAAAGGCAGGTAAACATGGGGTGCACAAACATTAGTAAAAGAGCTTGAATGGATGCCTTTCAGCCTCTCTTCTGTCACCCTACTGAGCCTTATCTTTATGGGTCAAAGTATGAAACAATGAAGTAGAGAGGAGCCAAGGGCACTTGGGAGCTAAAAATCTTATGGGGGAAACAGAATGTAACACCGACCATCACAATTCAGTGTAACAAATATTGAATGTTGCATTGAATAAGAGTCAGTGTTGTAATAGGAAAGAATGGAAAATCAGGTAAAACAACACAAAAGTGTCACAAGGGTATGAGATGTGTGTGAGAGAGAGCAGGGAGGGGGAGAGAGGGAGAGAGGAAAAGGAAGGGGAGAGGAAAAGTGATAAGGTGAATAACTTAGACCTGGGACTGAAGGAGGTAATAGGAAAAAGGGAGAAAGATCATTCAGCAGCCAAGAAAATTTTTCTGGAGGTGAGAGGAGTTGTTTTGAAGGATGCCAATTTTGATAATAAGTATGGTAAACATAAAAATATTTTATGTAGCAAATAACAAAAGCATAAAACATTGGCTAAATAATTTAAAAGTCTAGAAGTCTTTATTATAAGCAAAATTCAATTAGAGCTTTTTTCCGATTATCTCAGTTCTGCCTTTGTGTGTGTGTGTTATCTTTATATTCAGGATACTTCTTCATGGTTATAGAATGGCTGCACTCAGCACAGTGCTTCCACTTGTGCTTATTTGCCATCTGAACATCCTTTTAGGTGAGTGCCTGTTCAAATCTTTTGATATTTTTGAGTGAGTTGTCTGTTTGTTTTACAATTGAACTTTGAGATCTTTTTATATATTTAAGGATCCAAATTCCTTGTTGGATAAGTGATTTGCAAACATTTCCTCCTAATCTATAGCTTTTTTTCTCCCAGTCTATAGCAGTATCTTTCACAGAGCAAGGTTTTAGCTTTGATAAATTTCAATTTATCAGTTTTTTAATTAATTAATTTATTTTAGACAGAGGGGAAAGGAGGGAGAGAGTGAAAGAAATATCAATGTGTGGTTGCCTCTCATACACCCCCTACTGAGGACTTGACCTGGCCCGCAACCCACGCATGTGCCCCGACTGGGAATTGAACCAGTGGCCCTTTGGTTTGCAGGCCTGTGCTCAATCCACTGAGTCACACCAGATAGGGCTCAGTTTTATTTATTTTATGGATTATCATGTTTAAGTATCTTTTGACTACCCTAGGTCATGAAAATGTTATCTTCTAAAACTTTTATACCCTATGTTTTCTTTTCTTTTGTTTTATTGACTTTTTTATATTGTTGTTCAAGTACGGTTGTCTCCATTTTTCCCCACCAGTCTCCCCACATCCCAGCCATACCCACTTCCCACCCTTGATCCTACCCCCTTTGGTTTTGTCCATGTATCCTTTCTTTATACATGTTCCTGAAAACCCTTCCCCCTTTTCTTCCTGCATTATCCCCTCCCCCCTGGTGACTGTCAGTTTTTTCTTTACTTCAATGTCTCTGGTTATATTTTGCTTTCTTGTTTGTTTTGTTGATTAGATTCCATCTATAGGTGAGATCATATGGTATTTCTCTTTCACCACCTGGCTTATTTCACTTAGCATAATGCTCTCCAGTTCCATCCATGCTGTCCCAAAGGGTGGGAGCTCCTTCTTTATTACTGCTGCATAGAATTCCATCGTGTAAATGTACCATAGTTTTTTGATCCATTCATTTACTGATGGGCACTTAGGTTGCTTCCAACACTTGGCTATTATAAATTGTGTTGCTATGAACATTGGGGTGCATAGGTTCTTTTGAATTGGTGTTTCAGGATTCTTAGGGTATAATCCCATAGTGGAATTGCTGGGTCAAAAGGCAGTTCCATTTTTAGTTTTTTGAGGAAATTCCATACTGTTTTCCACAGTGACTGCACCAGTGTGCATTCCCACCAACAGTGGACAAAGGTTTCCCTTTTCTCCACATCCTCTCCAACACTTGTTATTTGTTGCTTTGTTTATGATGGCCATTCTTACTGGTGTGAAGTGATATCTCACTGTGGTTTTAATTAGCATCTCTCTGATGTCTAGTGATGCTGAGTGTATTTTCATATGTCTCTGGGCCCTTTGTATGTCCTCCAAAAATATGGAACACTTCACGAATTTGCATGTCATCCTTGCACAGGAGCCATGCTAATCTTCTCTATATTGTTCCAATTTTAGTATATGTGCTGCCAAAGTGAGCACTATAGCTTTATGCTTTACATTTAGATCTTTGATACATTTTGAGATAATGTTTGTTTACTGTAGGAGGTTTAAGACAAGGCCTACACCTCTTAAAGTAAAGAGGTTTAAAAGGTTAAGAGTTTTTTGATTTATGGAATGTCCAAATGTACAAACATCACTTGTAGACAAAAAAAACCCCTGTCTTCTCTATTGAATTGCCTTTTCCCCTTTGTCAAAAATCAGGTAGCTATATTAGTATGAGTCTAATTCTGGAATCACTATTTTATTCCATTGATCTTATGTTTCTATACTTCCACTAATACCACCCTGTTCTGATTACTATAGCTATACCAAATAGAGTGATTTCTCCCACATTATTCTTTTCCAAGATTGTTTAGCTATTTTGGGGCCTGTGCCTTTTCATATAAATTTTAGAATAATCTTTTCTATGCCTACTCATAATTTGCTATTATTTTAAAAGGAATTACATTAAGTCTATAGATCAATTTGGAGATAATTGACATGTTTAGGATATAAAAATATTTTCAGATTTTATAAAATATTTAATTGCAGTATAATATACATACAGAGAAGGACACAAATTCTAATTGTACAGATTGAGAAGTCACAAATGTGACTTCTCATGTGATCATTACCCAGTTCCAGAAATAAAATGAGTAGCACCTAGGGGATTGAGTCTTTTTAATAAAAGATTTTATTTACTTTTGGAGAGAGAGGAAGGGAAGAAGAAAGAGAAACATCAATGTGTGGACACTGATGTTTCATACCCCATACATACCCCCTACAGGGGACCTGCCTGTAGACCAGGCATATGCTCTGACTCAGAATTGAACTGGTGACCCTTTGCCTTGAAGGCCTGTGCTCAATCCACTGAGCTACACCAGCCATGGATTGAGCCTTAACAGAAAAGAGATATCAGGTGAATTCATGGGACCCTTGGGATGAGGAGGCTCTTAAAGAACTATACGCCCAGATAAAGGGACTAGAAAATAGCCTTTCTATTGGAATATGGACACAATGAAGAAACTTGTTTATCTTGGCCTGGGCTTTGGATAAGGGTCAAAATTCTCCCCTTTACAAATTATTAACCATGTAATTGAGCTTCACATGAGTTTGTGGTTCAAGCCTGTACTATTTATGTGGTCCAAGAAACTATAACTTGTGAAATCAGCAGAAATATTGGATCTCTGTGGGGCATCTGGCAAAAACAAATACCAAAACTCTCAGTATTAACATGCATGCAAGCCAGGATGAACAGGATTTTCATAAATAAAATCCAGTTGAACATGAACAAAATAATCCAAAATAAGCAAGAGTCAACAAGTACAACACACAGTAGGCTTAAGCCTCCATGAACAGATAATAGAAGATTCTAACAGAGTTAAAAATAAGTATGTTACATGAACATTGGAGTGAAGATTGGCTGTGGGAGTGGGGTGGGGCAGAGCAGGGGAGAGCAATGGGGAAAAAGGTAGGACAGCTGTAATTGAATGACAATAAAAATAATAAGTATGTTAAAATTAAAGACATAAAGGAAGAAATTTAAAAAATGGAAAATAAAGTACTATTAAAAAAAAGATTTGAAAAAAGAACCAAAGCAGACTTATAGAAATAAAAAAAAATTAAGTAATTGAAATGAAAAACTCAATGAATGAATTAAACAGAGATTAGACACTGTTGAAGAGAAAATTTAACTGGAGACAGATTATAGGAAATCACTCAGCAAATAGCACACAAAGTTAAAGAGAGGAAAGGGACTACAGTATGTGGAGGACAGAATGAAAATGTCTCATACATGAGTAATTGGAGTTTCAGTGGAATAAATAAGGCTAAAAGGGGGGGTAGTATTATACAATGGCCTCCTCAACATTTTCACTTGGAAATATATCCAAAATGTAACTCTTGATCTTTCCTCACCAAACTGGCTATTTCCCTGGCATGTATCATATTGGCAACTTGATCTTTCCACTTGCTCAAGCCAAAAACCTTAGGTAATCATTGATAATCTTTTTCTCTCACACCCTATATCCAACATGTAGGCAAATCCTGTTGGCTTTCTTTCAAAATATTTCTAGAATCTGACCACTTTTATCCATCCCCACTGCTACCAGCTTGGTCATAATCATCATCATAACTCACCTGGAAAATCACAAAAGCCTCAGACTCTGCCCAAGATGGTGGCATAGGTAAAAACAGATAGGCAAAAAAAAACAAAACAAAACAAAACAAAAAAAACAAAACAAAAAAAACCCCACATCAAATTACAACTCAACTATAGAACAACCATCACTCAGAACCATCAGAAATCGAGTTGAATGGAACTTTGACAACTATAGAATTACAGAAACCACATCTATCCAAACTAGTAGGAAGAGCAGAGATGTGGAACGGGCTGGTCTCTCATCCACATGTGGTGAATAAAACTTCAGGAGGGATATCTCAGGTATGAGGAGTCCCAGCCCCACACCAGGCCCCTAGCCCAGGGTTCCTATGTCAGGAAGATAAGTCCCCCAAACTTCTGGCTGCAAAAAACAATGGGGATTGAGTCAGTGGAAGAAACTTCTGGAGTCCCAAGTAATTCCTCTTAAAGAGCCCACACAAGGACTCACCTAATCAGACTCACTCCCTCTGAGCTCCAGCACCAGGGTAGCAGTTTGAAAAGGAACCAGTGGCAGCAGGTAGAAACTGCAGTGTATGGCATCAAGGCAAGAACTGGGGGTTAGCTTCCTCTCAGACAGAAAGGCAGGCAGAGGCCATTGCCCATTTTCTGAACCCTGCCCCCACCGAGCCACAGAGCTGGCAGGTGGGTGCCATATTTGAGGCTCCATCAATCTGGCCAAAACTGTTTTGCCTCCATCCCAGAGATCCCCTGAGCCTCCATCCCACCTTATTTATGGGTCTATGCAAGCTGTTAATGACTTTTCCATGTGAATGTGTGGACATGGCTCATGATTCACAACTTCCTAAATCCGCTCAAACAAACAACAACTAGCCTCAGTTGAGCCCCTAGCACCTCTTCCTAAGTGTTCCCAGGCCCAGCACTAGCAGCAGCCAGCCTAAATTCATAGCTTGGAATCACCTAAACATTTACGTGGGAATCACCAAGCCCAGCACAAGTAGCAGGCATCTCAGATTGCTGTATAGCTCATGAAGGATTGCCCTGTGCAGAAAACAGGTGGGGGCTGAACCTGGCCTGAAATACCTGGAAAAATCCAGAGCCTGTGTACCCAGTAGACAACTACAGACCACATCAGAACACCACCACCCTGTCCCTGCACAGCTAATCCTCCATGGAGGTGGGGGTTGGTGGTCAGTGGTCATAGCCAGTCCTTACAGCTGACTGACCTGGGCAAATCCCTCCCATTGACTTGCCAACAGGAGTCAAGGCTCAACTACAAGATGAGGGAGTATTCAGCCCACATGAAGGACATACCTCAGGTACCCAACTTGGGTGATAGGGGAGGCTGTGTCACTGGACCCTACAAGACATCTATTACATTAGGCCATGCTACCAAGACAAGGAACCATAGCAGCTCTACCTGTACAAACAAACACAGGGAGGCTGCCAAAATGAAGAGACAAGGAAACATGGCCCAAATGAAAGACCAGAACAAAATTCCAGAAAAAGAACTAAATAAAATGGAGATATGTAATCTATCAGATGCAGAGTTCAAAACACTGGTTATAAGGATGCTTAAGGAACTTAGTGAGGACCTCAACAGCATAACAAACATCCATTTAGAAATGAAGGAGACACTAGTTAAAATAAAGAACAACTTACAAGGAAAAAACAATAGTGTGGGTGAGCTGAGAATCAAATCAATGATTTGGAATGTAAAGAAGCAAAAAAAAAAAAAAAAAAAAACCCAAAACAATGAGAACAACAGGAAGAAAGAAAAATCCAAAAGAAAAATGAGGATAGAGTAAGGAGCTCCTGGGACAACTCTAAGCATTCAAATATTCTCATCATAGGGGTACCAGAAGGAGAAGAGAAAGAACAAGGAATTGGAAACTTATTTGAAATAAAAAAATAGTGAAAGGAACTTCTATAATGTGGTGAAGGAAATAGACATGCAAATCCAGGAAGCACAGAGAGTCCCAAGCAATAACGTTGCAAAGAGGCCTACTCCAAGACACATCATAATTAACATGCCAATGGTTAAAGATAAAGTGAGAAACTTAAAAGCAGCCTGAGAAAAGCAGTTAGTTACCTACAGGGGAGTTCCCCAAAGACTGTCAGCTGATTTCTCCAAAGAAACCTTGCCGGCAAGAAGGGGCTGGAAAGAAGTATTCCAAGTCATGAAAGGCAAGGACCTACATCGAAGATGACTCTATCCGGCAAAGCTATCATTTAGAATGGAAGGACAGATAAAGTGCTTCTCAGATAAGGTCAAGTTAAAGGAGTTCATCATCACCAAGCTCTTATTATATGAAATGTTAAAGGGATTTATCTAAGAAAGAGAAGAACATCAAAATTATGAACAGTAAAATGACAACAAACTCACAACTATCTACAACTGAACCTAAAAACAAAAACAAAAAGTAAGCAAACAACTAAAACAGGAACAGAATCACAGAAATGGAGATCACATGAAGGTTTATCAGCAGGGAGGGGCTGGGGAGAGAATGGAGAAGAAGTTACAGAGAATAAGAAGCATAAATGGTAGGTATAAAATGGACAGGGTGAGGTTAAAAATAGTATAGGAAATGGAGAAGCCAAAGATCTTGTATGTATGACTCATGACATGAACTAAGAGGGGAGAATACTGGTGGGAGAGGGAGTGCAGGATGCAGGGGAATAAAGGGGACAAAATATGGGACAACTGTAATAGTATAATCAATAAAATGTACTTAAAAAATTCTTGCCACAATGATCAGATAAGAAATTAAAGGCATCCAAATTTCAAAGGAGGAAGGAAAACTGTCATTTTTTTGCAGTTGACATGACAATGTACATAGAAAACTCCATAAACTCTAACAAAAACTTCCTGACCTAATAAGTGAACTTGCCAAAGAGCAGGATACAAAGTAAATATTTAGTCAATCAAAGACATTTTTGTACACTGTCAACAAATATCAGAAACAGAAATCAGGAAAAAAATCCCATTTGACATAGCAATAAGAAAAATAAAGTACCTCAGAATAAACCTAATGAAGGAGGTAAAAGACCTGAACTCAGAAAACTACACAACACTGAAGAAAGAAATTAAGGAAGACACAAATAAATGGAATCATTAATATCATTAAAATGTCCATACTACCCAAAGGAATCTATAGATTCAATGCAATCCCTATCCAAATACCAATGACATATTTCACAGATATAGGACAAATATTTCAAAAAATTATATGGAATGAAAAATGACCCCAGATAGCCTTAGTAATCCTGAGAAAGAAGAACAAAGGAGGAGGGATCACAATACCTGATATCAAACTATATTATGAGGTCATTGTAATCAAAACAGTCTGGTACTGGTATAAGAACAAACACATGGATAAATGGAACAGAATGGAGAGCCCAGAAATAAATCCATGTCTCTATGGTCAATTAATATTCAAAAAAGGGGGCAGGAGCATAAAATGGTATAAACATAGCCTCTTCAGTGCTATGAGAGAACTGGACTGGTATATGCAAAACAATAATCTAGACCACCAACTTATACCATCCACCAAAGTAAACTCAAAATGGATAAAAGACTAAAGTATAAGTCATGATACCATAAAAGTCTTAGAGGAAAACATAGACAGGAAAATCTTAGATACCCCACACAGGAATATCTTTATTGATATATCTCCTAGGGCACAGGATATAAAGGAAATAATAAACAAATGGGACTACATCAAATTAAAAATCTGCACCGCTAAAGAAAACACCAGCAAAATGAAAAGGTAACCAACCATATGGGAAAACGTATTTATCAATGATTCTTCAGACAAGATTTTTTAAAAGATTTTATTTACTTTTAGACAGAGGGGAAGGGAGGGAAAAAGAGAGGGAGAGAAACATCACTGTGTGGTTGCCTTTCATGTGCTCCCCACCAAGACCCTGGCCTGCAACCCAGGCATGTGCCCTGAGAATTGAACCAGTGACCCTTTGATTCACAGACTGGTGCTCAATCTACTGAGCCACACCAGCCAGGGCCCTTGAACAAGGGTTTGATCTCCAAAATATATAAAGAATTCATATAACTCAATACTAGGAAGACAAATGATCCAATTAGAAAATGGGCAAAGCACCTGAACAAACACTTCTCCAAGGAGAACATGCAGAGAGCCCAGAGAGATATGAAAGAATACTCAAATCACTAGCCAAAAGAGATACAAATTAAAACCACACTGAGATACTACTTCACACCAGTAGGAATGGCCATTATAAACAAATGAACAAAAAACAAGTGCTGGAGAGGATGTAGAGAAAAGGGAACCCTAGTGCACTGTTGGTGGGAATGCAGACTGGTGGGGCAACTGTGGAAAACAGCATGGAATTTCCTTAGAAGATAAAGATGGAACTGCCTTTTGATCCAGTGAATTCTGAAACACCAATTCAAAAGAACCTATGCAACCCAATATTCATGGCAGCATTATTTACAATAGCCAAGTGCTGGAAAGAGCCCAAGTGCCCATCAGTAAATGAGTGGATCAAAAACCTGTGGTACAGCCCTGTCTGGTGTGGCTCAGTGGATTGAATGCTGGTCTGTGAACAAAAAGATCATTTTCTGAGTTTGCAAAGGGAAAAGACACACAAGTCCAGGAAGTGCAGAGTCCCAAAGAAGATGAACCCCAAAGAGGGCCACAGCAAGGCACATCATAATGAAAATGCCAAAGGTTGAAGACAAAGAGAGGATCTTAAAAGCAGCAAGAGAAAAGCAGTTACATACAAAGGAGCTCTTATAAGACTGTCAGTTGATTTATCAACAGAAAGTCTGTAGGCTAGAAGGGATTAGCACAAAATATTCAAAGTGATAAAAAGCAAGGACATACAACCAAGATTACTCTGCCCAGCAAAGCTATTATTTTAGAATCAAAGGACAGATAAAGAGCTTCCCAGACAAGAAAAAGTTAAAGGAGTTCATCACCACCAAACCAGTACTACATGAAATGTTAAAGGCTCTTATTTGAAAAGATGGAGAGGGAAAATGATTAAAAATATGAATAATAAAGTGGCAATAAATACATATCTATCAACAATTACTTTAAATGCAAATAGATTAAATACTCCAATCAAAAGACTCAGGGTGGCTGAATGGATAAGAAAACAAGACCCATATACATGTGTTCTATGAGAGACTCACTTCATATTGAAAGGCAAGCACAGACTGAAAGTAAAAAGGATAGAAGAATATATTTCATGAAAGTGGAAACCAAAAAAAAAAAAAAGAACGAAAGAAACAAAGAAACAAAGAAAGAAAGAAAAGCTGGGGTACTGATACTTATACCAGGCAAAATAGACTTTAAAACAAAGGCTACAACAAGAGCCAGTGAAGGAGCCAGCAATCTCATTTCTGGGTACTTACTTATCTGAAGAAACCCAAAACAGTAATTTGAAAAGACATTTATATACATATGTCCATTGCAGCATTATTTGCAATAGCCAAAATATGGAAGCAAGATAAGTGTCCATCAATAGACGAGTGAATAAAGAAGAAGTGGCCAGCCATGTAATATGAAAAATAGAGACATTTATTGAAGACGATACAAAATACAAGAAATGTTGTACAAGGACAATGATGCCTCAGTCCCCATCAAAGTAGGCACCTTGGGACCTCACACAATTGTCCCAATCGCCATCAGCTGCCCCATCATATTTTCCTGAATCTCAAGGATGGTCTGAAATCTCTTGCCTTTCAAACGTGATTTTAGTTTTGGGGAAAGCCAGAAATTGCAGGGTGTGAAATCTGGGCTGTATGGAGACTGAATCGCCTGAGTGATTTGATATTTCACCAATAAACTGTGCATGAAACATGATGCATGAGTGGGTACATTGTCATGATGAAGCAGCCAATACCCAGTTGCCCATAGCTGTGGCCTTCTGAATCATTCAAACAGTTTCTGTAGGGGAATGTTCAAGCTTAACAAAAAATTTGATGCAGAGTTGTTGCTCTACTTGCTCAGTCATTTTGAACGTGACAACCACAGTACACATGCTCACTTAATGGCATCTACTGCCCTCACTGACTAGTACAGTGAAGTCATCATTGTTCATGCATGTACATTCCACTCCACTCTCCTTGGCTGCCAGGTCACATTGATGTCACACAAACCATTCTCACTATATTAACAATGGCTGGACTTTTTCTGGACAGACCTCATCATATATAACAGAATCTTATTTGGCCATAAAAAGAATGAAATATTGTCATTCATGACAACATGGATGGACCTAGAGTGTATTGTGCTGAGTGAAGCAAGTCAGTCAGAGAAAGATGCCATATGATTTCATTTATATGAGTAATCTAGAGAACAAAATAAGTGAACAAACAAAACAAAAGCAGACTTGTAGATAGAGAACAATGTTATATAAATGTCTAATTACTGAGTTGTACACCTGAAAGTAATATAATATTGTATGTCAACTGTAATTGAACAATAAAAAATTATTTTAAAACATGAAGAGACATTTTACTGAAGAGAATATATACATGGCAAATAAGCACATGAAAAGATGTTCAATATCGTTAGCCATTAGGGAAATGCAAATTGTGACTCTGATGAGATATCACTACACATCTATTAATTAGGACAGCTAAAATAAAAAATTAGAATACAAATGCTGACAAAACTAAGGAGAAAATGGATCTGTCATACATTGTTGGTAGGAATGTAAAAATGGTACAGCCACCCTGGAAAAATTTTTCTTTTTTTCCAAAAAACTAAAGATACACATATTGTATGATCCAGCAATTCTACTCCTAGGCATTTACCCTAAAGAACTGAAAACATATGTCTGCACAAAATCCTGTTCACAAGTGTTCATAGCAGCTTTATTTGTAATAACCAAGCACTGGAAATGATCTTCTGATATATACAACTTAACATTGACCTCAAGGGCATTATGATGAGTGGGGGGAAAAAAAGCCAATCCCGAAAGATCACATAATGTATGTCAAAAGGTAAATGGTTAAGCAAACTGTGATGCATCCATGCCATTGAATACTACTCAGCTACCAAAAGTAGTAAACTATCAATGCATGCAACAACTTGGATGGGTCTCAGCATTATTATGTTGAAAGAAAAAAAGCCAATCTTAAAATGTAATAAATTGTATGATCCCATTTATATAATATTCTGGAAATAACAAAATCATAGAAAAGGAAAAAAGATTATTGGTTGGCTTGGCAAGTAGGGGTGATGGTAGGGAAAGCAGGGAGTGTAACTATAAAGGGAAATCATGAGAAAGATGTTTATGGAGGTGTAAGAGTGCTGTATCTTAATTGTGGTAATTACATGAATCTATACATGCGATAAAATGATATATAAAAATACACAATGGTGCAAAAACATCAAATTCCTCCTCTCTCTCCCCCGTCTCTCTCTGTCTCTGAACAAAATAACATTGCCCTATGATTATGTAAGATCCATCCATTACAGAAAACTAGATGAACATGATACTTCTATGGACTGTCTTTGCAACAGTTTCTTTAATTAAAAAAAATTAAAATGCAAGTAAAATCATGTCATTGTTATGCCTAAAAATTTTTATCTGTTACCCTTGTCGACTCTCTGACCTCTTCTATTGCCCCTTCATTTACTCTAGTCTAGCTACGGTGGCCTCCTTGCTCACATAAAAAATCAACTAAAAATGGACCAAATACCTAAATGTAAGAGCTAAAGCTATAAAACTTTTAGAAGAAAACATAGGAGTGAATCTTTATGACCTTGGATTTGGCAATGAATTCTTATATGTGACACTAAAAGGACAAGCATCAAAAGAAAGAAAAAGAGAACTGAACTTTGTCAAAATTAAAAACTCTTATTTACCAAGGGACAGTATAAAGAAAGTAAAGTAACCTACAGAATGAGAGAAAATGATTGCAAATCATATATTTGATAAGGGGCTAATATCAAGTATGTATAAATAACTTCTATAATTTAACAGAAAGAAAATAACCCAACTAAAACATGGCCTCAAATAGACATTTCTTCACAGAAGACATACAAATAGGTAGCAAGCATGTAAAAAGATGTTCAATATCATTAGATATTTGGGGAAAGCAAAACTAAACTACAATGAAATGCTACTTCTCACCCACTAAGATTGCTACAATTATTTTAAAAAAAATGGAAAATAACTACTGTTTGCAAGGATATGGCCATGGCTGGTGTGGCTCAGTAGATTGAGTACTAGTCTGTGAACCAAAGGGTCGCTGGTTTGATTCCCAGTCAGGGCACATGCCTGGTTTGTGGGCTGGGTCCCCAGTAGGAGGCATGTGAGAGGCAAACACACACTGATGTTTCTCTCCCTCTCTTTCTCCATCCCTTCCCTTCTCTAAAAATAAATAAAATCTTAAAAAAAGAAATTGAAATTCCTGTATATTGCTGATAAGAGAGTAAAATGGTGCAGACACTGTAGAAAAGAGTATGGCAGTTCCTCAAAAAATTTAAACATAGAGTTACCATATGACTGAGCAACTCCACTCATATGCATATGTCCCCAAAACTGAAAGCAGGTACTTAAATAAATACTGGTAATGACTATTCGTAACAGCACTATTTGCAATAGTGAAATGTCCATCAACAGATGAAGTGAACAGAAAGAACACTTAAAAATGTGTTCTATCAATACAATGGAATATTATTCAGCCATAAAAAGGTATGAAGTCCTGAAACATACTACCACATAGATGAACATGACCTTCTGTTGGGAACCACCCTGCCTGGTTTCAGAGGCTGTAACTCCCCCATGACTAAGGCTGAGTGAGTGACTTTTGGACCATAAGCCACTAAGGAGACAAAGCTTATCTCCCTGGCAGAGAAACACCTCTGCTCCTTTTACTTCACCCTGTCTGACCCCCAATGCTTAATCAGGTAGCCAATGACAGGTAAGATTCTTCAAGGGAGGAATGATCTAAGACAGGCATGGTCATGGGGCCCCCAGGAAAGGACCTGGGGGGCTATAGCAAAAGGGAGTGATGGACCCTCGCCCCTCGGCTTTGACATAGCCTAAGTCCTCATTCTGTCTGCAAGAAGGCTCCTAATTGCTTGGCTGCCTTACTTCCCCTGCCTGACTTAAGCCTGAAACAATGACAGAGGGCAGTGCAGCCCTATGCTGGAAAGGGCAGGTTCCCCAGGTGATCAGGCCTAAGAAAGAATGCATAAAATCTGGTGAAACTTGCTTTGCTAAGAATGCTCTCGATTAAATGATAAAGGTCCCAGCAGGAAATGAGGTTGTTTCCCAAAGTTTTGTAGCCCTTCCTGACTCAGAATAAGCCCTCATAGTTCTTTGTAAGTTATCTATTGTTTGATCCTTACTGCCTGACAACGATTAATGAGCTTTGACCTATATTCCTGTGCAAAATGAACCCAATAGAAGCCCATTGAGGTAAAGGCTCTTGGTCCTTCTCCTTTGAGAGATCGGCCACCTTTCCTCCCCAAGCAGATCATGTCTTGGTAGACTTATTCTCATCATCAGCAGTCAGGGGGGCCCTGCGGGCAGAGTCCCCCCACAACTTTCCACCATTAAATATATAAACCTATCCTCATTTGCTACAACCTAGTCTCCTTCCCTCCTATTCTCTAAACGTCACCCACTACCTGTACTTAGTTCCCTTCCTGCTTTTTGAAAATCTTGCTTTAATGATTATTCCACTGTGTTTCTGTATTAAAACCTTTCCACCTCTAATAGCTCCATCTCATGGGTGTTAATTGGGACAACTGTAATTGAACAACAATAAAAATACATTTTTGTATATTAGAAAAACAGTTGATATGAATCTGTCCTCATATCCTCAGTACTCATGTACTTCTCAAACCATGTCAGTATAGCTGGGTCTCCACAATTCCCTGAAAAGTACTCTTGATAAGAAACTAATGATCAATCAGTTAATAAACTCAATGACCAATTTTTAGTCTCCATCTCATTGACCTCTCATTAGGATTCAACATAAACCTTATTACTCCCAGACTTCCGGCCAAGATGGAGGTGTAGGTAGACACATGTGCCTCCTCACACAACCAAAAGAAGGACAACAATTTAGAAACAAAAAACAACCAGAACTGACAGAAAATTGAACTGTATGGAAGTCTGACAACCAAGGAGTTAAAGAAACAACATTCATCCAGACTGGTAGGAGGGGTGGAGACAGGCAACCAGGTGGAGAGGACTAGCGGCAAGGCAGCAGCTGGTGGACGGGGTGAGGTGGTGGCTGGCAGAGTGGGTGGTCCCACATTCACGTGCAGATAAACTGGGATGAACAACTAGGGAGCAAGGTAGACCACAGAACACAGGGTTCCAGTACAGGGAAATAAAGCTTCAAAGCTTCTGACTGAAAACTCCTATGAGGGTGAGGCAGCAGCAGGAGAAACTCCCAGCCTCAGAGAAGAGTTTGTTGGACAGATACACAGAGTACTAGAATGTACACAAACCCACCCACACAAGAATCAGTACTAGAGGGGCCCAATTTGATTGTGGGTAGCCGGGGAAGAGACTGCAAATGGGCAGAGAGTGGAGCAAGCAGCATTGTTCCCTCTCAAACCCCTCCCCCATATACAGCATCAAAACCCAGCCACATGAATTGCCCCACCCTGGGGAACACCTAAGGCTCCGGCTCTTACATAAGAGGTGTGCTGAGACAGAAAATAAAATGGCCCAAATGAAAGAACAGTTCAAAGCTCCAGAAAAAATACAACTAGTCGATGAAAAGATAGCCAACCTATCAGATACACAGTTCAAAACACTGGCTGTCAAGATGCTCCAGGAACTCACTGGGTACTTCAAGATCATAAAAAAGCCCCAGGCAGCAATGAAGGTTGCATTATGTGAAATAAAGAAGAATCTACAGGGAATCAACAGTGACAGGAAGGAAACCAGGACTCAAATCAACAGTTTGGACCAGAAGTAAGAAATAAACATTCAACCAGAACAGAATGAAAAACTAAGAATTCAAAAAAAATGAGGAGAGGCTTGGGAACCTCCAGGACATCTTTAAACGTTCCAACACCCAAATCATAGGGGTGCCAGAAGGAAAGGAGGAAGACCAAGAAATTGAAAACTTATTTGAAAAAGTAATGAAGGAGAACTTCCCCAATCTGGCAAAGGAAATAGACTTCCAGGAAGTCCAGGAAGCTCAGAGAGTCCCAAAGAAGTTGGACCCAAGGAGGAACATGCCAAGACACATCATCATTAAGTTACCCAAGGTTAAAGATAAAGAGAGAATCTTAAAAGCAGCAAGAGGGAAGGAGAGTTACCTACAAAGGAGTTCCCATAAGACTAGCAGCTGATTTCTCAAAAGAAATCTTGCAGGCAAGAAGGGGCTGGAAAGAAGTATTTGAAGTCATGAAAGGCAAGGACCTGCCTCCAAGATTCTTCTATCCAGCAAAACTATCATTTAGAATGGGAGAGCAGATAAAATGCTTCCCAGATAAGGTCAAGTTAAAGGAGTTCATTATCATCAAGCCCTTATTATATGAAATGTTAAAGGGACTTATCTAAGAGATAGAGGAAGATCAAAACTATTAACAATAAGATGACAACAAACTCACAGTTATTAATAACTGAACCTGAAAACAAAACTAAACAAAAACAAACTAAGCAAACCATTAGAACAGGAACAGAATCACAGAAATGAAGATTACATGGAGGGTTATCAGTGGGAGAGTGGGAGGGGGAGGGGGGAAGGTATAGAGAATAAGTAGCATAAACGGTAGGTAGAAAATAGACAGAGGGAGGGTAAGAATAGTATAGGAAATGGAGAAGCCAAAGAACTTATATGTATGACCCATGAACATCAACTAAAGGAGGGGGGGAATGTGGTGGGAGGGCATGTGCAGGGTGGAGGGGAATAAAGGGGGGAAAATGGGACAACTATAATAGCATAATCAATAAAATATATTTTTAAAAAGTTTATTACTCCCATTTTAACCACATTCTGTCTTTATCTTAATTGGTATAACATTCCTACATTGTTTCCCAATTCTTTGGATACCCTTCTCAGTCTGTTTTGCCAGTAAAATTTTACTATATGCAGTCATTAAATACAGAGATTCCTCACACATATCTCCTAATGCTCTTCTGTTTTTTATGCTTTTTGCCTAAGGCATCGCACACAAACCTACAGATCTGAGTTGACCTGTGTGCTGATTTAAAAAGGCTCATTATAAGAAATTCAAGCAATACAGAAAAGGACAAAGAAGAAAGTAAAAAACAAAATCACCTTAAAATGCCACACTCCAAAACAGCCTCCATTAACATTAAGTGAACATCATTTCAGACATCTCCCAATGCATGAGGAAATGTTGTTATTAAGTTCTCCTTTGAGAAGATGCAGTAGTGAGCAATTTTCTTCTGTCCCCTGGGTGGTGATTTCCTTCAAACTAGGTTTTAAACCTGTCTTTGCATATTATGTTCCTGTTTACTTTTTTGCTTTACTACGTTTGCATAATAGTTCACTTCTTTTCATCTTGCTCATACTTAAATGGAAAGCTGTGTTAAGTCCCTATTTTCTCTGAAATGGGGTGGATGAATTATCACACCTGCATAGTGAATAGTTGCTGGGAGTGTCAGGGCTCTATCACTTTTCAAATTTATGGCATGAGGTTCCTTCCATGTTTTGTTGTGGCTTGGTATTTTTGCTGGATTTTACTATTTTTCTTTTGGGTTCATTTTAGCAAGCATTGGAGGAGGGAAATTGTGTGATTTGACTTTATGCCACAATGTTTTTCCCTGGCAGCTGACAACATGATTTATATTTCCAGTCTGTATCTCTTTTGCTCTCTAGCTCCATATAACCAAAAGATTCATGAACATCCCCTGTTTATGTTGTGGCAATTACTGTCCTTTGCCTACCCAACAACAATTTCCTGCTCAACTTTTCCCATGCAGGTGTTTCAGGGATTCCTTAATTTTGTGGAGGAGATAAGAACTGATCTAAATGAGCAGTAGTGTTCATAATCCTGTTAGTTATTGATTGGCCTAAAGGTGGACAGGCTGTCAGCAAAAAGCAACTATTCACCACCACCACTAGTACCACAATTCTGTGAACCCTTCAGGTACAGTGAGATGGATGGCTAGAAACACTGCTCACAATGTAGTTCTCAGAAGGGGGCAGAAAAATTTTAGGTAATGTAAATATGCAAGCAGGAGAATTCATTCCACCTCATACCAGAGAAAACTGAGGACTGAACACCACTTTCCATTTAAGTATGAGCAAAACGGAAAGAAGCAGGCTATTATGCAAACATACTAAAGAAAAAAGTAAACAAGAACATAATATGCAAAGACAGATTTAAAACCTAGTTTGAAGGAAATCACCACCCAAGGAACAGAAGAAAATTGCTCACTACTGCATCTTCTCAAAGGAGAACTTAATAACAACATTTCCTCATGCATTGGGAGATGTCTGAATTGATGTTCTCTTAATATTAATGGAGGCTGTTTTGGAGTGTGACATTTTAGGGTGATTTTTTAAACTTTCTTCTTTGTCCTTTTCTGTATTGTTTGAATTTCTTATAATGAGCATTAAAAAAATGAGTACACAGGTGGTACTTAGATCCATAGGTGTATGTGAGATGTCTTAGGGAGAAAACAGAAAAAAAAGAGAAAATATCATTAGGAGAACTATTTCAAGAATTCTCTTAGTTAAATTTTGCGTATAGTACAAGTTTCTGATAAAATGGTAGGAATCTGTTATGAGAAAGTTAAACCCAGGTATTTAAACCCAGAGATGATTACATGGTAGACAGTAATCATCTCTGTGTTAAATGCTATTGAGATGTCAATGAGATGAGGACTTAGAAGTGGCCATTGAGTGAGCTTAGTAATTTTTTGTGGTATTGATATGAACAAGATCACATTTAGGAGTCGCTGAGGTTCAAACCACACTGAAGGAGGTTGAGAAGTGCATGAATAATGAGGAGAAGAGGATAGAGTTGTGTAGACTATTCTTTCAATATACTTAGGTTGAAAATACAGCAGCCCAGGGTGGATAATCAATACTTCAAGATACTGAGAATGCTGGAAGGAGAAAGAAATTACAGTTGGTAAGTGAGGTTTATATAAGAGGAGGAAGGAGACAGGTTTGATGCAAATAGATAGTCTTATGGATTTAGTTGGGGGAAGATGAGGTTGTTTCCAGTTGAAAGCTTCTATTTTATCTGTGAAGAAGGAAGACAAGGTCATTTGCTGAGTGTGAGGGGATGGTCAATGGAAATAGAGATTTGATGATAATGGAGAAGTAAATTCACAAGAAATATATGATAGAATGGTGGTTTTTAAAAATATTTACTTACTTTTAGAGAGAGGGAAAGGAAGGAGGGAAACATCGATTGGTTGCCTCCCATATGTGCCCCAACTGGGACAGAAGCCCGAAACCCAGGCATGTGCCCCAATTGGGAATCAAACCTGTGATCTGTCACCTTGTGGGACAATGCCTAATCAACTGAGCCACACCAGCCAAACAGGATCCTTGCACAGTTTAAAGGGTTCATTTGTCACCATTTATCTAGAGTGATAGTGATATGCCACATTGCATGACTTTCTGTAGCTGTGCTTGACAGCCATGTGTAAGAAGTGAGGGGATATAGTCATCCATGTTTGGGATTTGTCTAATGGTTGCAGAGAAATGTCAATAGGGAACAGTATTACCATGTATTTGCAAGACCTGAGCCATAGATTCTAATTTGGATAGGGGAAAAAAAAAGGGGTGCAGGAGTAAGGGGAAAAGAAGAAAGGGAGAAAGTATATGGGTCAGTTCTCTAAATCATGATGAAGTCTAAAAGGTATAGTGAAAGTAGTGGAGTATTAAAGTCTAAGAATAGAAAGTTTTGATCAGAGTAGGATATTTCAACAGGAATTTCTAAAGTGGAGAAATTTCACTTTATGACAAAATTTAGGATGTGATAGTAGCAAAAACAAAACAAAACTGAGATAAGCCCTGGCTGGTTTAGCTCAGTGGATTGAGTGCAGGCCTGTGAACCAAAGGATTGTTGGTTTGATTCCCAGGCAGAGCACATGCCTGGGTTGCAAGCCAGGTCCCCAGTTGGGGGCATGCATAAGAGGCAACCACACATTGATGTTTCTTTCCCTTTCTTTCCACTCCCCTTCCCCTCTCTCTAAAAACAAACAAACAAACAAATAAATATGTCGTTTTAAAAAACTGAGATAAGAGGCACAAGATGGCAGAGGACCAAATGGAAGCCACAATAACTCCCTCCCAGGACCAATCTGGAATTACAACTAAATTGTGGAGAAATTACCAAAAACTAACAACTGAACAATAGCAAGAGAGAAGACTTATAACCTTGGGCAGACAGAAGAATCAGCTTCAGCACTAACTAACTGGTAAAGAGTGTGGTGGAAACTCAAGAGGGGTGGGTGGGTGCCTACAGGTGGCAGCCCTGGAGGGATAATTAAGTAGCTGGTAAGATCCCCCTAAGACGAATGGGATCTAAACCCTAAGCTGGGACCTCCAGCACCAGGCCCAAAAAGTACACAGATAACAACCAGCTGTCAAAAGTGGCAGGGTTGCTCTCTGTCAGAGACAGATGGCTGGAGACACAAACAGCCATTTAAAGGGCCAACACACAAATTTTCATTTGCAAACACCCTGGACTCCAGCAAAAGTGGGGAGACAGTGGGCTAGAGACAACTGAGGAGAGACTGGGGACAGAAGCTTTGGGGAGAGAGCTGAGAGAATAGACTCCTGGATCCAGGTGTTTAGTCATCCCCCAGATGGCAGCAGCCATTGTGCTCAGGCAGACCACTCCCCTCCGAGCAGCAGCAGCCTGAGGGGAAACAATAGCCCTGTCCCCAACAGGGACTCTGCCCTGGCTCTGTGGCACTTAAGTCTGACTGCTGAGTGCAGTGTGACTAGATTAATAACTGAGGGAGTCAGTCACAGACAGTAGATCCCTGGCAAAGGTGGGGCAGTTTGGACTAGAGATGCTTGAGGAGAGACTGGGGACAGAGGCTTTGGGGAAAGAACTGAGAGAGTAGCCATTGGGATCCCAGTGCTGAGCCATCCCCCATACAGCAGCAGTCATCCTTCTCAGGTAGACCACTTCCTTCTGAGCAGCAGCAGCCTGAGGGGAAACAATAGCCCCAACCCCATGAGGGATTCTGCCCCACCCTGTGGTACTTAAGCCTGACTGCTGAGTGCAGAGTGACCAGATTAACAACTGAAGGGGACTGCCACAGAGTAGATCCCTGGCAGTCTCAGAGCAGGCTGCCTAAGGTCAGATGGGGTCAACATCAGACATCACCAAAGGTGGATCCAGAAAGAAAAAAAAGTGGTAAATACTAGAGGCTGCCGAGACAAAATCTACTGTGGTCTTCTTCATGATTTGTGACATTTTCTTTCCTGCATAACTTTTTAACATTCATTTCTTGTGCATCAAGTTTGTGCATATTAAGTCACTAGATTTTTTACTATAGTTTATTTCTCTCTTTTCTTATAACAGTCTTAATCTCTTTATGCCTTTATTAATACTGGTTCATTTGCTGTTGATAGTGGAATAGTGGGGAGGGAAGAGTTATTTTTGTGGTTGTGGTTTTGTTTTGGCAGCACCTGCGCAACAACACACAAGACATGATGGACAGAGTGACCCTCAGTCAACCAGTTGAAGGGAAAGACCCACTGAAGAATGACTCAAACACAATGAAAACCCAGTTACACCCAGAGAACCAACATAAATGACATAAAGGGCATCCCAACAAAGTCAAGTACAGGAGATCAAGGAGACTACACAACTGAATCTGACAGATCTCCTACCATAAAAGTTCACACCGCAATCTCAGGGAGTCAAAGCAGATCAATTTAAGAAGCAGAAGCAAACAAAAAGAGTCTTACAAATAATGGGAAGACAAAGAAACAACCCCAGTAAAATATAAAGGAGGAACCCTCAGAAGGAATGCTAAATGAAATAGAGTCAAGTCAACTCTCAGGTGTTGAGTTCAAAACAGTGGTTATAAAGAGGCTCAATGAGCTCACTGAGAATTGCCAAAAACTACAGGGAACCTATGAGGAACTTACTGAAAACTATATCAGCATGAAAAAAAAAAAAAGAAAAAAGACATATAAACTATCAACAAGAGACAGGAGGAAATGAAGAATACAATTTCTGAATTGAAGAATACAGTAGAAGGGGTCAAAAGCAGGCTAGATGAAGCAGAGGATAGAGTCAGTGAGCTAGAGGACAAGGTAGGAAAAAACTCCCAGAAAGGACAAGAAAAGGAAAAAAATATTTAAAAAGAATGAAGAGGCGTTAAGGGAACTGCAGGACAGTATGATACATAATAATATCCATACAATAGGGATATCAGAAGGAGAAGAAGAAGAGCAAGGTATAGAGAACCTGTTTGAAAAAGAAATGATGGAAAACTTCCCTAATTTGGTGGGAGAAAAAGTCACACAAATCTTGGAAGCACAGAGGGTCCCAATCAAGAGGAACCCAAATAGGCCCACTCCAAGACACATCATAATTAAAATGGCAAAATTCAAAGACAGAGAGAATCTTAAAGGCAGCAAGGGATAAACAGGAAGTAACATACACGGGAGCCCTGAAAAGGGTAGCAGCTGATTTCTCAACAGAAACACTACAAGCCAAAAACGAATGGAAATAAATATTCCAAGTAATGACAAGCAAAGGCCTGCAACCAAGACTACCCTACCCAGCAAGCCTCTCAATTAAAATGGAAGGTGAAATAAGGAGTTTCTCAGACAAAAGAAGGCTGAAAGTATACACCCCCACCAAACCAACACTGCAAGATATGCTAAAGTGACTGCTTTAAGAAGATGAAGAAAAGGACTGGTAGAGAGAGGAACACAGGTACAAAGGGGAAAAATGAATAGGTACCTATTATTATTGGTAACCTGAATAATAACCTTAAATTTAAATGTATTAAATTCTCCAATAAAAGACATAGGGTAGCTGAATGGATCAGAAAGCATGATCCACACATATGCTGCCTACAAGAGATGCACTTCAGAACAAAAGATCTACACAAACTGTAAGTGAAGGGTTGGAAAAAAATATTCCAAGCAAATGGACAGGAGAAAAAGCTGGGGTAGCAATACTTATATCAGAAAAAAATGGACTTCAAAACAAAGGCCATAAAAAGAGACACAGAAGGGCACTTCATAATTCTCAAGGGAAGAATCCATCAAGAAGGCATAAACATTATAAACATGTAAGTACCCAACATAGGAGCACCCAGATATATAGGGAATATCTTGGTAGACATCAAGAAAGATATAGACAACAACACACTTATACTAGGGGATTTTAACAACCCACTGTCAAAAATGGATAGATCTTCCAAACAAAATATCAACAAGGATATTGTAGCATTTAACAATGTCCTAGATCAAATGGACTTAACTGATTTTATATATATATATATATATATATATATAATCAGTTAATATATATATATATATATATATATATATATATATATATAGCCTTTCATTGCAAAGAAGTAAAATACACATTGTTTCAAATACACGTGGAACATTTTCTAAGAGAGACTACATGATAGAACACAAAACGAGCCTCAACAATTCCAAAAAAATTGAAATCATATCAAGCATTTTCTCAGACACAAAGGCCTGAAACTAGAAAACAACTTCAAGGACAAAACTCAAACAACACTCAAATTCCTGGAGATTCAATAGCATGCTGTTAAACAATGAATGGATTAATAATGAGATCAAGGAAGAAATAAAAAAATTTCTGGGAAGACATGAAAATGAACACACAACAGTCCAAAACTTATGGGACACAGTGAAGGCAGTCCTGAGGGGAAAGTTCATACCAATATGGGCCTACCTAAAAAAGGTAGAAACGTTTCAAATAAATAACCTAACCCTACATCTTCAAGAACTGGAGGAACAACAAGCAAAGTCCAGAGAGAGTATAAGGAAGGAAATAACCAAGATAAGAGCAGAATTAAATGATATAGAGACTAAAAGAACAATCCAAAGGATCAATAAATTCAGCAGTTCATTCTTTGAAAAGGTAAACAAAATTGACAAGGCTTTAACCAGAGTCATCAAGAAAAAAGAGAGAGGACCCAAATAAACAAAATCAGAAATGAAAGAGGAGAGATTACAACTGATATTACAGAAATACAAAGGATTGTAAGAAATTACTACAAACAACTATTTGCCAAGATATTTTAAAACATGGGCAAAATGGACAAATTTCTAGAAAAATATAATGTTCCAAAACTGAATGAAGAAGAAGCAGAAAGCCTGAACAGACCAAGAACAGCAGGTGAAATCAAAGCAGTAATCAAAAAACTCCTGGCACACAAAAGCCCTGGACCAGATGGTTTCACGGGAGAATTTTACAAAACATTTAAGGAAGAGCTAACCCTTATCCTTCACATACTACTCAGAAATATCCAGTAGAGGGAAGACTCTCAAACTCTTTTTATGAAGCCAGTGTCATCATAATCCCAAAACCAGATAAAGACACAACAAAGAAAGAAAACTTCAGGCCAATACCGCTGATGAACATAGATGCTGAAATCTTCAACAAAATATTGGCAAAATAGATCCAGCAATACATTAAAAAGATCATACACCATGATCAAGTGGGGTTCATCCCAGGGATACAAGGATGGTACGATAGTCACAAATCAATAAACGTAATATGTCGCATAAACAAAATGAAAGACAAAAATCACATGTTCATATCAATAGATGCTGAAAAAGATTTGATAAGGCACAGCTCCCATTAATGATAAACACACTCAGCAAAGTGGGAGTAGAAGAAGCATACCTCAACATAATAAAAGCCACATATGAGAAATCTATAGCCAACATCATACTCAATGGGAAAAAATGAAAAGCTTTCCCACTAAGATGAGGAACAAGACAAGGATGTCTGCCTTCACCACTTCTATTCAACATAGCATTGGAAGTCCTAGCCACAGTGATCAGACAAGAAAAGAAATAAACAGCATCCAAATTGGAAAGGGGGAAGGAAAACTGTCATTGTTTTCAGATGACATAATAGTGTACATAGAAAATCCTATAGACTCTACCAAAAAACTACTTGACCTAATCAGTGAATTTGGCAGAAGGGCAGGACAGAAAGTCAATATTCAAAAATCAAAGGCATTTTTGTACACTGATAATGAATATCAAACAGAAATTAGGGAAAAAATCCCATTTGAGATAGCAACAAGAAAAATAAAGTACCTAGAGATAAACCTAACCAAGGAGGCAAAAGACCTGTACTCAGAAAACTACACAATACTGAAGAAAGAAATTCGGCCCTGGCTGGCGTAGCTCAGTGGATTGAGCGCGGGCTGGGAACCAAAGTGTCCCAGGTTCAATTCCCAGCCAGGGTACATTCCTGGGTTGCAGGCCATAACCCCCAGCAACCGCACATTGATCTCTTTCTCTCTCTCCCTCCCTGCCTCCCTCCCTCCCTCCCTCCCTTCCCTCTCTAAAAAACTAAATAAATAAAATCTTTAAAAAAATCATAAAAAAAAGAAATTAAAGGAGACACAAACGAATGGAATCATATAATGTGTTCATGGGTTGGAATAATTAACGTCATCAAAATGTCTGTACCACCCAAAGCAATTTATAGATTCAGTGCAATCCCTATTAAAATACCAATGACATATTTCACAGATGAAAAACAAACATTCCAAAAAGGCATATGGAACTATAAAAAATCCCAAATAGCTGCAACAGTTTTGAGAAAGAAGAACAAAGTAGGAGGGATCTCAATGCCTGATATCAAACTATATTACAAGGCCACAGTAATCAAAACAGTCTGGTACTGGCATAAGAACAGACACATGGAGCAATGGAACAGAATAGAGAGCCCAGATATAAACCCATGTCTCTATGGTCAATTAATATTCGACAAAGGGGGAGGAAGCATAAAATAGAGTAAAAGTAGCCTTTTCAACAAATGGTGTTGGGAGACCTGGACAGCCACATGCAAAAAAAAAATGACTCGACGGTCTTAAGATGGTGGCTTTGTTGGAGGGACCATGATCCCCTTCCTCTGTGCAGGGGTGAGGAACTTGCGGATCGGCGGAGGAACAGAGCAAGGGGCCTAGGATATCAAAACATTTATGAAAATAGGACATCAAAAATTATAGCGGACATTGAAAAACCAGACGGTAAAGAGACTGCTTCAGGACAACAGGGACCCAGGGATCAGTGCGGGGACCAGGGGGGTTGCAGACCCCAGGCCTGGTGCTCCCGGATCTGCCTTAGGGCACCTGGGAGAGCAGAGTCACTGCTCCCTCCCCGGACAACGGGGGTTGAGGAACACCAGGGGAGACGTTGTTACTTGAAAGCACAGAGAGGGGAGTTGGACTGGGAGACAGTCACGCAGGGGCTGCAGGCACCCACGCATAGCCCTGGGAGGGGCGAGTGCCCCCAGCCTGTGCGACCAGGGGCGGCCTGGATGTGCGCCCACACCCCCAGCCCAGTGGGAGTGTGGATCTGTGGAAAACCCAGACCCCGCAGCCCTGAACAAAGAAAGCGCACGGGGGTCCGTGGGTTTCTGGAGCCTGCAGTGGTGGACTGGGGGAAGTGCGCACCCCTTTGGGATTCCCAGCTCTCGCGCTGTAAACCCAGAAGGGACACAGTGCTTTGGGGGTTCCTGGAGCCCACAATGGGGAAATTGGTGGAAGTGCACACCCCTTCTCGATCCCCGGAGCTTGCACCATGAACCCAGAAAAGATGCAGGAGCTCTGCAGGGCCCCAGAGCTGAGGAGACGGTGGCAGTGGGCTCCGGAGAGCATGCTCCGGAGTGCCCAGGGTCCTGCAGAGGGAAGTCGGATTGGCACTGGGGAGAGTGCCCTGCTGGCCCTGGGGACAGTACCCCAGAGACTGACTAGGGTTTGACTGGGAAGAGTGATAAGCATTCCAAACGCCCCTCAGCCTGCTGAAGCCAGCAAGGCCAGAAAAACTGGTCTGGCCAGTAAAAAACCAACAAGAGGGTTTTTTTGGTTTGTTTTTGTTTTTGTTTTGTTTTGTTTTGTTTTGACTGTTGTTTGTTTGATTTTATCTTGTTTTTTTTAAGTGACTTTTTATTTTTTAATTCTTATTATTTTTATATCTCTCAATTCCTTATGTTTCTCTTCCTTTCATCCTAGTATTATTCCCTCCACTCCAAATTTATCTCTCCTGCATTCCATCTTCTGCTTTTTTCCCCTTTTTTATTGAGCTTGCAAGTTACTACAAATTTGTATTATATACTTCTCACTTTTCGGACATTTTTTATTTTAATAGTATTTTGGTATTCTTTTTCTTTCTGTATAGTCTTTGCTTGGCTGGTTATACTGTCATTTGATAGGTTCCCCCTGTTATCTCAGTCACAGTGTGTTGATAATTTACTGTCCTTCATTTGTGTTCCATTAGTACACCTCTCAAGGTTCTATACTCCTTATCCTTGTTATCTAGATCTCATGGATTCTGCCACATGATTGTTGCTTTAATATTACTGTAAATAAGACCTGGTTCATACAATTGTAAATACTACTCAACACCCCTCCCTGATGTCAGCCCACTTCACAATTTCCTGAACTATATTATTCTGGGGGTTGTCTGTATTCTTTTACACACTACTCCTATTTACTAATCTTTATTCCCACCCTAGCTCAGAATCTGACCTCCCACAGCCTCACAGCTTTCTAGATCCAACTAACAATCCATTTGTGCCCAATAAGAGTCTTATCTTCTTTCCATCCTTTCTAAAATGTGGCTAGTGAGATGGAAGATCACAGATAACACTATAAGTAGCCAAAGGATATCTCATCTCTTCTCTACTGGCTGCTAATGTAAACATCATAGAATACTGTCTTGCTGTCTTAAACCATTTTTGCCTCATTCCTCCAACTGATCACAAAAAAGAGTAGCGGTAAGCTGTGAACACCAGGATACATGAAGGAGACTGCACCACTGAATCTCATAGGTATTCTACCACAGAAGTTCACACCATAATCACAGGGAACCAGAACAGATCAATTTAAGAAAGATTAGTTCAAGAAGAGTCTCATGAACAATGAGAAGACAAAGAAACAATCCCCAAATGAAGGAAAAGGAGGAAGCCTCAGAAAAAAATGCTAAATGAAATAGAGGCAACTCAACTATCAGATATTGAGTTCAAAACAATGATTACCAGGAAGCTCAATCAGCTACCAGATACTACAGGGAAGCTACAACGATCTCACTGCAAGTTATATAAACATGAAAAAGGAAATAGAAACTATCAACAAGGACCAAGAAGAAATGCAGAATACAATTTCTGAACTGAAGAACACAGTAGAAGGAATGAGAAGCAGGACTGATGAAGCAGAAGACCGGATTAGCGAATTGGAGGACAAAGTAGAAAAGAACACCCAGAAAGAGCAAGAAAAGGAAAAGAGGCTCAGAAAGAATGAAGGGGGATTAAGAGAAATGCAAGACAATATGAAATGTAATAATAGCCGTATAATTGGGATACCAGAAGGAGAAGAAGAGTAAGGGATAGAAAACCTATTTGAAAAAGTAATGATGGGAAACTTCCCTAATTTGATGAGAGAAAAAGTCACTAAAATCCAGGAAACACAGAGAGTCCCAATCAAGAGGAACCTAAAGAGGCCCACCTCAAGACACATAATAATTAAAATGGCAAATTTTAAAACAAAGAGAGAATCTTAAAGGTAGCAAGGGAAAAACAGGAAGTAACATACAAGGGAACCCCAATAAGGCTAACAGCTGACTTCTCAATGGAAACAGTCCAAGCCAGAAGAGAATGGCAAGAAATATTCCAAGTAATGAGAACCAGAGGCCTGCAACCAAGGTTACTTTACCCAGCAAGGCTCTCAATCAAGATAGAAGACCAAATAAGCAGCTTCCCAGACAAAAGAAGTCTAAAAGAATACACCTCCACCAAACCAGCTCTGCAGGAGATGCTAAAGGGACTACTTTAAGGAAAGGAAGGAAAGGGAGAGAGGGAGAGGGAGAGGGAGAGGGAGAGAGAGAGAGAGAGAGAGAGAAGCACATGTACATAAAAGGCAATGAATAAGTACCTATCAATAATAACCTTAAACGTAAATGGATTAAATGCTCCAATCAAAAGACATAGAATAGCTGAATGGATAAGAAAACATGACCCACACATATGCTGCCTACAAGAGACCCACCTCAGGATAAAAGACCTGCAAAGGCTGAAAGTGAAGGGCTGGAAACAAATTTTCCAAGCAAATGGACAGGAAAAAAAAAAAAGCCGGGGTAGCAATACTCATATCAGACAAAATAAACTTCAAAAAAAGGGCCATAAAGAGAGACCCAGGTCACTTCATAATACTCAAGGGAAGAATCCACCAAGAAGACATAAATATTGTAAATATATATTCACCCAACATAGGAGCACCCAAATACATAAAGAAAATCTTAGAGGACTTCAAGAAGGATATAGACAGCAACACAATTATAGTGGGGGATTTCAACACCCCACTATCAAAAATGGACAGATCTTCTAAACAAAATATCAAAAAAGATGTCATGGCATTGAACAATACCCTAGGTGAAATGGACTTAACTGTTATATACAGAACCCTCCATCCCAAAGAAGCTAAATACACATTCTTTTCAAATGTACACAGAACATTTTCAAATTTAGACCACATGATAGGACACAAAACAAGCCTCAACAATTTCAAAAAAATTGAAATCATACCAAGCATTTTCTCAGATCACAAGGGACTGAAGCTAGAAACCAACCCCAGGGGAAAAAAACCAAAACACTCAAAATCTTGGAGATTAAATAGCATGCTATTAAAAATGAATAGGTCAAGAATGAAATTAGGGAAGAAATCAAAAGGTTTCTGGAAACAAATGAAAATGAACTCACAACAACCCAAAACTTATGGGACACAGCAAAGGCAGTCCTGAGGGTGAAGTTCATAGTGATACAGGCATACCTAAAAAAGACAGAAATATTTCAAACAAACAACCTAACCCTACGTCTACAAGAACTCGAGGAACAACAACAAAGACAGCCCAGAGCAAGTGGAAGGAAGAAAATAACCAAGATCAGAGCAGAATTAAATGACATAGAGATTAAAAGCACAATTCTAAGGATCAATGAATCCAGAAGCTGGTTCTTTGAAAAGATAAACAAAAGCGACAAGCCTTTAAGCACACACATCAAGAAAAAAAGAGAGAAGACCCAAATAAACACAATCAGAAATGAAAGAGGAGAGATTACAACTGATACCAGAGAAATTCAAAGGATTGTAAGAAATTACTATGAAGACCTGTATGCCAAGAAATTTGAAAACTTAGGTGAAATGGACAAATATCTAGAAAAATATAATCTTCCAAAACTCAATGAAAAAGAAGCAGAAATCCTGAACAGACCAATAACAGAAAAAGAAATTGAAGCACTATTCAGAAAACTCCTGACACACAAAAGCCCTGGACCAGATGGTTTCATAGGAGAATTCTACAAAGCATTCAAGGAAGAGATAACCCTTATCCTTCTTAGACTATTTCAAAAAATCCAAAAAGATAGAAGACTCCCAAACTCTTTTTATGAGGCCAACATCATCCTAATCCCAAAACCAGATAAAGACACAACAAAGAAAGAAAACTTGAGGCCAATATTGCTGATGAACATTGATGCTAAAATCCTCAACAAAATTCTGGCAAACCATATCCAATAATACATTTAGAAGATCATACACCATGACAAAGTGGGATTCATTCCAGGGATGCAAGGATGGTACAATATTCGCAAAACAGTAAATGTAATACATCACATAAACAAAAGCAAAGACAAAAACCACATGATCATATCAATAGATGCAGAAAAAGCATTTGATAAGGCATAGCACCCATTTATGATAAAAACACTCTGCAAAGTGGGCATAGAGGGAGCATTCCTCAACATAATAAAGGCCATATATGAGAGACCTACAGCCAACATCATACTCAATGGGCAAAAATTAAAAGCTTTTCCACTAAGATCAGGAACAAGACAAGGCTGTCCACTTTCACCACTTCTATTCAATATAGTACTGGAAGTTTTAGCCACAGTGATCAGAGAAACAAAAGAAATAAAAGGCATCCAAATGGGAAAAGAGGAAAGAAAACTGTCACTGTTTGCAGATGACATGATAGTGTACATAGAAAATCCTTTAGACTGGCAAAAAGCTGATTGACCTAATAAATGAATTTGGCAAAACAGCAGGATACAAAGTCAATATCCAGAAATCAAAGGCATTTCTGTACACCAACAATGAAGCAGCAGAAGCAGAAATCATGAAAAAATCCCATTTGAAATAGCAAAAAGAAAAATAAAATACCTAGGAATAAACCTAACCAAAGAGGTAAAACACCTATATTCAGAAAACTACATAACTCTGAGGAAAGAAATCAAGGAAGACACAAACAAATGGAAACATATACCATGTTTATGAATTGGAAGAATTAATATCATCAAAATGTCCATATACACAAAGCAATTTACACATTCAATGCAATACCTATTAAAGTACCAATGGCTTATTTCACAGACATGGAACACTTCAAAAATTTATGTGAAACCATAAATGACCCCGAATAGCTGCTGGGATTTTGAGAAAGAGGAGTAAAGTAGGAGGGATCACAATACCTGACACTAAACTATACTACAAGGCCACTGTAATCAAAACAGCCTGGTAGTGGCATAAAAACAGGCACATGGACCAATGGAACAGAACAGAGAGCCCAGAAATAAACCCAAGTCTCTATGGTCAATTAATATTTGACAAAGGAGGCACCAACATAAAATGGAGTAAAAATTGCCTCTTCAAAAAATGGTGTTGGGAGAACTGGACAGCTCCGTGAAAAAAAAAAAAAAAAGAAGCTAGAGCACCAACTTACACCTTATACAAAAATAAATTCAAGGTGGATAAAAGACTTAAATATAAACTGTGACACCATTAAAGTCCTAGAAGAGAATGTAGGTAGGAAAATCTCAGATATTTCATGCAGAAATTTTCTTTACTGACATGTCCCCTAGAGGAAGGGACATAAAGGAAAGTATAAAAAAATGGGACCTCATCAAAATAAAAAGCTTCTGCACAGCTAAAGAAAACAGTATCAAAATTAAAAGAGAACCAACTATATGGGTAAACATATTTGCCAATGATACCTGAGACAAGGGTCTAATCTCCAAAATACATAAAGAACTTACATGACTCCACTCTAAGAAGACAAGCAACCCAATTAAAAGATGGGCAAAAGACTTGAACAGACACTTCTCCAAGGAGGACATACAGAGCATCCAAAGACACATGAAACGATGTTCAATATCGCTAGTTATCAGAGAGATGCAAATTAAAACCACAATGAGATACCACTTCACACCAGTCAGAATGGCCATCATAAACAAAGCAACAAACAACAAGTGTTGGAGAGGTTGTGGAGAAAAGGGGACCCTAGTGCACTGTTGGTGGGACTGCACTCTGGTACAACCACTATGGAAAGCAGTATGGAACTTCCTCAGAAAACTAAAAATGGCTCTGCCTTTTGACCCAGCAACTCCACTGCTGGGACTATATCCTAAGAACACTAAAACACCAATACAAAAGAACCTTTGCACCCCAATGTTCATAGCAGCACAATTTACAATAGTTAGGTGCTGAAAGCAACCTAGATGCCCATTAGTAAATGAATGGATCAAAAAACTATGGTACATTTACACAATGGAATTCTATGCAGCAGAAAGAAAGAAGTAGCTCCTACCCTTTGCAACAGCTTGGATGGAGCTGGAAAGCATTATGCTAAGTGAAATAAGCCAGGCAGTGAAAGGCAAATACCATATGATCTCACCTTTAAGAGGAACCTAAACAACAAAACAAAGAAACAAGCAAAATATAACTAAAGACACTGAAACAGAGGACAGGCTGGCAGTGACCAGAGGGGAGAGAAGAGGGAATTTCAGGGGAGAATGGGAAGGGTTTCCAGGAACAAATTTAAAGGACACATGGACAAAAACAAGGGGGAGGGTGGTAATGGGAGGGAAGTGGGGAGGGTTGGGTGGGTTGGCTGGAATGGGAGTAAAGGCAGAAAACTGTACTTGAACAATGATTAAAATTAAAAAAAAAGAAATGGGTGGGGGGTGAATGACCATCGACCACCAACTTACACCATACGCAAAAATAAACTCAAAATGGATAAAAGACTTAAATATAAGTCATGACACCATAAAGGTCCTAAAGGATAACGTAGGCAGGAAAATCTCAGATATTCCATGCAGCAATATTTTCACCAATATGTCCCCTAGATCAAGGGACAAAAAGCAAAGAATAAATAAAGGGGACTTCATCAAAATAAAAAGCTTCTTCACAGCTAAAAAAAAATCAGCAAAATGAAAAGGGTACCAACCGTATGGAAACACATCTTTGCCAATGATACCTCAGACAATCATTTGATCTCCAAAATCTATAAAGAACTCACATGACTGAACTCCTGGAAGACAAACAACCCAATGAAAAAAAGGCAAAGGACATGTGCAGACTTCTCCAAGGAGAATATACAGAGGGCCCAGAGACATGTGAAAGGATGCTCAGCATCACTAGCTATCAGAGACATGCAAATTAAAACCACAGTAAGACACCACTTCATGCCAGTCAGAATGGCCATCATAAATAAATCAACAAACAACAAGTGCTGGTGAGGTTTTGGAGAAAAGGGGACCCTAGTACACTTTTTGTGGGAATGTAGACTGGTGCAGCCACTGTGGAATACAGTATGGAATTTCCTCAAAAAACTAAAAATGGAACTGCTTTTGATTTGGCAATTCCACTGCTGGGATTATACCCTAATCCTGAATCCTGAAACACCAATCCAAAAGAACCTATGCACCCCAATCAATGTTCATAACAGCACAATTTACAATAGCCAATGCTGGAAGCAACCTAAGTGCCCATCAGTAAGTTAGTGGATTAAAAATTTGTGATACATTTACGTGATGGAATACTATGCAGCAGAAAGAAAGGAGCTCCTGCCCTTTGTGACAGCATGGATGGAACTGGAGAATATAATGCTAAATGAAATGAGACAGGTGGTGAAAGACAAATACCATATGATTTTGCCTATAATTGGAAACTAATGAACAAAGGAAACAAGCAAGCAGAATATAACTAGAGACATTGAAATAAAGAACACATTGACAGTAACCAGAGGGGAGGTGGGAGAGTATAATGGTGGGCAGAGAAAGGAGAAGGTTCATCAAGGAACATGTATAAAGGGCATATGGACAAAGACAAAGGTGGGTGGGATCAAGGGTGGAAGGTGGGGATGGCTGGCATTGTGGGAGTGGTAGGGGGGAAATAGAGACAACTGTATAGGTACAAGAATAAGAAAAAAAGAACTGAGATAAGTGGAGGAAGAGCACATTAGAGATGAGGTCATATAAAGGGGAACCAAGTTGTTGGATATGTTGAATATTGAATTTATCCATGATGAAGGGAGGAGTTGAGATGAAGAGGACTGTGCCAAAGTTATAAATGTATGAACAGTGTGTGTCTTATAGTTTTATAAGGAACAGTGATGAAGAATGGTGGAGCCAAATGGCAGAAGCCTCAAGGGACAATGGCCCTTTTATGATAGAGAGGGAGTATTTGTTGTCAGTAGTACTCTGGAGTTATAATGACACCATCTTTATGTCTCCACTCTGTTACATGTGGGGAGTACAAGAATGAGCAGCCCTGGCTGCCTCACTGCAGAGCACTGATATAGATAAAGGGTGACTGGACATAGCTAGGGTTGATCAAAGCAGAAAGAGAAAAGTTGTAAGAGAATCTGTGCATCACAGAGCAGAAGTCCCAGGGAGCATGTTGTAAAGATCTGAGAGAGCAAGGAGAAGGCGTATAAAGCAGTACATGAAGGGAGAGTAATCCAGAGCATTAGAGAGAAAACAAGTGAGAAAATGCAATGATTTGACAGTGAAAAGGAAAACAGGAATTGGAGGTAGGATGGCATCGGCTAGGTCACTAGATTGTGAAGATAGTAAAACCTGATCATAGGTTAATGGACACTAATACTGAAAATTTTTGTTTTGAGTATGCAAAAGTTTGTTATTGTATTTTTTGCAATTACAAAATACTTTTGCCCACCCTCTGTATCTATGTATTCCTATAATATATTTTTAAAATTACTTTACTGTTGAATTACAGTTGTCTGCATTTTCTCCCCACCACTCCCCCCAACACATGGACAAAACCAAAGGGGAGGGTGGAAGCAAGGGAGAGAGGTGGGTTTGACTGGAGTGAGGGGGAGTGGTGGGGAGATAATACAGAAAATTTTGTTGCAAACTGTTAGAGAAACTCTAGGGCCAACATAATGGATCATGTGTTTCTGGTCCTAGAAACTTCAAGGACATTCATAGTATAACTGTAGATGCAGTGATATTGCCTAGTGCACTGGGTCTGGGGCAGTGGAGAGGATGCTGAATGGTCAGGTACTGTATCTAAATCATGACATGCTTCTATGGATGGGCATCAGTATTAGCAAGTGCATGGTCCTGGGAGTTGGCCATAGTGATAAAAGTGGAGAAAATGTTATAAGGAGTTAATTTAGGTTCAGAGAGTTTAACTTGCCAAGGTCACAGCTGACAAGACTAGCAGTGCCAAGACTCAAAATAAGATCTATGCCTGTTAATCTGCAATATTTCAAAATAAAAAGTTTTTAAAAGGCTTTAAAAAATCAGATCTGTATGATTCTGAACCACCACACTGATTTTTCACAGAAAGGGCTACCTACAAAAGAAAAAAGTATCAAACTAACTTCATTGGTTTCATACCCAAATCTGAGTGATAGATAGTGGATCAATTTCTGGCATCACATTATGGGCAAGAGTCTTTCAAAACAAAATCAAAATTGACAGATCACCAGTAGGAGTTGTATCACCAGAAAAAAACCCAAGCCTTGAGAACAGGAGCTTGTGTCTGACTTAACTGAGCAGGGAAGAGAATCCTAGCTCTTCTGGAAATCCCAGGGCTCTGGGAGAAAGATGCCAGCCCCAGCCAGAGATATGCTGATGTATACATACTGTCTTCCCAGGACTGTCCCTGAAGGACAAGGACAAGTGAAATCTGCCAGGGGAAAGATTTGCTGACAAGAGACTTATTTCTCTTCCAAGGATGTGTCCAACAACTGATGACCACGATAATCACTGTTCTGTCACTTATATGCCTGGTTGGATACAATATATGCATGTGCACAGAACTGATGATGCTGAGCTAAAGGTTTCTTTGTTATCTTTTGAATTAGAAGTTTTGTTGTGGTAGTACTGTTTTTCTTCTGCCATTTTGATGAGTCAGTCCTCTGAGTCTACCAAGAATTTGGTTTATTTTGGTATAATTTTATGGTATTAAGATGATACCAGGTGGTGAAAGACAAATACCATATGATTTCACCTATAAGTGGAACCTAATCAACAAAACAAACAAGCAAACAAAATACAACCAGAGACACTGAAATAAAGAACAAACTAACAGTAATCAGAGAGGAAGGGGGAGGGGATAATGAGGGGAAGAAGGGGAAGGGTCATCAAGGAACATGTGTAAAGGACCCATGGACAAAACCAAAATGGGATAGGATAGAGGGTGGGAGGAGGGGATGGGTGGGGCAGGGATGTGTAGTGGGATGAAAATGAAGACAACTGTACTTGAACAACAATAAAAAAAGATATGATTGTCAGAGGACACAGAGATAATGGAATATCTCCCTAGACCACTATAAGTACTTCCTATGAAGTTCTAAATGGAACAAAGTACACAGGGGAAAATAACAAATTAAAAAATAAGATGCAACTCTAAATACCCCATAGGTTGCTAGCACTTTCTCCTATAATGATAGTATCCCAGATCTACCTCAAAGTATTATCCAGTTATTTCTCTTTTTTAGATTCCCTGTCATGTTCTATCCTGGCCACTAAGTCTCTCTAAATATCCAATATCCTAAATTTAAAAATTTTAGGTGAGTTTTGCCTTTTTGAACTATATATAAATGGAGTTATATATACAATGATATAGTCTTTTGTCTCTGACTTCTTTTGATAAACAACTGTGAGATCCAATCTTGTTGTGTCTAATAGTAGTTCATTTATTATCATTATTACAGAATTATATATACATCTTGTAATGTGATTTTTGTTAAAATGAGGAAGATTTCAAAGGAGGCTTTAAAAAATCATTGATATGGGAGGTGAAGAAAGTGTTGATGATTGACTTCTGATTTGGTAGGGAAAACTTACAAGTAATTATTTTAAAACCTTTAGTAATGCAGAGATATCAATCACAACATTATTTACCAAGGCAAAAATTCATCAAATAAGGCAATCAGTCAGAATTACATATTTATTTTAGAGGCCATTTTCACAGGACATGGCAAAAACTGGGACACCTGTAATAGCAAAATCAATAAAATATAATAAAAAAAATAAATAGTATGAGATGAAGAATGCTCTCTGTATTTACAGAGGGAAGGGGCAGCTTCTACATTTCTGAGACTCTCTTTTTAAACACAATATTTCTATTGTTAAATGAAACATAGATGTAGAAATCTACATGGATCAAATGTGTGGCTTAATGAATTATTAAAGTGTGAAAACCATGCAGGTATGAACTAGAACTTTGCCAGTCACCCAACAAGCCCCTTTCATGTGCCCCACCTCACTCACAGGCCCTCCTGCTTCAATAAGAAACTATTATCCTGACTTTTACAGTAGTTGCTTCCTTATAATATTTTTGTAGTTTTATCACCCAAATGTGAATCCCTTGACACTATATTAAATATTGTCCAAAAAGTTATAAATCCCTTCCTTCATCTTTTTCACTTCTTTATCACTTATATTTATACTGATAATATTACCAATATAATTACTGGATGTATTAAAGCATTTTTGGCACATTTTCTCCCCATTTCCTCTGACAACAATTTTTAAAATGTCATACTATATTCACATTATCAGAGCATATAACCTACATAATACTCTCTCCCACTTAACTCATATTGATTTTTAGTTCTACAATAATTATATATTTAATGCTCACAACCGGTCTTTATATCTAGTTATAAACATATATCTAGAGCTGATTCCGGGAAGGGCTCATGAGAATGATTTTCTGAGTTGTGCATATTGATAATAGTTTCTTTGAGTTATTAATACCTGAAAGTCAGTTTTTCTGGATATAAAATCCTTAGTTCACACTTTATTTCTTCTTTTTAAAATTAAATTTATTGGGGTGACATTGATTAATATTGGTCATATATGTTTCAAGTGTACATTTCTCTGACAAAATGATCTGCGTATTGCATTGTGTGCCTAGCACCCAAAGTCTACCATCTTTTATCAGCATGTATTTGCCTCCCCCTTTACCTTTAATATATTAAATGTAACCCCATTTTCCTCTGGTAAAAGATGCTTGTGTTGAAATCTGATGATAATTTAAATTTCATTTTTAATTATTTCTTATTTCATTTTAAATATATTTTATTGGTTGTGCTATTACAGTTGTCCCATTCCCACTTTATTCCCCTCTGCCCTGCACACCCCCTCCCAGCTGCATTCCCCTTCTCTTAGTTCACAACCATGGGTTGTACATATAAGTTCTTTGGCTTCTCCATTTCCTATACTATTCTTAACCTTCCTCTGTCTATGTTGTACCTACCACTTATGCTACTTATTCCCTGTAACTTATGCCCCATTCCATCCTCCCTCTCCCTGCTGATAACCCTCCATGTGATCTCCATTTCTGTGATTATGTTCCTGTTTTAGTTGTTTGCTTAGTTTGTTTTTGTGTTTGTTTTTAGGGTTGGTTGTTGATACTGTGAGTTTGTTGTCATTTTACTATTCATATTTTTCATCTTCTTCTTTTTCTTAGATAAATCCCTTTAACATTTCATATAATAAGGGCTTGGTGATGATGAGCTCCTTTAACTTGACCTTATCTGGGAAGCACTTTACCTGCTCTCCCATTCTAAATGATAGCTTTGCTATATAGAGGATTCTTGGATGTAGATACTTGCCTTTCATGACTTCAAATACTTCTTTCCAGCCCCTTCTTGCCTGTAAGGTTTCTTTGGAGAAATCAGCTGACAGTCATATGGGAACTCCTTTGTAGGTAACTGTCTCCTTTTCTCTTGCTGCCCTTAAGATTCTCTCCTCCTCTTTATCTTGGCTAATGTAATTATGATGTGCCTTGGTGTGTGCTTCCTTGGGTCCAACTTCTTTGGGACTCTGAGCTTCCTGGACTTCCTGGAAGTCTATTTCCTTTGCCAGATTGGGGAAGTTCTCCTTCATTATTTGTTCAAATAAATTTTCAATATCTTGGTCTTTCTCTTTGTGGTACCCCTATGATTCAGATGTTGGAACATTTAAAGTTGTCCCAGAAGTTCCTAAGCCCTCCTCATTTTTTTGAATTCTTGTTTCTTCATTCTGTTCTGGTTGAATGTTTATTTCTTAGTTCTGGTCCAATCCACTGATTTGAGCCCTGGTTTCCTTTCCTTCATGGTTGGTTCTGTGTACATTTTCCTTTATTTCACTTTTCAGAGCTTTCACTTTTCCCTCTATTTTTTGACCATACTCAACCATTTCTGTGAGCATCCTGATTACCAATGTTTTGAATTGTGCTTCTGATAGGTTGGCAATCTCTTCCCCACTTAGTTGTGTTTTTTCTGGAGCTTTGATCTGTTCTTTCACTTGGGACATTTTTTTTTGTCTTGGTATGCCTGTTATGTAGTAAGGGATAGAGCCTTACATATTTGCTAGGGCTGGGCAACCCATGTCACTGCATTGTGGCACTATATGAGGGGAGGGGTCTGAGAGGGAACATTGACTCTTGCTCCTCTCTTGGCCAGTTTTCTGTCACTTCCCCCTTTGCCCACAAGCAAATTGGGCCCTTCTGGTGCTGATTTCCAGGTGGGTGGGTTTGTGTACATTCTAGGACCCCATGGGTCTCTCCAACCAACTCTCCTTGGAGGCTGTGAGTTTCTTCTGCCACCTCAACAACGACAGGTTTTTTCCATCAGAGGTTATGAGGCTTTATTTCCCACACTGGAACCCTGGGTTGTACGGTCTGTCTCTCTCCCCAGTTGTTCCTCCCAGTTTATCTGCATGCAAATATGAGACTGCCTGGCCCACCAGCCACCACCTTGCCTGCCCCAGTCCTCCAGCCAACTCCTTCCCATAAATCCTCTATGCCCCGGTTGCCCATCCCAACCCCTCCTACCAGTCTGGATGAATGTTTCTTTTTTAACTCCATGGTTGTCAGACTTCCATATAGTTCACTTTTCTGTCAGTTCTGGTTGTTTTTTGGTTTTATATTTGTTGTTGTCCTTCTTTTGGTTGTGCGGGGAGGTACAGTGTATCTACCTACACCTCCAGCTTGGCTGGAAGTAGATTATAAAAAAATATTTTTATTTTTTAACTGCAGTTGACATATAATATTATGTTAGATTCATGTGTAAAACCCAGTGATTAGGCATTCATATAACTTACAAAGTGATCACCCCAATAAATCTGGTACCCATCTGACACCATACACAGTTATTACAATATTATTGACTAGATTCCTTATGCTGTATGTTGCATCCCTATGACTATTCTATAACTACCAATTTGTAATTCTTAATGTCTTCACCATTTACACCCAGATACCTAAACCCCTGCTACCTGCCAACCATCAAAAAGACTCATATGTACCTATGAGTCTGTGTCTGGTTTGCTTGTTCATTTATTTTTTTAAAACTTGAAAAAAGAATTTTCTTTTTTAGTAGCTCATTTTTATTGTACTTTTTTCCATTATCATTGATTCCTCTTATACTCTTTTCTACCTCTACCCACCTCATTCCCCTCAATCACCACACTGTTGTCCATGTCCATGAATCATTTTTCTTTTTTGCCCAATTCCTCCATTCCCAATCTTCCAGAGCTGTCATCCTGCTTTCTGTGACTCTGTCTCTATTTTGCTTGTTAGTTCAGTTTGTTCATGAGATTTCACATATGAATGAAATCGTATGATACTTGTCTTTCTCTAACTAGCTTATCTCACTTAGCATAATGTTCTACAGGCCCATCCATGCTATTACAAAAGGTAAAATTTTCTTCTTTTTTATGGCTGATTAGTATTGCATTGTGTAAATGTACCATAGCTATTTTTTCCAAGACACACACGAACTGAAAGTAAAGGAATGCAAAAACATATTACTTGAAAATAAAAACAAACAAATAGAAATCTTGGGTAACAATACTTATACTAGACAAAATAGACTTTAAAACAAAAGCTACAACAAGAGACAAAGAAGGACCCAACAATTCCACTTCTGGGTATTTATTTCCCCAAAACCAAAAACACTAAATCAGAAAGACAGGTGCATCCATTTGTTCATTGTATCATTATTTACAATAGCCAAGGTATGGAAGCAACTTAAATGTCCATCAGTAGGTAAATGGATAAAGAAGTGGTGCATATATACAATGAAGAACAGTCATAAATTAAAATGAAATCTCTACATTGCCAACAACATGGATGGACCTAGAGGGTATTGTGCAGAGCGAAATAAGTCAAAGACAAATGTCATATGATTTCACTTATGTATGGAATAAAAAAAAACAAATATTGAAGTATTGTCAAAATGTTAAATGAAGACATTTGTACTTGAACAACAATAAGAAAATGTTCAGTGTGTCTGCAAGTCTGTTTCTGAAGCCCTTTCTTTGTTTCATTGTCCTCAGCTTTAATAAACATCTTCTCAAAATCACCTAGACTCATGTTATATAATCTTTCTTGCATGAAGTTCAGAACCCACACACCACCAGTTGTCCTGAGGCAGACCTGTTCTTGGCCCAGAACCTGTCTGGTAACAATATGATGATAAATATTATTTTTTATCCTATTGATAGGTTGGGGTACCTTGACTGATTTTAAAATATTGAACCAGGCTTGCATACCTGGAGTAAAACTTTGTTGTGGTATATTACCCTTTTTATACATTATTGAATTTCATTTGTTAAAATTTGTGTGTGGGGGGATATTCTTGAATCTTTGTGTAGGAGGGATATTGATTTATAGTCTTTTTTGTATGCTGTCTTTGTGTTGTTTGGTGACAGTATATCTCTGCTTTCATTAAATGAATTTGGAGGTGTTCCCTCTTCTTCCACCCATGTTTATATAAAATTGGTGTTATTTTCTTTGAATATTTGATAAAATTAACCAATGAAACCATCTGGTCCTGGAGTTTTCTTTTTGGGGAAATTTTAATACACATTCATTTTCTTTAATGTGTATTCAGGTTGTTTATATTTTCTTGGCTGTGTTTTAGTAGTTTGTAGGTTTTGAGGATTGGTCAATTTCTACTAAGCTGTCAAATTAAGTGAATGTGAATTTATTTTTAGTATCTTTTTTTTTTGAATTTTTTATTGTGGTTCAAGTACAGTTGTATCCATTCCCCACCCCCAAACACAGTCCCCTGATATTTTTTGAATTTTTATAACTATGGTAAAATGTACATAACATAAAATTTACTGTCTTAACCATTCTTAAGTGTACAGTTCAGCAGTGTTAAATAAATTCACGGTGTTGTAAAAGCAATCTTAAGAACTATTTTGTCTTGCTAAACTAAGCATCTGTACCCATTAAAGAACTGCCATTGCCCTTCCCTGAGGCCTTGGAAACCACCATTCTACCCTATGTCTCTATGAATTTGACTACTCTAAATACTTCATATAAGTGGAATCATAAAGTATTTGTCTTTTTGTGACTGGCATCTTTCATTTAGCATATTGTCTTCAAGGTTCACACACTGTGTAGCATATGCCATAATTTCCTTCCATCTTATGGCTGAATAACGTTCCACTCTATGAATATACCATATTTTGTTTATCCATTCATACATCAATGGACACCTGGGTTGCTTCTCCATTTTGGCTATTGTGGAAAATGCTGTTATGAACATGGGTGTACAAATATCTCCTTGAGACCCTGATTTTAATTGTTTTGGATATATACCCAGAAGTAGAATTGCTGAATTACATGGTAATTCTATTTTCAATTTTTTGAGAAACCACCATAATGTTTTTCATAATGGCTGCAGTATTTTACATTATCACCACAGTGTACATAGTTTCAATTTTTCCACATCCTCGCTAACACATTCCCATTTCCTTTTTTTAAAAATAATATCAATTCAAAAGAACCTATGCACCCCAATGTTCATAGCAGCACAATGTACAACAGCCAAGTGCTGGAAGCAACCTAAGTGCCCATTAGGAAATGAATGGATAAAAAAACAGAGGTATATTTACACAATAGAATACTACACAGCAGAAAGAAAAAAGGAGCTCCTAACCTTTGAGATAGCATGGATAGAACTGGAGAGTATTATGCTAAGTGAAATAAGCCAGTCCATGAATGACAAATACCATATGATCTCACTTATAAATGGAACCTAATCAACAAAACAAACAAGCAAGCAAAATATAACCAGAGACATTGAAATAAAGAACACGCTGACATTAACCAGAGGGGAGATGGGGAAGTAACGGGGGGGGAGGGGGAAGGGTCGTTAAGGAACATGTATAAAGGACACATGGATAAAGCCAAAGTGGGGTATGATCGAGGGTGGGAGGTGGGGATAGCTGGGATGGGAGGAGTGGTGGAACAAAATGGAGACAGCTGTACTTGAACAGCAATAAAAACATAAAAAAATGAAACAAAATATAAAAGCTGGGGAAAAATAATAGTCATCCTAATGACTGTGAGGTAGTATCTCATTCTGGGTTTTCTTTTTCATTGTGGTTTCTATTTGCACTTCCCTAAGTACTAGTGATGTTGAGCATCTTTTCATTTTTAAAGTATATTTTATTGATTATGCTATTACAGTTGTCCCATTTTTTCTCCCCTTTCCCCTCTACCCTGTAACCCCCTTCCCACCATCATTCCCCCTCCTTAGTTCATGTCCATGGGTCATATGTATAAGCTCTTTGGCTTCTCCATTCCTTCTACTATTCTTAACCTCTCCCTGTCTATTTTGTACCTACCAATATGCTTCTTATTGCCAGTACCTTTATGCCCCATCCTCTCCACACCCCTCCCCGCTGACAACCATCCATGTGATCTCTACTTCTGTGAATCTGCTCCTGTTCTAGGGGGTTGCTTTTGTTTTTATTTTTATTTATTTATTTGGTTTGGTTGTTGATATTGTGAGTTTGTTGTCATTTTATTGTTCATATTTTTTCATCTTTTTTTTTCTTAGATAAGTCCCTTTAACATTTCATATAATAAGGGCTTGGTGATGATGACCTCCTTTAACTTGACCTTTGGTGGGAAGCACTTTATCTGCCCTTCCATTGCAAATGATAGCTTTCTTGGATAGAGTAATCTTGTATGTAAGTCCTTGCCTTCCATGACTTCAAATACTTCTTTCCAGTCCCTTCTTGCCTGTAAGGTTTCTTTGGATGGGAACTCCTTTGTAGGTAACTGTCTCCTTTTCTCTTGCTGCTTTTAAGATTCTCTCCTTCTCTTTATCTTGGCTAATGTAATTATGATGTGCCTTGGTGTGTGCTTCCTTGGGTCCAACTTCTTTGGGACTCTCTGAGCTTCCTTGGACTTCCTGGAAGTCTATTTCCTTTGCCAGATTGGGGAAGTTCTCCTTCGTTATTTGTACAAATAAGTTCTCAATTTCTTGGTCTTCCATTTCTCCTTCTAGCACTCCTATGATTCGGATGTTGGAACACTTAAAGTTGTCCAAGAGGTTAATGAGCCTCTCCTCATTTTTTTGAATTCTTGTTTCTTCATTCTGTTCTCATTGAATGTTCAGTTATTCCTTTTGGTCCAAAATATTGATCTGAGCCCCGGTTCCCTTCCTGTCACTGTTGGTTCCCTGTGCATTTTCCTTTATTTCTCTTTACATAGCCTTCACTTCTTCCTCCATTTTACAGCCATATTCAACCATTTCTGTGAGCATTCTGATTACCAGTGTTTTGAACTGTAGATCTGATAGGTTGGCTATCTCTTCATCTCTTAGTTGTATTTTTTCTGGAGCTTTGATCTGTTCTTTCATTTGGGCTATATATTTTTTTGTCTTAGTGTGCCTGTTTTGTTGTAAGGGATGGAGACTTAGGTATTTGCCAGGGCGGGGCAACCCAAGTCGGTGCACTGTGGTGCAGTCTGGATGAGCATTTCTTCCTTATCTCTTTGGTTGTTGGACTTCCATACAGTTTGAGTTTCTGGCAGTCTGGTTATTTTTTTAAATTTGTTGTTGTCCTTCTTTTGGTTGTGCGAGGAGGCAAAGTGTATCTACCTACTCCTGCATCTTCTTGAACATCTTTTCATATGCTTATGGCCATTATCTTCTTTGGAAAAAAATGTCTATTCATGTCCCTAATCATTTTTTAATGAGGTTGTATTTGTCATTGCTGAATTATAAGAGATCTTTATATGTTCTGGATATTAACCTGTTATGGGAGTATATTTCTTAAAAATTCATGTTGAAGCTCATCCTTCATATCTCAGAATGTGAATATATTTGGTGATAGGGCCTTAAAGAGGTGATTAAGTTAAAATGAAGCCATTAGTGTTGGTCATAATTCAATTTTATTGGTGTCCTTATAATAAGAAGTAATTTAGACATACAAAGGCACACCAGAGGTGCACATATACAGAAGAACAACCATGTGAAGAGGCAGCAAGAGGGTGGTCATCTGCAAGTTGAGGAGAGAGGCCTCAGAAGAACCCAATCCTGTTGGGACCTTGATCTTTGACTTACACCCCCTAGAACTGTGAGAAAATAAGTTTCTGCTATTTAAGCCATCCAACTATGGACTAAATGTGTCCCCTAAGGTTCTGTGTTGTAGTTCTAACATACAATGTGACTGTATTTAGAGATAGAGGTTTTAGGAAGTCAATAAGGTCAAATGAGGTAATTAAGGTTGGGGTCCTAATCTCATAGCATTGGTAGTCTTATAAAAAAAGGAGATCTTTCTCTTTCTCCATTTGCTGAGGAAAGACCATACACTGAGGAAAGGTCATACACTGAGGAAAGGTCATGTGAGGACACAGTGAGAAGGTGGCTGTCTGCAAGTCAGTTAGTGAGCTCTGACCAAAGCTTCTGGCCTCTGGAATTGTGAGGAAGTAAATTTCTGTTGTTTAAGTCACTGAGTCTATGCTATTTTGTTATGGCAGTCAGAGAAGACTAAGACATACCCAGTCTGTAATATTTTGGTATGCCAGTCCTAGTAAAATAGTACATAACCCCTTATCAGATCTAAGATTTGCAAATATTTTCTCCCATTACTCAGGTTTCACATGTTGATTGTACCCTTTGATACTCAGAAGGTTTTAATTTTAATGTAATCTAATTTATCTGTTTTCTTTTTTTAATGTAAAAGTTTGCCTTTATTTTTTTCATTTTATTTTTGTTCAAGTACAGTTGTCTGCCTTTTCCCCCCACCCCAGTCATCCCCTCCTCCCTTCCCTGATTCCACCTCCCGCCCTTGGTTTTGTCCATGTGTTCCTGAAAACCCTTCACCCTTTCCCCCTCATTATGTCCTCCAATCTCCTCTCTGGTTACTGTCCATTTGTTCCTTATTTCAATGTCTCTGGTTATATTTTTCTTGCTTGTTTGTTTTGTTGATTAGTTTTCACTTACAGGTGAGGTCATTAGTATTTGTCTTTTACTGTCTGGCTTATTTCACTTAGCATAATGCTCTCCAGTTCCATCCATGCTGTCTCAAAAAGTAGGCTCCTTTCTTTCTGCCATGTGGTATTCCATCATGTAGATGTACCATAGTTTTGTGATCCATTCATTTCCTGATGGACACATAAGTTGTTTCCAGCACCTGGCTATTGTGAATTGTGTTGCTGTGAACATTGGGGTGCATAGGTCCTTTTGAATTGGTGTTTCAGGATTCAGGATTAGGGTATAATCCCAGCAGTGGAATTGTAAGGTCAAAAGGCAGTTCCATTTTTAGTTTTTTGAAAAAAATCCATATAGTGTTCCACAGGGGCTTCACCTTTCTGCATTCCCACCAACAGTGTACTAGGGTTCCCTTTTCCCCACAAGCTCACCAGCACTTGTTGTTTGTTGATTTATTTATAATGGCCATTCTCACCGACATGAAGTGGTACCTCACTGTGGTTTTAATTTGCATCTCTCTGATGGCGAGCGATGCTGAACATCTTCTCATATGTCTCTGGACCCTTTGTATCTCCTCCTTGGAGAAATGTCTGTTCAGGTCCTTTGCCCATGTTTTAATTGGATTGTTTTGTCTTCCTGGAGTGGAGTGGTGTGAGTTCTTTATATATTTTGGAGATCAAGTGATTGTCTGAGGTATCATTGGCAAATATGTTTTCCTTATCTATTTGTTTTCTTTTGTTGCTTGTGCTTTAGGTGTTATATTCAGGAAATGATCAACAAACCCAATGTTGTGAAGCTTTCCCCTTAGGTTTTCTTCTAAGAGTTTTATAGTTTTAGCTTCTATGTTTAGGTTTTTGATCCATTTTGAGTTAATTTTTGTATATGGTTTAAGATAAGGCCCAAATTCAGTCTTTTGCTTGTGAATATCTGGTTTTCCCAACACCATCTGTTGAAAAGATTGTCCATTTTTCATTGTGTAGTCTTGACACCCTTGTCAAAAATCATTTAACCATATATGTGAGTGTTATGTGGGCCTTCTTTATTCCATTCCATTGACCTATATGTCTGTTTTTATGCCAGTACCACACTATTTTAATTGCCTAAGCTTTGTAATAAGTTAGGAAATCAGGAAATGTGAGACCACCAACTCTGTTCTTTTTATTATCCTTTTAATAGCTTCTGGTTGTGTTGTCATATCCACTGTTTCTTGATATTTGTGATTTATGTCTTCTTTCTTTTTGCCTTCATCAATCTTCCTAGATTTTTATAAATTTTACTGATTTGTTTAAAGAACCAATTTTTTTCTATTAATTTTCTCTAATTTTTTCCTTTTTTTTTGTTTCTGCTCTTTCATTTATTATTTCCTTCCTTCTATTTGGTTTGGGTTTGGTTTGCTCTATTACCAATTTTCTTGAGGTAGGAACTTGGATTTTTGTTTTGAGATTTTTTTTATTTTTCACTATAAATACATAGGACCACAGCTTTCATTTTCAGCATTGCTTTAATTGGGTCCAAGAGATTTTGATGTTATATTTTCATTTTATTAATTTCTATGTGCTTAATTTTTTTCCTTGATGATTTTTATTTAACCCATGAGTTATTTGGAAATGTGTTGCTTAATTTCCAAATATTTTCAGATTTTCCTGTTGTTTATCTTTTATATTTTCTAGTTTGATTCGATTATGCTCAGAATACATAGTCTGCATGACTTTTTAAAAACCATTTCAACTGTTTTAAATGTATAGTTCAGTAGTGTTAAGTACATTAACATTCTTGTGAAACGTATCTCCAGAACATTTTCATCTTGCAAAACTGAGACTCTGTACCCATTAACAACAACTCCACATTGCTTTAACCTCCAGGCCCTGGTAACCACCATTTCACTTTTGGTATCTGTAAATTTGACTACTCTAGATACCTCATGTAAATGGAATCATGAAGTATTTGTCTTTCTGTGGCTGGCTTATTTCATTTATCATAATGTCCTCAAGGTTCATCCATGCTGTAACATGTGACAGAATTTCCTTCCTTTTTAATGCATCCGTGTGATTTGGATTCTTCATATCTGCTAATATCTGTGTTCTGACTCAGAATAAGTTCTACATTGGTGAATGTTCCATGTACACTTGAATCAAACGTGTATTTTGCTATTGAGTGTTGTTTATGTCAAATAGATCCTGTTGGTTAATGGTGTGATTTTTTCATTAAAAAATTTTTATTGTTGTTCAATTACAGTTGTCGTTCTTGCTCTCCCCTGTGCTGCCCACCCCCTCCACCACATTCAATCCTCCCCGCATCAATGTCCTTGTCCATGGGTCCTTTATACATGATCCTTAACTTGACCTTTACCTTCTTTCCCCTATTATCTTCTTCCCCAATTCCCTCTGGTCACTGTCAGATTCCATGTCTCTGGTTCAGCTTTGGTGGCTTATTTGTTTTGTTCATTAGGTTTACTTATAGGTGCAATGATATGGTATTTGTCTTTCACCTCCTGGTTTATTTCACTGAGAATAATGCTCTTCAGTTACATCCATGCTGTTGTGAACGGTAGGAGTTCCTTCTTTTTTTCTGCTGTGTAGTATTCCATTCTGTAAATGTACCACTGATTTTTTTTGATCCACTCATTTACTGATGGGCATTTAGGCTGTTTCCAGCACTTGGCTATTATAAATAATGCTGCTATGATCACTGGGGTGCATAGATTATTTTTTAAAATTTTACTTATTTTATTTTTAGAGAAAGGGGGAGAAATATTGATGTGTGAGAGAAACATTGATTGGTTACCTCTCACACACCCCTAACAGGGCATCTTGCCCACAACCCAGGCATGTGCCCTGACTGGGAATTGAACTGGCAACCTTTCAGTTCACAGGCTGGTGCTCAACCCATTGAGCCACACCAGCCAGGGTAATGAATAGATCTTTTCAATTCATTTACTAAGGAATAGATCTTTTCTTGGTGTTTCAGAATTCTTGGAATATAATACCAGCAGAGGAATCACTGGGTCAGAAGGCAGTTACTTTTTTAATTTTTTGAAGAAATTCCATACTGTTTTCCACAGAGTGCACCAGTCTGCATTCCCACCAACAGTGTACTAGGGTTCCCTGTTCTCCACATCCTTGCCAGCACTTGTTTTTTGTTGATATGTTTATGATGGCCATTCTGACCAGTGTGAAGTGGTATCTCATTCTGGTTTTAATTTGCATCTGATGACTAGTGATGTTGAGCATCCTTTCATACGTCTATGGACCCTCTGTATGTCCTCTTTGGACATGTGTCTATTCAGGTGCTTTGCCTATTTTAAATTGCATTGTTTGTCTTCCTGGAGTTGAGTTGTGTGAGTTCTTTATAAATTTCGGAGATCAAACCCTTCTCCAAGGTATCATTGGCAAATATATGTTCCCATATGGTTGGTTCCCTTTTCATTTTGTTGATGTTTTCTTTAGCTGTGCAGAATCCTTTTAATTTGATGTAGTCCCATTTGTTTATTCTTTCCTTTATATCCCTTGCTCTAGGGGTCATATTGGTGAAAATATTGTTGTGTGGGATATCTGAGATTTTCCTGCCTATGTGTTCCTCTAGGACTTATGGTATCATAACTTATATATGTCTTTTATCCATCTTTAGTTTATTTTTGTGTACAGTGTAAGTTGGTAGCCTCTGCTCAGAAAACTACAGAACACTGAAGAAAGTAATTAAGGAAGACACAAATAAATAGAAGAATATACCAGTTCAGGGATTGGAAGAATTAACATCATTGAAATGTCCATGCTACCCCAAGCAATTTATAGATTTAGTTCAATCCCTATTAAAATACCAATGACATATTTTACAGGTATAGAACAAACATTTCAAAAATTTATTGGAAGCATAAATGACCCTGAGTAGCCTCACCAGTTTTGAGAAAGAAGAACAAAGTAGCAAGGATCACAATTACTGATATCAAACTATATTACAAAGCCACTGTAATAAAAACAGTGTGGAACTGGCATAAGAACAGACACCTAAATCAATTGAACAGAATAGAGAGCCCAGAAATAAACCCATACCTCTACGTTCAATTAATATTAGACAAAGGGAGTAGGAACATAAAATGGAGTAAAAGTAGCTTCTTCAAAAACTGGTGCTGGGAGACCTAGACAGTTACATTAAAAAAAAAAAGAAAGAAAGAAACTAGACCACTGAATTTTTCTATATACTTACAAACTTTCTGTCTAGTAATTTTATCAATTGCTGAGAGTGGAATGTCAAAATCTCCAACTACAATTGTGGATTAATCTACTTCTGTTTTTAGCTTTATCAGTTTTGAATTTTTTACATTATTTTTTATTGTATTTTTCCATTACCATTTATCCCCCCATACTGTCTTCCACCTCCAACCATCCCTCTCCACTACCCCACAATCATCACACTGTTGTTCCTAGCTTTATCAGTTTTACTTAATGTATTTTGGAGTGCTGTTGTTTGGTGCAACCCCATTTAGGACTGTTACATCTTCTTAGTAGATTGACACTTTATCATATATAACCTTCTTCCTTATCCTCAGTAATTTTCTTTACTCAGAAGACTACTTCATCTGATGTTAATATAACAACTCCTCAGAAAAAAGGAACAAAGCCGGGGGCATCACACTACCTGATTTCAAGTTATACTACAGAGCAACAATAGTCAAAATAGCATGGTATTGGTGGAAAAACAGATACACAGATAAATGGAATAGACTGAGAGCCCAGAAATAAAACAAAAAAAAATACAACGGGGAAAAGAATGACTCTTTAATAAATAGTGCTGGGAAAATTGGTAAGCCACATGCAAAAGAATGAAACTATATTACAGTTTGTCTTTATGTTCAAAATTTAATCAAAATGAATCAAAGACTTAAATATAAGATTTGAAACAATAAATTACATGGCAGAAAACATAGGTAAGCAAAAATAAGTAAATGGGACTATATTAAACTAAAAAGCTTCTGCTCAGCAAAAGAAACCACCACCACCAACAACAAAGGCAACCAACCAAATGGGAGAACATGTAGCAAACAGCACCTCCCACAAGGGGTTAATATCCAAAATATATGAGGAACTTGTACAACTCAACACCAAACAGACAAGAAAATCAAATTAAAAAGAGGGCAGAAGACCTGAACAGACATTTCTCACAAGAAAAGATATAAATGGCCAACAGATATATGAAAAGATAATCAACTTCGCTAGCTATTAGGGAAATGCAAATCAAATTATAATGAGTAGTTTAAAATATGCAGGGGGAGGTTAAAAATAGTATAGGAAATGGAGAAGTCAAAGAACTTATATGTATGACCCATGGATGAACTAATGGAGAGAATGCTGGAGGGAGGCGGGTGCAGGGTAGAGGAGAATAAAGGGGAGGAAAAAAATGGTACAACTGTAAAAGCATAATCAGTAAAATATACTTAAAAAGATTCTCTCTTTATCTTTAACCTTTGGCATTTTAATTATGATGTGTCTTGGAGTGGGCCTCTTTGCCTTCATCTTATTTGGGACTCTCTGTGCTTAGTGGACTTGCATGTCTATTTCCTTCACTAAATTAGGGAAGTTTTCTTCCATTATTTTTTCAAATAGATTTCCAATTTCTTGCTCTTCCTGTTCTCCTGGCACCTTAAGATTTGAATGTTGGAATGCTTGAAGTTGTCCCAGAGGCTGCTTACTTTACCCTCGTTTTTTTTTTATTTTATTCTTTTTGTTGTTCTGATTGGTTGTTTTTTGTTTCCTTATGTTCCAAAGTAATGATTTGATTCTTAGCTTCATCCACTGTAATGTTTTCTCTCTGTGAATTGTTCTTTATTTCAATTAATGCATCCTTTGTTTCTGACTGGATGTTTTTTATGCTGTTGAAATCCTCACTAAGTTCCTTTAGCATCCTAATAGCCAGTGTTTTGAACTCTGCATCTGATAGATTGAATATCCCCATTTCTTTTTCTGAGCTTTTGGTCTGTTCTTTCATTTGGGCCATGTTTCTTTGTCTTCACACTTAAGGGCCTCCTTGTGTTTATTTCTACATATAGGTAGAACTGCTGTGACTCCATCTTGGTAGCATGGCCTAATGTAGTAGGTGTCCTATAGGGTGCAGTGGCACAGCCTCCCCTATGATCCAAGCTGGGTACTTGAAGTGCACCCTTCATGTGGGCTGAGTACACTCTCCTCTTGTAGTTGAGCCTTGATTGCTCTTGGCAGATCAATGGGAAGGATTTACCCAAGCCAGTCAACTTCAGGGATTGGCTGTGACCACTGACCACCAACCCCTGCCTCTGTGGAGGATTAGCTGCACAGGGCTAGGGTGGGGTCATTCTGGCGTGGTTTGCAGCTGCCACTGAGTTCACAGGCTCTGGAGTTTCCTGGGTGGTGCAGGCCAAGGTCAGCCCCAACCCATGTTTTCCTTGTGGCCACCCTGCATGAGGTATAATGCAATCTTTGGTGGCCACTGCTTGTGCTGGACTTAGAGATTCCCAATTGAACCCAAGCTGTGAATCTAGGTTGGCTGCTTCTAGTGCTGGGCCTGGGGCCACATAGTAAGAGGTATGGAGCTGGGGGCTCACTGAAGCTAACTTTTGCATTATTGAGAGTATTTAGGAATTTGTGAAGCATGAGCCAAGACCAGCCATTCATATGGTAAAGTCACTGGATTAGGCCCATAAGTTGGTTGGGGTGGAGTCTCTGGGGATCTCCAGAGTGGGGTAAACAGTGTTAGCCATGTTTATGGAGTCTCAGATATGGCACCCACCTGCTGGCTCTGTGGATTTGTTGGAGGAGGGTTCAGAAAGGTACAATGCCCTTGCCTGCCTTTCTGTCTTGGAGAAAGCTGTCTCCCAGCTCTCACCTTGATGCCAGACACTTCAGTTCCTCTCTGTGTAGCTTTGGTGCCTTTCAAATTGCTTTCCTGGTGCTGGAGCTCAGAGGGATTGTGTCTGAGTAAGTCCATGCATGGGTCCTTTAAGAGGAACTGCTTGGGAATCCAGAAGTTTCTTCAACTGACTCAATCCCCACTGGCTTTTACAGCCAGATGTTTTAGGTATTTAACTTTCTGGAACTGGCACCCTGGTCTTGGGGGCCTATAGTGGGGTGAGACTCACTGCTCCTGAGATATACATTCCAAATTTTTATCCATTGCACATGGATATGGGACCAGCCTGTCCTGTGTCTCCGCCCCTCCTACCAGTCTGGAATGATGTGGTTTCCTTAATTCTGTAGTGGTTGGGTTTCCATTCAATTCGATTTCTGATGGTTTTGAGTGATGGTTGTTCTAAAATTTAGTTGTAATTTTGATGATGTGGTTGTGTTAAGAGGTGAGCCATGTCTGCCTACATTGCCATCTTGACTGGAATTCCCATTTTCTATTTTTTGATAATAACCATCCTAATAGGTGTGAAGTGTATCTCATTGTGGTTTTTTCCCTCACCTGGGGACATACATGGGGACATGTTTATTGATTTAGGGGGGAGAGAGAGAGAGAGAGGGAGAGAGAGATGAGAGAGAAACATGGGTCAGTTGTACATGGGTCAGTTGTCTCCTATATGTGCCTTGTCCAGGGATAAAATTGCAACGTTTTGGTGTATTGGATGTCACTCCAAACAACTGAGTCACCCTGCTGGGCTCTCATTGTGATTTTGACTAACATTTACCTAATTATTTCTGATGGTGAACATTTTTCACATACTTATTGGCCATCTGTATGTCTTCTTTGGAAAAATGTCTATTAAATTCTTTGGCAAATTTTCACTTTGATTTTTGGTTTTCTATGCTGTTGAGCTGTAGTTGTTCTTTATGTATGCTGGATATGAATCCTCTATCAGATAATATGATCTACAAACATTTTTACTATTCTGTGAGCAGCTTTTTCATTTTGTTGATAGTATGCTTTGATGCAAAAAATGCTTTTAATTTTGATGAAGTCTATCTTATCTATTTTTTAAGTTGCCTGTGTTTTTGTTGTCATATCCAGGAAATCATTGCCAAAGTCAAAGTTATGAATCTTTCCTACATGTTTTCTAAGAGTTTTGTAGTGTTAGCTCTTACGTTTATAAACCTGCTCTATTCTGAGCAAGTTTTACATGATATAATCTAAAGGTCCAAGTTTATGTTTTTGCACGTGGATGCCCAGTTTTCTCAGCAATGTTTGTTGAAAAGACTTTTTCCCCTATTCAATAGTCTTATAGACCTTGTCAAAAACCACTTACAATGTGTGCAAGGATTTACTTCTGGGCCTTCTATTCTGTGATCAATATGTTTGACTTCATGCCAGTATTATTACTGTTATTATTTGTTAAAATCTGTTAAATTAGCCCTGGCTGTTGTAGCTCAGTGGATTGAGTGTGGGCTGCAAACCAAAGGGTCGCAGGTTTGATTCCCAGTCAGGGCACATGCCTGGGTTACAGGCCACAGCCCCCAGCAACCACACATTGATGTTTCTCTCTCTCTCTTTCTCCCTCCCTTCCCTCTCTAAAAATAAATAAATAAATAAATAAAATCTTTAAAAAAATTTGTTAAATTACTGTTAAAATTTTGGAGGGATTATTAGTGTTATTATTACTGTATTAATTACTGCAGATTTGTCATAAGTTTTGAAATCAGTAGGTGTTAGTCTCCCACTTTTGTTCTTTTTCAAGTTGTTTTAACTGTTCAAAGTCCACAGAGATTACACATAAACTTTAATATTTTTTCATTTCTGAAATAATTATCATTGAAATTTTGATAAGATTGCATTGAATCTGTAGATCACTTTGAGTAGTGATGCCATCTTAGCAACATAAAGTCTTCCAGTGTATGAAAATGGGATGTCTTTCCATTATACATCTTCTTTAGTTTATTTTTTATATAAAAAATATTTTATTTATCCACTTTTAGAGAGGGGACTAGAGGGAGAAAGAGAGGGAAAGAAACATCAATGTGTGTCTGCCTCTCACATGCCCCCCACTGGGGACCTGGCCCACAACCCAGGCATGTACTCTGACTGGGAATCAAACAAGCAACCTTTTGGTTCTCAGACTGGCACTCAATCCACTGAGCTACACCAGCCAGGGCTGTATTCTTTAGTTTCTTTCAACAATGTTTTGCAATTCTCGATGTATATATTCTTATGCCCTTTGTTAATTTTATTCCTATGTATCCTATTATTTTATGCTATTTTGAATGGAACTGATTACATAATTTCCTTTTCAGGTTTTGCATTGTGACTGTATAGAAACACCATCGATGTTTGTGCGTTGACCTTGTATGCTTCACTTTGCTGATTTCTTACCAAGCTCTGATAGTTTTTTATGTAGAGTCATTGGGGTATTCTACCCCAATGTGGTACATACGATCATGTCACATGCAACAGATAATTTGTTTCTTCATTTCCAATGTGGCTGTGTTTTTTGCCCCTCCCACCCCTGCCTATTTTCTCTGGCTAATACTTTCAATACTATTTAATGTAAACAATGAAAGCAGGCATGCCTCTCTGGTTTTTGAACTTATTGTAAAAGAATTCAGTGTTTCACCATTAAGTAGGATGTTAGTTGTGAATTTCTCACATATAGTTTGTATTTTGTTGAGAGAGTACACTTCTATTCCTAATTTGTTGAGTGATTACTTTTATTCAAAAATAGATGTTGAATTTCGTCAAATGCATTTTCTGCATCATTTGATTTGATTGTGTGGTTTTCCTCCTTTTGTATTTAATATGCTAAATCACATTGACTAATTTTCATACATCAAACCACCCTTGCATTCCAAAAACAATCATACATCATCATGGTGTACACTCATCTTGTTTTTTAAAAATAATATTTTAGTGATTATGCTATTACAGTTCTCCCAATTTTTCCTCCTTTGCCCCCCTCCATCCAGCAATCCCCCCTCCCTCAAGTAATTCCCATATCATTGTTTATGTCCATGGGTCATGTATACAAGTCCTTTGGCTACTCCATTTCCTTAGTGTATTTTAAAACTCCATGGCTATTCTGTAACTACCAGTATGTACTTCTTAACCTCTTTGCCTTTTCACCCATTCTCCCAGACATCCAGCCCCTCTGGCATGCATCAAAACTTTCTCATATCTATGATTCTATTTCTCTTCTGATTGCTTGCTTACTTACTTTGTTTTTTAGATTCAACTGTTGGTATGCATTTATTGTCATTTTATTATTCATAGTTTTTAAAAAAAGATTTTATTTATTTATTTTTAGAGAGGGGAAGGGAGGGAGAAAGAGAGGAAGAAAAACATCAATATGTGGTTATCTCTCACACACCCCCTACTGGGGACCTGCCCAGCAACCAAGGCATGTGCCCTAGACTGGGAATCAAAGCAGTGACCCTTTGGTTCACAGGCTGTGCTCAATCCACTGAGCCACATCATCTAGGGCTATTGTTCATAGTTTTTACCTCCTTCTTTTCCCTAATAAGTCCCTTTAGCATTACACATAAAAGTGGTTTGGTGATGATGAACTCCTGCAGCTTTTTCTTGTCTGGGAAGCTCCTTATCTATCCTTTGATTCTAAATGATGACTTGGCTGGGTAGAGTAATCATGGTTGTATGTCCTTGATCTTCATAACTTTGAATATTTCTTGCCAATCCCTCTAGCCTGCAAAGTTGTTTTTTTTTTTTTTTTTTGAGAAACTAGTTGACAGTCGATGGAAACTCCCTTGTAGGTAACTAACTGCCTTTCTCTTGCTACTTTTAAGATTCTCTCTTTACATATGGGAAGATACATTTGCCAATAATGCCTCAGGCAAGGATTTGATCTCCAAAATATATTAAAAACTCACATGACTCCACTCCAGGAAGACAAAAAATCCAATTAAGAAATAGGTAAAGGATCTGAAGAGACATTTTTCTAAGGAGGACATATAGAAGACCCATAGACACATGAAAGGATGCTCAACATCACTAGCCATGAGAGAGATGAAAATTAAAACCACAATGAGATATGACTTCATAGTGGTCAGAATGGCCATCATAAACAAATGAACAAACAAGTGGTAGCAAGATTGTGGAGAAAGGGGAACCCTTGTGCACTGTCAGTGGGCATGCAGACTGAGGCAGCCACTGTGGAAAACTATGAAATGTCCTCAAAAAACTAAAAATGAAACTGTCTTTTTACCTGGCAATTCCACTGTTGGGAATATACCCTAAGAATTCTGAAATGCCAATTCAAAAGAACCTATGCACCTCAATGTTCATAGCAGCATTATTTATAATAGCTGGAAATAGCCTAAGTGCCTATCAGTAAATGAGTGGATCAAAAAAAACCTGTGGTACATCGACACAGTGGAATACTACACTGCAGAAAGAAAGAAGAAACTCTTATCCTGCATGATAACATGGATTGAAATAGAGAGTATTATGCTAAGTGAAATAAGCCAGGCAGTGAAAGACAGATACCATATGATCTCACCTATAAGGGAAACCTAATCAACAAAACAAACAAGCGAGCAAAATACAGCCAGAGACATTGAAATAAAGAACAAACTGACAGTGACTAGAGAGGAAGTAGGAGGGATGTAATGGGGAAAAGAATGGGAATGGTCATGTCAAGAATCATGTAAAGGACCCATGAATAAGGACATTGATAGGGAGAGGATTGAATATGGGTGAGGATGGTGGGTGGGGCATAGAACGGCAATGGGGCAGGGAATGGGGACAACTGTAATTGAGAACCAATAAAAATATTTTTAAAAAGGTTCTATCTTTATATTTAACCATTAGCATTTTAATTATGATGTGTCTTAGAGTGGGCCTCTTTGCTTCCATCTTTTTTTGAACTCTCTGCTTCTTGGGTTGCATATCTACTTCTTTCACGAAATTGGGGAAGTTTTCTTTCACTATTTTTTCAAACAGATTTCCAATTTCTTCCTCTTTTTCTCCTCCTTCCAGCACCCCTATGACGGAAATGTTGGTAGGCTTTAAGTTGTCCCAGAGGTTCCTTACACTAATTCTTGATTTTTGTTTTTGGATTCTTTTTCTTCTTCTTGTTCTGATTGGTTGTTTTTTACTTTCTTATGTTCCACATCATTGATTTGATTCTTGGTCCATGCACTCTATTGTTGACTATCTGTATATTGTTCTTTATTTCAGTCAGTGTATCCTGCATTTCTAATGGGATCTTTTTTTTTTATCCTGTTGAGGTCCTCATTAAGTTCATTGAGCATCCTTATAAGCAGTGTTTTGAACTCTGCATCTGACAGATTGCTTATGTTCATTTTGTTTAGTTCTTTTTCTGGAGTTTTGTTCTGTTCTTTCATTTGGGCCATGTTTCTTTGTCTTCACACTTTGGGAGCCTCCCTGTGTTTGTTTTTATGTATTAAGTAGAGCTGCTATGAGTCCATGTCTTGGTAGGACTGCCTAATGTAGTAGGTGTCCTGTAGGGTTCAGTGGCACAGCCTCCATATCATCCAAGCTGGGTACTCGAGGTGCACTCTTTGTGTGGACTGAGTACACCTTCTTCTTGTAGTTGACCTTGGTTGCTGTTGGCAGGTCAATGGGAGGGATTTACTCAGGCCAGTCAGCAGCAAGGATTGGCTGTGACCACTTACCACCAACATCTGCCCTTTGTGGAGGATCAGCTTTCCTGGGGCCCACTCTATATCACAGGTGTTACATTAGCAGGGCTCTGATGCTCACTGAGTTTGCCCTTTGTGTGTGTCACTTGTGGAGGTGGTTGAGAGATGGGGCTCCAATGTGGTCTGTATCTGTCCACTGGTTGCATAGTGTCTGGGGTTTCCTGGGAGTTGCAGGCAAGGTCATCCACCACCTGTGTTCTATATGGGGCCACTTGGCATAAGCTATAAATCAATCTTCAGATAGCTGCTACTTTTGCTGGGCTTGGAGTTGCCCAAGGGTGGCCAGGTTGAGAACCAAGACAGCTGGTGCTAGTACCAGGCCTGGGGCCTCTTAGCAAGAGGTATGAGGGCTTGCTGAGGCCAGGTGCTGCTTGTTTGAGAGAATTTAGGAAGATCTGAAGCATGAGCCAAGAGAAGCCTTTGGTACAGAAAAGCCTCTGTTAACAGCTTGGGTGCTCCTTTAAGTTGAGAGGGCAGAGCCTTAGGGAATCTCCTGTGTGGGTCAAACAGCGTGAGCCAGGTTGATGGAGTCTTAGATATGACACTTGCCTGCCAGCTCAGTGGCTCTGTAGGGGGAGAGCTCAGAGAAGGAAGAGTGGCCACTGCCAGAAATTCTGTCTGGGAGAAATCTGTACTCCAGCTCCCACATTGGTGTCAGATATTTCAGTTCCTCCCCGTATGCCTCTGGTGCCTTTTAAGATGCGGCCTAGGTGCTGTAGCTGAGAGGGATTAAGTCTGAGTAAGTCCGTACACGGGCCCTTTAAGAGGAATTGCTTGAGAATCCAGCAGTTTCTTCCACCAACTCAATCCCCACTGATTTTTACAGCCAGAAGTTATGGGGACTTATCTTCCTGGCACTGGAACCTTGGGTTGAGAGGCCTGCAATGGGGCTGGGACCCCTCACTCCCAAGATATTCCTCCTGATTTTTATCCACCACATGTGGATGTGTGACTAGCCAGTTCTGTATCTCTGCACCTCTGCCCCTCCTATCAGTCTGGATGATGTGGTTCTTTAATTCCATAGTTTTGGGACTTCTATGCAGCTTGGTTTCTGATGTTTCTAAGCGATGGTTGTTCTATAGGTTAGTTGTAATTTTTATGTGGTTGTGTAAGGATGCCAGCCGTGTTTATCTGGGATGTCATCTTGGAGTTCTTCCATAAATCATTGTCTTAATAGTACTGAAAGTGAAATGTTACCCTTGAGTATTTCATGGTACTCATGTTTAGTCCTTTTAATATGCTGCTGAATTTGATTTGCTCTTATTTTAGAACATTTTTGCATCAATATTTATAAGGGATGTTGATTTGAAGTTTTCTTCTCTTATAGTGTATTTTTCTGGCTTTTGATGTCATAGAATGAATTAAGAAGTGTTCTCTTAAATTTTTGAAAGGGTTTGAAAACAATTGGTATTCATCATTCTTTAAATGTTTGGTAGAATTCTCCAGTGAAGCCATCCAGTCTAAGCTTTTCTTTGTTGGGATGTGTTTCCATTACTGATTCAATCTCCTTACTAGTCATAACTTTAGATTTTTCTATGTTTTTATCATTCAGTCCTGGTAGGTTTGTTTGTTTGTTTATTTATTTAGGAATTTTACTATGTCACCTCAATTATCTAATCAGTTAGCATATAGCTGCTCACAGTACTATCTTATAATCCTTTTTATTTCTGTAAAATTGGTGGCAATGTCTCCACTTTCATTTCTGATATAACTTGAGTCTTCTCTTTTTTTTATTAGGCAATCTCACTAAGGGTTTGTACATTTTATCAATCTTTTCAAAGGACCAACTTTGTGTTTAGTTGATTTCTCTCTTGTTTTCTATTCACTATTATATTTGTCTCCAATTTAATTTTTAGTATTTCCTTTCTTTTGCTAGTGTTGGGTTTAGTTTGCTCTTCCTTTTCTAGGTCTTTACAGTGTAAAGTTATGCTACTGATTTTAGGTCTTTTCCCTTTGTTAATATATGCATTTACAATATAAATTTTCCTCTTGTTATTTCTTTTGCTGCACCCCACAAGTTTTGGTATGTTGTGGGGTGCATACCAACCCTTATATAGGTCATGGTTTTTTCTATTTTTCCTTGTGATTTCTTATTTGACTCAGTGGTTATTGAAGAATATGTTTAATTTTTACATATTTGTGAATTTCCCATGTTTCCAATTTTTATTCACTTTTAGTTTTGTTCCATTATTATTAGGAAACATACTTTCTAAAATTTAAAAATTTTAAAATATTGTTGAGACTTGTTTTGTGCCCTAACATATGGTCTACCCTGGAATGTGTACTATGTGCATTTGAGAAAAATGTCTATTCTCTTGTTGTTGGGTGGAGTGTCTGTTAGATGCATTCATTTCATAGTGTTGTTCAAATCCTCTATTACATTATTGATCTTCTGTTTCATTGGTCTATTTATCTTCCTATGTTTTAAGAATAATTACATTGAACGTTTTCTCTCTGTACACTGAGTAGCACATTAGATGGTGTTAGGCCTTTTGTTTCTACTAAATGAGTAAAATATGATTTTTTAAAACTGTTCATTAGTTATAGTTGTCCTGCCTTTTCCCCCGTTACTCTCCTCTTCCCTGTCCCCACCCCATTCCCACAGTCAATCATCCCCCATTGTCCATGCCCATGAATACTCATGTTCCTTGGCTTGCCCCTTCCCCTTCTTTTCCCTGTTATCCCTCTCCCCCCTCACCTTGGTCACTGTCAGTTTGTTCTTAATTTCCAAGTCTCTGGTTCTATTTTGCTTATTTGTTTGTTTTCTTGATTAGGTTCCACTATAGGTGAGATCATATCATTAGGTGAAGGATAGTCTGTGATATTCTAGTTTTACTGATTCTGTTGTTCTTACCATTTTATAGGTCATAGCCTTTTTGTATTATCATTTATTTTTTTGAAGAGCTTTTGTTAACATTTCTTTAAGAATAGGTTTGTGAGTAACAAACTCTCTTATTTTCTCTAAGTCTTATAATATCTGTATTTATCTTTCATTCCTGAAGAATATTTTTGGCAGATACTGAATTCGGTTTGACATGCATACTGTGTGAGCACTTGAAAAATGTTCTGCTTCCTTCTTTCTGGCCTCCATGGTTCCACATAAGAAATCCACTATTTTTCAAATTGGAGTCTCCATGTAGATATTGTATCATTGTCTCTTGCTGTTTTTATACTTCATTTCTTTTTTTTAGATATTTTAAAAAATTATTGGGGTTACACTGGTTCACAAAACCATGCACATTTCCAGTGTACAACTCAACAAAACATCATCTGCATACTGCATTGTGTGTCCATCCCAAAGTCTCTTTCCATCCCCATTTATCCCTCCTTTGCCCACCTTCACCTACCCCCACTCCCTTTCCCTTTATCACCACACTGTTGTCTGAGTCTATGATACATATGATATGTATACATATGTATGATATGCATATGTATGATATACATATGTATCATATGTATATATATTTTAATCCCTTTACCTTCTGTTTTCCATCTGATATATATATTTACATATAATATATATTAATCCCTTTACTTTCTTTCATGAAGCCCCCAACCCCCCTTCCCTCTGACAGATATCAGTCTAGTCTATTGCATGTATCCATGCCTCTGCTTCTATTTTGTGCATTAGTTTATTTTGTTCAGTAGATTCTACATATACACATAAGTGAGATCATATAATTGTCTTTCTCTAACTGGCTTGTTTCACTTCACGTGACAATCTCCGGGTCCATCCATGCTGTCATAAAATGGAATATTTCCTACTATTTTACAGCCTAGTAGTATTTCACTGTGTAAAATACTGTGTAAAAAAGGTACAACAGATTTTTTTATCCACTCATTTAATGATAGGCAGTTGGGTTGTTCCAGATCTTGGCTATTGTAAATAATGCTGCAATGAACATAGGGGTGCATATATTCTTTCAAATTAGTATTTTGGGTTTCTTTGGAAAAATTCCCAGGAGTGGGTTTGTTGGGTCAAAAGACAGTTCCATTTTGAGGAATCTCCATGCCGATGTGCACACTGGATGTTCCAGTCTGCATTCCCACCAACAGTGCACGAGGGTTCCCTTTTCTCCACATACTTGCCAACACTTCTTTGTAGATTTACTGATGATAGCCATTCTGTTAGGTGTGAGGTGATATCTCATTGTGGTTTTAAATCATATCTCTCTGATTTAGTGACATTGAACATCCTTGCATATCTATATTGGTCATCTGTATGTCCTCTTTGGAGAGGTGTCTATTCAGATCCTTTGCCAATTAAAAAAAATTTATTGTTGTTCTAATACAGTTACCCCATTTCCTCCCTTTACCCTCCTCCACCCAGCCTACCTACTGCTCCCACAGTCAATCCCCACACTCTTGTCCATGTCCCGGGTCATTTATACATAATACTTGACTAGTCCCTTCCCCTTCTTTCCACCATTATCCCCCTCCCCTCTCTGTTCTGGTCACTGTCAGTCTGTTCCAAGTTTCTATGTCTCTATTCTATTTTGCTTGTTACTTTATTTTTGTTCATTAGGTGCCTCTTTTCATATGGTGTTTGCCTTTCACTGACTGGATTATTTCACTTATGATAATACTCTCCAGTTCCATCCATGCTGTCACAAATGGTAGGACTGTCTTTTTTCTTACTGCTGTGTAGTATTCCATTGTGTAAAGGTACCACTATTTTTTGATCCATTCATTTACAGATGGGCACTTAGGCTGTTTCCAGCACTTGGTTATTGTAAATAGTGCTGCTGTGAACATTAGAGTATATAAGTTCTTTGATTGATGTTTTTGGATTCTTAGGGTATAATCCCAGCAGTGGGATCACTGGGTCAAAAGGCAGTTCCATTTTTATTTTTTTTAGAAAAATCCATATTGTTTTCCACAGTGGCTGCACCAGTCTGCATTTCCACCAACAGTGTACTAGGTTCCCTATTCTCCACATCCTCACCAGCACTTGTTGTTTGTTGATGGCCATTCTGACTGGTGTGAGGTGACATCTCATGGTGGTTTTAATTTGCATCTCTTTGATGGCTAGTGATGTTGGACATCTTTACATATGTCTATGGGCCACCCATATGTCCTCTTTGGAGAAATGATATTCAGGTTCTTTGCCCATTTTTTAATTGGATTGTTTGTCTTCCTGATGTTGAGTCATATTTGAACTTTATATATTTTGGAGATCCAACACTTGTCCGATGTATCATTGGGAAATATGTTCTCCCATAGAGATAGTTCCCTTTTCATTTTGATGATGATAAAAAGCCATGCAGAAGCTTTTTAATTTGACTTAGTCCTATTTGATTAATTTTTCCTTTATTTCTCTTGCTCTGGGGGGATATATCAGCAAAAATATTGCTACATTCAACATCTAAAATTTTATTGCCTATTTCCCTCTATGACTTGGATGATGTCCTGGCTTACATTTAAGTCTTCTATCCATCTTGTGTGTATTCTCCTGTATGGTGTAAGTTGGTGGTCTAATTTCATTTTTTTGCATATACCAGTCCAGTTCTCCCAACACCATTTATTGAAAAGGCTATTTTTACTCCATTGTATGCTCATGCCCCCTTTATCAAATATTAATTAAACATAGAAATATGAGTTTATTCCTGGGCTCTGTATTCTCCTCCATTTCTATGTTTGTTCTTATGCCATTACCAGACTGCTTTGATAACGGTGGCTTTGTTACATAGTTTGATATCAGATATTGAGATCCCTCATACTTTGTTCTTATTTATCAGGATTACTGAGGTTACTCAGGGCCATTTTTGGTTCAATACAATTGTTTAAAATATTTGTTCTAAATCTGTGAAATATGTCATTGGTATTTTAATAGGGATTGTGTTAAATGTTTAATTACTTTACTTTAGGGAGTATGGACATTTTAGTGATGTTAATTCCTCCAATCCAAGAAGATGATATAGGCTTCCATTTATTTGTATCTTTTTTTTAATTGTTTTTTTTATTTTACTTTATTTTAAAATATATTTTATTGATTGTGCTATTACAGTTGTCCCATTTCCCCCATTTATTCCCCTCTGCCCTGCACACCCCCTCCCACCCACTTTGCCCTACTTTTAGTTCATGTCCATGGGTCATACATACACGTTCTTTGGCTTCTACATTTCCTATACTATTCTTAACCTCCACCCATCTATTTTCCACTTACCATTTATTCTCTGTACCTTTTTCCCTTCTCCCCCCCTCACACTTTCCTACTGATAACCCTCTATGTGATCTCTAATTCTGTGATTCTGTTCCTGTTCTAGTTGTTTGCTTAGTTTGCTTTTGTTTTTGTTTTAGGTTTGGTTGTTAATAGCTATGAGTTTATTGTCATTTTACTGTTCATATTTTTTATCTTCTTTTTCTTAGATAAATCCCTTTAACATTTCATATAATAAGGGCTTGGTGATGATGAACTCCTTTAAACGGACCTTATCAGGGAAGCATTTTATTTGCCCTTCCATTCTAAATGAAAGTTTGCTGGATAGAGGAATCTTAGATGTAGGTCCTTGCCTTTCATGACTTCAAATACTTCTTTCCAGCCTCTTCTTGACTGCAAGGTTTCTTTTGAGAAATCAGGTGACAGTCTTATGGGAACTCCTTTGTAGGTAATTGTCTCCTTTTCTCTTGCTGCTTTTAAGATTCTCTCCTTCTCTTTAATCTTGGCTAATGTAATTATGATATGCTTTGGTGTGTGCTTCCTTGGGTCCAACTTCTGTGGGATGCTCTGAGCTTCCTGGACTTCCTGGAAATCTATTTCCTTTGACGGATTGGGGAAGTTCTTCATTATTTTTTCAAATAAGTTTTCAACTCCTAGGTGTTCCTCTTCTCCTTCTGGCACCCCTATAATTCAGATGTTAGAACATTTAAAGATGTCCTTGAGGTTTTTAAGCCTCTCCTCATTTTGTTTGAATTCTTGTTTTCTTTCATTCTTTTCTGGTTGAATGTTTCTTTCTTCTTTCTGGCAAACACCGTTGATTTGAGTCCAGGTTTCCTTCCCATCACTGTTGGTTTCCTGTACATTTTCCTTTATTTCACTTAGCATATCCTTCATTATTTCACCTAATTTGCGACCAAATTCAACCAATTCTGTGAGCATCCTGATTGCTAGTGTTTGACCTGTGCATCTGATAGGTTGGCTATCTCTTCACTGCTTAGTTGAACTTTTTCTGGAGTTTTGATCTGTTCTTTCATTTGGGCCATTTTTTTTCTTGCTGCATCTCTTATGTAGTTTGGGGCGCAGCCTTAGGTGTTCACCAGGGAAGGGCAACCCACGTGGCTGGGTTTTGATGCTGTATGTGGGGGAGGGGTCTGAGACAGAACGATGGTGCTTGCTCTGCTCTCTGCCAGTTTCAGTCACTTCCCCGGCTACCCACAATCAAATTAGGCCCTTCTGGTGCTGATTCCTGGGTGGGTGGGTTTGTGTACTTTCTGGGATCCTGTGGGTCGCTCCAATGAACTCTCCTGTGAGGCTGGGAGTTTTTCCTGCTGCCACTTCAACCCCCATAGGTGTTTTCAATCAGAAGTTTGAAGCTTTATTTCCCTGCACTGGAACCCTGGGTTGTGCGATCTGTGTCTCTCCCCAGTTGTTTCTCCTGGTTTATCTGCACATGATGTGCAGATAATGTGAAACTGCCCATTTCTCAATCTGCCACTTCTCCAGGTCCACCAGCCACTGCCTTGCCTGCCAGCCACAGCCTTGCCCACCCTGGTCCTCCAGCCACTGTCTTGCTGTGAGTCCTCTCTGCCCAGCTGCCCATCTGTGCCCCTCCTACTGGTCTGGATGAATGTTTCTTCTTTAACTGCTTGGTTGTTGGAATTCCATACACTTCGATTTTCTGTCAGTTCTCATTGTTTTTTGTTTTTAAATTTGTTGTTGTCCTTTGTTTGGTTGTGTGAGGAGGCACAGTGTGTCTTCCTATGCCTCCATCTTGGCCAGAAGTCTATTTGCATCTTCTTTAATTTCTTTATTCAGTATTCTGTAGTTTTTGGAATACAGGTCTTTTACCTCCTTAGCTAAGTTCATTCCTAGGTAATTTTTTTGTTGTTGTTGCTATAATAAATGAGATTTTTACCCTAGTTTTTGTTGCTATTATTTCATTGTTGGTATATGAAAATGCCTTTGATTTCTGAATATTGACTTTGTATGCCACAATTTTGCAAAATTCACTTATTAGGTCAAGTAGTTTTTTTGGTGGAGCCTATAGGGTTTTCTATGTACACTATCATGTCACCTTCAAAAAATGACAGTTTTACTTTCTTCTTTCCAATTTGGATGCCTTTTATTCCTTTTTCTTGTGTGATTGCTGTGGCTAGAATTTCCAATACTATATTCAGTTAAAGTGATGAAAGCGGACACCCTTGTCTTGTTCCTGATCTTGGCGAGGAAGCTTTTTGTTTTAGCCTGTTGAGTATGGTGTCAACTATAGGTTTCTCATTAGTTGCCTTTATTATGTTGAATTATGTTTTCTCTACTCCCATTTTCATGAGTGTTTTTTATAATAAATGGGTCCTGTGCTTTATCAAATGCTATTTCAATGTCTATTGATATGATCATGTGACTTTTGTGTTTTATTTTGTTTATGTGGTGTATACATTTATTTATTTGCAAATATTGTACCGTCCTTGCATCCTTGAGATGAATCCCACTTGATCATGGTGTATGATCTTTTTAATGTATTGCTTGATGTGGTTTGCCAATATTTTGTTAACTATTTATCATTTACATTCATCAGGGATATTAGCCTGTAGTTTTCTTTCTTGTTGTGTCTTTACCTGGCTTTGGAATTAGGATAACACTGGCTTCATAAAAAGAGTTTGGGAGTCTTCCCTTTTCTTGAATTTTCTGGAATAGTTTGAGAAGGGTAGGAGATTGCTCTTCCCTAAAAGATTGATAAAATTTGCCTGTGGAACTGTCTGGCCCAGGGCTTTTGTGTGTCAGGAGTTTGCTGACTAGTGCTTCAATTTCACTAGTTGTTATTGGTCTATTCCGGCTTTCTGATTCATCTTGATTCAGTTTTGGAAAATTATATGTTTCTGGAAATTTGTCCGTTTTGCCAAAGTTGTCAAATTACATTGCATATAGTTGTTAAGTAGTAGTTTCTTACAATCCTTTGTATTTCTGTGGTATTGGCTGTATCTTATCCTCTTTCAATTTTGATTTTATTTATTTGGATCCTCTCTATTTTTTTCTTGATGACTCTTGATAAAGTCTTGTCAATTTTATCTTTTCAAAGGTCCATCTTCTAGATTTACTGATTCTTTAAGCTGTTCTTTTAGTTTCTATGTCACTTAATTCTGCTATGATCTTTATTATTTCCTTTCTTCTCCTAGCTCTGCTCTTTGTTTGTTGTTTTTCCTTTAGTTCTCATAGATGTAGAGTTAGATTGTTTATCTGAGATTTTTCTATCATTTTTAGGTAGGGCTGTATTGCTATGAACTTCCCTCTCAGGACTGCCTTCACTGTGTCCTATTGGTTTTGGACTGTTGTGTGTTGATTTTCATTTGTTTCCAGTAAGTTTTTCATTTATTCCTTGATCTCTTTGTTAGCCCATTAAGTATTTAATAGCATGTTGTTCAGTCTCCATGTACTTGAATGTTTTTGAGGATTTTGCTTGAGGTTGGTTTCCATTTGAAGCCATTGTGGTATGAGATGATGACTGATATGATTTCAGCTTTCTTGAATTTGTTGAGGCTTGTTTTGTATTCTACATGTGGTTTATCTTTGAAAATGTTCCATGTGCATTTGAAAAGAATGTGTATGTTGCTTCCTTGGGATGAGAGGTTCTATATATATTCATTCAGTCCATTTGATCTAGAATGTTGTTCAATGCCACAATATCTTGGTTCATTCTTTGCTTGGAAGATCTATATATTGTTAACAATGGGGTATTAAAATCCCCCTCCAATGACTCTCTTGCTGTTGCTATCTTTCTTGAAGTCCTCCAAGATTTTCCTTATATATTTGGGTGCTCCTATTTTGGTTGCATGTATGTTTACAAGGGTTATAGTTTCCTTATGGATTTTGCCCTTTGGTATTATAAACTGTCTATCTTTGTCTCTTTTTATGTCCTTTGTTTTGAAATCTATTTAGTCTGATATAAGCATTGCTACCCCATCTTTTCTTTTTATGTCTTTTGCTTGGAATATATTTTCTATCCCTTTACTTTCAGTCTGTTTAAGTCTTTTGTTCTGAGGTGGGTCTCTGTAGATAGCATACACGCCAGTCAGGTTTTCTTATCCATTCAGCTATCTGATGTCTTTTGATTGGAGCATTTAACCCATTTACATTTAGAGTTGTTATTTATAGGTAGGTACTTATTCATTGCCATTATTATCCTTTGCACCCATGCCCCCACCGCTTTCTTTCTTTCCATCTTCTTAAAGCAGTCGCTTTAACATCTCTTGCAATGATGATTTGGTAGGGATGTATTATTTTAGTCTTTAAAAAAAACTGGGAACCTCTTTATTTCACCTTCCATTTTAAATGAGAGCTTTGCTGGGTAAAGTAGTCCTGGTTACATTCCTTTGCTTTTCATTACTTGGAATATTTCTTGCCATTCCCTTCTGGTTTGTAGTGTTTCTGTTGAGAAATCAGCCACTAACCTTATTGGAACTCCCTTGTGTGTTACTTCCTGTTTATCCCTTGCTGCCTTTAACATTCTCTCTTTGTTTTTGAATTTTGCCATTTTAATTATGATGTGACTTGGAGTGGGCCTCTTTGGGTCCATCTTGACTTGGACACTCCATGCTTCCTGGATTGCATGACTTTTTCTCTCATCAGCTTAGTGAAGATTTCTGTCATAACTTTTTCAAATAGGTTTTTTATTCCTTTCTCTTCTTATCCTTCTGGTGTCCCTATGATATGGATACTATTATGTTTCACGTTGTCCTGCAGCTCCCTTAAATCCTCTTCATTATTTTGTGTGTTCTTTTCATTTTGTTGCTCTGTCTGGGAGTTTTTTTTCCCCTACCTTGTCCTCCAGCTCTCTGATTTGATCTTCTGCTTCATTTAGCCTGCTTTTAATTCCTTCTACTGTATTCTTCATTTCAGATATTTCATTTTTCCTTTCCTTCTGGCTCCCATGGATAGTTTTTATATCCTTTTTCATGCTGGTGTAGTTTGCTTTAAGTTCCTTGTAGCTCCCATGGAGTTCTTTGCAGTTCTTACTGAGCTCCTTGAACATCCTTATAACCATTATTTTGAAGTTGATGTCTGATACTTTGGTTGCCTAAGTTTCATTTAACATTCTTTCTGGGGATTCCTCCTTTCTTTTCAATTGGGGGTTGTTTTTTTTCTCCTTATTTTAGCTGAGTCTCCTTGTTTGTATCTGTGTATTAGAATCGGTTGCTTTGACTCTCTGTGTTTGTGTTGTGACCTTCAATGGTAAGATACCTGTGAGACTCAGTGGTACAGTCTCCTTGATCTCCTGAGCTGGATATTCTTGGGATACCTTTTGTGCCATGTATGTGGGCTCTTTTGTTGTAATTGGATTTTGGTTGTTGTGGGTCATTCTTTGGTGGGTTCTTCCCTCTGGCTGACTGGCTGAGAGTCACACTGCCCACCATGTCTTGTATGCTGTTGTGCAGGTATGGATGGTGCAAAGTGGCTTTGTTCTCCTTGGTTTCAAAAATTCATATCAGCTGAGATTCCATTGATTGTTCAGGCGCTTCATGTTAAGATCAGCTGAATATCCATTCTCTGGGCACAGACAAGTGGGCTTAGCTTCCCCCTACTTAGCCAACATCTTCAGTTCAGCCAATTTTTTAATTAAGTTGTTTGTCTTTTTAGTGTTCAATTGTGTGAGTTCTTTATATATTTTGGAAATTAACCTCTTATCAGATATACCATTGGCAAATGTGTTCTCCCATTCAGAGTGTTCCCTTTTCATTTCATTGATGATTTCTTTTGCTGTGCAAAATGTTTTTAGTTTAATGTAGTCCATTTTGTTTATTTTTTTGTTTACCCAATATCAAACTATACTACAAGGCCATAGTAATCAAAACAGCATGGTACCGTCACAAGAATAGGCACATAGGCCCATTTTAGAAGGAGGTTAAGCTTAATTACATTCTAAGAGAGCTTAGTATGCCAGCACCCCAGAGTGGAGCAAAGGTAATCTGGGATCTCATCATCCCCTTGCTGAAGGAGGAGGGTGAAAAAGAAAAATAAAATTGTGAGGAGAGGATTAAGAGGTGTCTTGTGCCCCAGGACTTTGGACTTTATATATCTTAGGCAATCTCCTGAAACTGTCTTCCTTCATTCATTCATGTATTCATTCACTCATGTATTTATCCATTCATACATTCACCAATTATGTATTGAACACTCTTTTTGTCATGTTCTATGCTAGGATTACACAGTTGAATCAGGCATGATTTATACCCTCTTACTAAGGAGATGAAATGAATTAATTTATTACTATGGTAGCCCAATATCATATGTATAAGTATTTGCACTGTAAAGCTTCCTGGGAAAGGTCATATTTGAACTGGTCCTTGATAAATTGAGCAAATCTAAAAATTAGTATTATTATCATTTTGTCTTATAACTCCAATTTTTATTTTCTACAATATTTAAATTACAAATACATTAAAAATTTAAATGTATGGTAGTTAGTAGACAGTGTATTTTCTGATATTGATAACATAAAATGTGTATGTGAATAAAATCTGTATAGGAGTAGATATTTTGCATGAAATTATAAATTAAGTTGGTACCAATTCAAATTATACCATTATAACTTTTGGATGTTATGTGTAATCACCATGAAAACCACAAAATGTCTATAGAATATAAACACACAAAAAATGAGAATGGTATCAAAACTTGGCACTACAAAACATTAACTAACTGCAAAGAAGGCAGTAATGGTGGAAGTCAGGGACAAGAAGATGTAAGACATGTGGAAAACAGAGGACCCAAGATGGTGGTGGATTAGGTGGAAAGTACGTTAACCTTCTCCCAGGACCAAACTGGGATTACAACTAAATTACAGAAACACCATCCTTAATAACCTACCAAAAACTAGCTGGACAGAAGCCTAAAAACAAAGACTTATTGAAGAAGCCAAGTTGAGACTGGTAGGAAGTGCAGAGGCATGAGAGGACTGCATGGGCTCCCACATGTGGCAGCTGAGGTTATGGAGAGATATCTCAGTTGTGTGTGGGATTTCCTGAGAAATGTGGGTCTAAACCCAAGGCCGGGCCCCCCAGCCTAGAGCACCAAACCAGGAAAGGTAACCACATACAATCTGGCTGTGAAAAGCAGTGGGGTTTCTGTTTGCCAGGGAAAGGTGGCTAGAGATGTGGCCACCCTCTTAAAGGCCAATACACAAAATTCCACCTGTGACCATTTACCCTGGGCTCCAGTGGAGGGGAGGGCACAGCAGACTAGAGATGTGTGAGGAGAGTTTGGGGCTGGTAGCTCTGGGGAAAGAGCCGAAGGGTCATCTACCAGGATCCCTGTGCTCAGTCATGCTCCCATACTGTAGAAGCCATCTTCCTTAGGCAGAGCACCCTTCTCTGTTTGGCATGAGCTTGGGGAGAAGCAATAGCTCTACCCACAGAAATCCCTCTATCCCCACCCTGTGGAGATTAAGCCTTGCTGAGGAGCACAGCCAGAGGATCTTTCAGTGACTAAGCCTAACAGGCAGCCTGCACATGGAGACAGATCTCAGGGTGCTTTGAGACTTTGCTGACCGGCCCCTGGGACCAGGGCTCATAAAAGCCAGCCTTTGTGCACAACTTGGTCCTTTCCACATGCACCAGGGACCAGCAGGGGGAACCATAACCTGTGAATCACTGATAGTTCCCAAAAGGTTGCCAGAGCCAGTCACAGCAGCATCTAATATAGGTCTGCCCCAGAGTCTTTGCAGATCTACCCAATATACAGAAACAAACATGAAGAGGCAGTCAAAATTGGGAGACAATGAAACAGGCCCAAAATAAAAGAGCAAGAGAATTCTCCAGAAGAAGAGATAAATACAAGAGAGGCAAGCAATTTATTAGATATAGAGTTCAAAGTAATGATTATAAGGATGCTCAACAGCATGAAAAAGGACATAGAAACCATAAAATGGAAAAATCAGAACTAAACAATTCAATAATTAAAATAAATAATACACTAGAAGGAATAAACTGTAGATTAGATGAAGCAGAGGATTGAATCAGTTATTTGGAAGAAAAGGTAGAAAAAATAATTAGAGCAGCAAAAAACAACAAAAACAAAGCATTTAAAAATGAGGATAGTTTAAGGGACCTTTTAAACAACATAAGGTATAACAACATCCCTATCATAGGCGTATCAAAGGAAAAGAGAGAGAGCAAGGGATCAACAACCTATTTGAAGAAATAATGACCAAAAATTCCCTAACCTGGTGAAGGAAAAAACACACACACATCCAGGAAGCAGAGTCCCAAGCAAGATAGACACAAGGAGGCCCACATGAAGTCACATAATTCAGATGGAAAAACTTAAAGACAAGGAGAAACTTTTAAAAGCTGCAAGAGAAAAGCAGTTAGTTACCTACAAAGGAGATCCTGTTAAACTATCATCTGATTTCTCAAGAAAGCATTTCAGAACAGAAGGGATTAGCATGAAATATTCAAAGAGATGAAAATCAAGGACCTACAACCAAGGCTACTTTACTTAGCAAGGCTATCATTTAAAATCAAAAGAGAAATAAATAACTTCCTAGAAAAGAAAAAGCTAAAGGAGTTTGTTACTACCAAACTAGTATTACAACAAATGTTAAAGGTCTTGCCAGAAGAGGAAGAAAAAGAAGATGACAATGAAGATGGCAATGACAGAGGAACACAGTTTAAAATAAAATGGCAATGAATACGTATCTATCTATAATCAGTTTAAATGTAAATGACTTAAGTGCTCCAGTCAAAGAAACATAGAATAGCTGAATGAATAAGAAAACAAGACCCATATAAATGCTATCTTCCTGAGACGTACCTCAGAACAAAAGATACAGACAGATTAAAAGTAAACAGATATAAAAGATACTTTATGAAAATAGAAAGGGAAAAAAAGTTGTGTTAGCAATGTCAAGTCTATAGTAAGAGACAAAGAAGAACACTATATAATGATAAAGGTAACAATTTAACAAGTTATAACCCTAGTAAACATTTATGCACCCTACATAAGAGCATGTAATATTTAAAGTAAATCTTGGTGGACATAAAAAGAGAGATTGACAGAAATACAGTTATAGTAGGGGTTTAACATCCTATTGACATTAATGGATAGATCTTCCAGACAGAAAATTAACAAGGCGATGATAGCATTAAATGACACACTAGAAAAAATGGAATTGAGTGATATTTTCAGAGCATTTCACTGCAAAGCAGCAGAATATACATTCTTTTCAAGTGCACATGGAATGTTTTCTAAAAGAGACCATATGTAAGGACACAAAACAAGTCTCAATAAATTTAAGGAGATTGAAATCACAGTAAGCATTTTTTTACTGTAATGCTATGATACTAGAAATCAATGAGAAGAACAAAACTGGAAAAAACATAAAGACATGGAAGCTAAATAACCTGTTACTAAACAATGAATGGGTTAACAATGATATCAAGGAAGAAGTCAAAAGATACCTCGAAACAAATTGAAATGAGAACACAACAGCCCCAAATCTGTGGGACCCAAGGAAAGCAATTCTAAGAGAAAAATTCATTACAGGCCTATCTCAAGAAACAAGAAAAGGCTCAACTATACAATCTATCTTTATACTTAAAGGAACTTGAAAAACAAAACCAAACAAACCCCAAAGGGAATAGAAGGAAGGAAATACATAATAAAGAACAGAGCAGAAATAAATAAAATAAGGGGGAAGGAGTATAAGGGGAGTAAATGGTAATGAAAAATATAATAAAGATTTGTGAAAATATTGCTGCATGAGATATCTGGAATTTTCCTGTCTATGTTCTCTAGAGCTTTTGTGGTATCATGATTTATATTTAAGTCTTTCTCCATGTGTGGTCTAGTTTCATTTTTTTACATGTACTTGCCCAGCTCTCCTAACACCATTTATTGAAGAGGCTATTTTTACTCCATTTTATGTTCCTGGCCCCTTTGTCAAATATTAATTTACCATAGAAACATGGGTTTATTTCTGGGCTCTCTGTTATGTTCCATTGCTCTATGTGTCTGTTCTTATGACAGTCCCAGTCTGTTTTGATTACAGTGGCCTTGTAATATAGTTTGATATCAGGAATTGTGATCCCTCCTCCTTTGTCCTTCTCCCTCAAATTTTCTGAGGCTATTTGGGATAATTTATGGTTACATATAAATTTTTGAAATATTTGTTCTATATCTGTGATGTATGTCATTGGTATTTTAATAGGGATTGCATTAAATCTATAGATTGCTTTGGGTAGTATGGACATTTTTATGATGTTGATTCTTCCATTCAATTAACATGGTATATGCTTCCATTTATTTGTGTCTTCCTTAATTTCTTTCTTCAATGTTCTGTAATTTTCTGAGTACAGGTCTTTTACCTCCAAGGGATATAAAGGAAAGAATAAAAAAATGACACTACATAAAATTAAAAGGCTTCTGCATGGCTAAAGAAAACAGCAGTAAAATGAAAAGGGAACCAACAATATGGGAAAACATTTTTGCCACTGATACCTCAGACAAGGGTTTGATGTCCAAAATATAGAAAGAACTCACACAACTCCACTCTAGGAAGACAAACAACCTAACTAAAAAATGGGCAAAGGACTTGAACAGACACTTCTCCAAGGAGGACATAAAGAGGGCCCAGAGACATATGAAAAGATGCTCAGCTCCACTAGCCATCATAGAGATGCAAGTTAAAACCACAATGAGGGAACTTCTGGCCAAGATGGAGGTGGAGGTAGACACACTGTGCCTCCTCGCACAACCAAAAGAAGGACAACAATTTAAAAACAAAAAACAACCAGGACTGACAGAAAATTGAACTGTATGGAAGTCCGACAACCAAAGAGTTAAATACGAAACATTCATCCAGACCAGTAGGAGGTGTGGAGACACACAGGTGGGTGGAGAGATCTTGTGGCAAGGCGGTGGCTGGTGGACCAGGGTGCAAGGCAGCAGCTGGACGATCAGAGTGCACAAGGTGGTGGCTGACTGGTAAAGCAGCAGCTAGCAGAGCTGGGGGTCCCACATTCACATGCAGATAAACCGGGAGGAACAACTGGGAAGTGAGACAGACTGCACAACACAGAGCTCCAGTGCAAGGAAATAAAGCCTCAAACCACTCATTGAAAACACCTGTGGGGGTTGAGGCAGCAGTGAGAGAAACTCCCAGCCTCACAGGAGAGTTTGTTGGAGAGATCCACAGGTCTTAGAATGTATACAAACCCACCCACAGGGAATCAGCACCAGAATGGGCCACTTTGCTTGTGGGAAGTGGAGGAAGTGACTGAAAACTGGCAGTGAGCAGAGCAAGTGCCATTGTTCTCTCTTGGACACCTCCCCCTCATACAGCATCACAAGGCAGTGAGGTGGGATACCCCACCCTGATGAACACCTAAGGCTCTGCCCCAAACTACATACCAGGCATGCTGAGGAAAAAAATGGCCCAAATGAAAGAACAGATCAAAGCTCCAGAAAAAAATACAACTAAGCAACGAAGAGGTAGCCAACCTATCAGATACACAGTTCAAAACACTGGCAATCAGGATGCTCACAGAATTGGTTGAATTTGGTTGCAAATTAGGTAAAATAATGAAGGATATGCTAAGTGAAATAAAGGAAAATGTACAGGGAGCCAATAGTGAAGGGAAAGAAACAGGGACTCGAATCAAAATGTGGACCAGAAGGAAGAAAGAAACACCCAATCAGAAAAGAATAAAAAAATAAGAATTAAAAAAAATGAGGAGAGGCTTAGGAACCTCCAGGACATCTTTAAACATTCCAACATATGGATTATAGGGGTGCCAGAAGGAGAAGAAGAGCAAGAAATTGAAAACTTATTTGAACAAATAATGAAGGAGAACTCCAATATGGCAAAGGAAATGGACTTCCAGGGAGTCCAGGAAGCTCAGAGAGTCCCAAAGAGGGACCCAAGGAACAACACACCAAGACACATCATAATTACATTACCCAAGATTAAAGAGAAGGAGAGAATCCTACAAGCAGCAAGAGAAAAGGAGACAGTTACTTACAAAGTAGTTCCCATTAGACTGTCAGCTGATTTCTCAAAAGAGACCTTGCAGGCAAGAAGGAGCTGGAAAGGAGTATTCCAAGTCGTGAAAGGCAAAGACCTACATCCAAGATTGCTCTATCCAGCAAAGCTTTCATTTAGAATGGAAGGGCAGATAAAGTGCTTCCCAGATAAGGTCAAGTTAAAGGAGTTCATCATCACCAAGCCCTTATTATATGAAATGTTAAAGGGATTTATCTAAGAAAAAGAAGATAAAAATATGAATAGTAAAATGACAACAAGCTCAGTTATTAACAACCAAACCTAAAGCAAACTAAACAAACAACTAGAACAGGAACTACAGAAATGGAGATGAAGGTGGTTCGGTGGTTCTGATAATATATGAAGGGTTATCAACAGGGGAGTGGGACGGGGAGAGAGGAGGAAAAGGTACAGGGAATAAGTAGCATAAATGGTAGGTAGAAAATAGACAGGGAGAGGTTAAGAATAGTATAGGAAAAGTAGAAGCCAAAGAATGTGTATGTATGACTCATGGACATGAACTAAAAGAAGGGCAAAGTGGGTGGGAGGGGGTGTGCAGGGGAGAGGGGAATAAAGTGGGGGGGAATGGGA